>NC_143487.1:61143750-61490470 GCF_027475165.1 Benincasa hispida
ATTATGAAATGTCGTAAATGCACCCACTAACACCATTGCGATGGCGAAATAGAATGTTTTAGTCTCTGTTTTGCAGGAAATAGGTCACTGCATGTGTTAATGGCTCGAAGACAAAATGTACAATGCATCTACATCGCATGCGCCCATCAATCAAGAACGAAGAGATGATCAACGCAATGACGGCGCATGCGACAATAGATCAAGAGCTTTAATGATCAACGCATTTCAACCGCATGCAATAATCAAAAACAACACCGCATGCGACGATAGATCGAAGATGTGAAGAGCAACGCATTCAGGGGTTGCCACTATTGCCGAACACGGGGGAAAGATCATTTATACCGATACTGACAAGATCATTTTTTTGGGCAATGGGTATACTTGCAGAATTGGACAATTCTGACAAGTGTACAACTTTTGTTGTGCAATTCTGATGGATTGACCGTGGAACAGAAAGGAATTTTCCATTACGCCATTTTAGGAATTACCATAATTAGACAGTGGGGACCACAAATTCAAAGAGCCAAGGTCTTGCCTATAAATAGCTTTCTCAAATTCGATGAAAGATATACACACAGATACATATAGATACATAGACTGATACTGATAGTAAGGAGAGAGAGAGAGGTTGGTCTAAAGAGACTTACAGAGTAAATCTGGGAGAACTACGAGATAAGGCTAAAAGGTGAGTCTCCAAGTAAAGAATTCTTTCGATTCCCGAAGCTGAAGCTCTGTGCAAAAGGTCAATTTTACCAGGAAAGCAAACTGAGAGGGAAGCTTTCCTCTCCACCACATCTATACGCCGGCAAGCACAAGTCTCCGATCGGGATCTATGTCAAGACGTTGACATTCTTTCTGTATTTTTTTCTATTCTCTAATTCATCTTCTGTGTTCATCTTTTTTAATCTTTCATTCACAAACATGTATCAAACGCTTAATTTAGAATTAAATGTTATCATCGTCATCGTTATCATCTCTCTGTCTCTTTCCATACATTTATCATCCATTTTCTCCATGATGTATTCTTAATCCCCGGGGTAAATAGCAAGAATTAAGCGAGTGAGTTAATCTGTGTCAAGGAATCAATTAAGTTTAGCTAAAGCATGCTCGACGGCATCTTCACCTGTGAGAGCAGAAGTAAAGATGTTATTCCGCCTATCAATAGAAGGTTGGAAGAATGCATTAACTAAAGCGAGAAGTATTTCCAGAGATGGAAACAACCTTGTATTCATCATGTTCATCTCTATTTCACCATAGACATATGGGAACGCGACCGATCACTAAAAGGTGTACGCCAAGGGAAAACAGAACCTTAGTTGCGTCCTTAACACAATTCACGAACTTGTGATGTTCTTACTCTTTACTCTTTCTCTTTCTGCCTCATTCATAAGACTTGCCACGCATCCATAGATTCTTTTGTACAACTTCACAGCCAGTCCTCGACCCTTGTATCATGTATCATGTATCATAGTAGATTAGGATTTTACTTTATCAACACATTTTATTTACAATGGATTTTACTTTATCAACGCATTTTTACTTTTAGCGCAATTTATATTTCTGTACAAACTAAAATTCTTTATTCATTATTATAACCATTGCATGTATCACATAAGTATCGCATTTAACGACAATAATCCCCATGTTCGACCTCGGATCACTCTGAGAAACTTGCGTTGGAATTATACTTGGTTTCAGCGCAAGGAAACTGGTGACACGCACTACTTTATCGCATACTACGAGCATATCACTATCAACATATACACTTAGAATGTAGTATCGCATAAAATGTCTTTATCGCAAATCACATGAGCGCATATAGAGCATCATTCATTCATTCATCAGTGCAATTGATAAAGATAGCATTCCATTTTCACCGTTACAAGTGTATGGCAACATGAGCTTGTATTACATTCATCCATCAATAGTCTGTATAAGCGATACAAAACATAACACAGCATCAACACTCCATTCGTATCCTTTACATTGTCCATATGCTGGAAGATTAATTTTTATCCTTACAAGTTTATGGCATTGTCGCGGACATGAGCTTGTATGATTCATATTCACATTGTCCATATGCTGAAAGAATAATTTTTATTGTTACAGTATGTGATACCGAAAGGTAAACCATAGGTATGTGATGCCCTAGTTTATTGTATTTCTTTGTAAAAACTCAACCTCAGTATTATATATTTAGATATATATGTTATCATTGGAGTTTTAGTTCAAGTGGGAATTTGTTGGGTTTTATGTCCTAAAACTCGTGGTCTGTAAATAATAAAACTTATTCTGAAAAATTCAATAAGTTGTTATTGAATATATGAATTGTCTATTTCATTTTAGAAATAAATTCAATAATAAAATATCCATGACTATTACATGAATACTTAAACGTTAGGTGGAGACATAAAAGTGGATCAGGTTCGAGTAAATAGTCAAAATGATCTATAGTATATGAATAAGGTTGGGTGCCTTATTCTGGTAACACTATTAGATGCGCCCACTCTATAGTTGTTACAATGAGTTGTAAAGTTCTACAGGCGAAGTGATCCTGATTCGTATATGACATGACATGAGGAGTGGGGGCATTCTATGCAATGAGTTTGTACAAGATCGGACCACGAAATACATCACTCTTACTTTATAATGTTATTTACTGTTTAAGACTGACTATATCAAAGCAATGACCTAGGTAACTTGATCTTAATCCTGAGCTAATTTTGAACTCCTGTTTATTTGAGATTATTCTTAGATTTGCATAGGTGAGGGTTGGCTTAACAGTGCCGACTCAATAAACCTCCATTTCATGGATAAGACCGGGTAGATAGCTAGGGACATAGAGTGGAAGATGAAATTCACTCCTATCCGCTTTCAAGGATAGTAGAGAGGTCGTTCCCTTAAGAGCTGACTTCGGGTCTTGAACAAGGGGCCCCACCCTCTCATTGGACTGAGAGGAACTCGGTTTGATGATCGGATCACAAACCAATTGTTCATTAGAGGATCAATGGGACTTAAGGAACAAGAGGTAATCTCGGGGGTAAACCAGTCATTTGACCCAGCCATTATATGAACAACCTGTGAAGGGTTAACTTACTAATCATGGTTATATCGAGTGGACATAATATATCTATAGTGAGGGGAGTGCAACTCTGGGCTTTAATGGAGTGACCCAGTAATTAACGAATGAGGGTTAATTTGGTGTAAAGAGTTTAGCCAATTAATCTCGGATCGTTGGAGCCCATGATCTATAGGTTCACGAGGTCCCCCTACTAGCTCACAAATGGATCAGCCTTAGAGTAGTGTGATAAGTTAATTTGAAAGGTTCAAATTAGAATTAAGGGAATTATTAATTATATGTGATATAATTACGCGTTTAATTTTGAAATTAAACGTAATTGGAGAGTCAAATAATATTTAAATATGATTTAAATATTAAATTCATGAATAGGAATTCATGATGGGGGAATTAGTGTTAAATTAATTTAATATTTGATATTAAATTAATTAGAATTAATTAAATTGTTTAATTATTTATTTTTTATTAATTTTATTAGAAAATTAATTATTGAATTAATTTTGTAAAATTAATAAATATTTCATTTTTGAAAACAAAAATTGATTTTAGAAATCGAATATAAACTTAAAATTGAAAAAGATAGAAAATGGAAAATCCCAAAGAGTGGGATTTCTCCACTTTCTAATCAAGTTGCTACACCATGTTTTCAGTCAATCTTCCAAGCATGAGGTGCAATTCATGTAGCAATGTTGTTTGCATGATAGTCATACAATAAATATTGAAGATTGAAGTGGAATTCAGGCATGCAAAAGGTTGCATTTGGCTGAAAATTTTCTGTGAAGAAGGGTTCTTCACACTGTCTTAAACCAGTCATCTTCTTCTCCCTTTTCCCTTCATCCAAGCTTATTTTGAGTCCCACAACTCAATCTAAGGCACCAAAAGGACAGTAGGGAATGCCTTGAGGTGGTTCACAAGCAAATTTGGAGGAGATTTGCAGCTAGAATCGAGATTCAAGTGTTTCTTCAAAGGTACGTTATGAAACCCTCTTATTAGTTTATGAGCATGCTTAATTTAAAGATAAAATTAATGAATTAGAATGCGTAATGATCTGTTTTACTTTCTATTCACACGAGGTTTCTAGAGAAACGTGTTTCGTGGAATTGAACTTGAGTTGGTGTTAATGTTGGAGTTGATTTGATGCAATGTGGTTCGATCTCTAATATTTGATCCTCTGATTCTCTCTCAGTTGGGTGAATATGCTTGACTTGGAGAAGGAAAGCACCGAACGTTCTTAAAGTAGAAGTCTTGGAAGCTTGGATTAGAAGTCTTGGAAGAGTATTTGTGTCTTCAAAGGTCTTCTATCTTATAGGAGTGCAACTTTAGGAGTCTTAGGAGCTTGAAGTAGAAGTCTTGGAAGAGTATTTGTGTCTTCAAAGGTCTTCTGCCTTATAGAAGTGCAACTTCTGAAGTCTTGGAAGCTTGAAGTAGAAGTCTTGGAAGAGTATTTGTATCTTCAAAGGTCTTCTGCCTTATAGGAGTGCAACTTCAGAAGTCTTGGAAGCTTGAAGTAAAAGTCTTGGAAGAGTATTTGTATCTTCAAAGGTCTTCTGCCTTATAGAAGTGCAGCTTTAGGAGTCTTGGAAGCTTAAAGTAGAATTCTTGGAAGATTATTTGTATCTTCAAAGGTCTTTTGTCTTATAAGAGTGCAACTTCAGGAGTCTTGGAAGCTTGAAATAGAAGTCTTGGAAGAGTATTTGTGTCTTCAAAGGTCTTCTGTCTTATAAAAGTGCAGCTTCAGGAGTCTTGGGAGTCCTCTGTTTGTTAGTAAATTCTCTCTAGGTCTTCTGAGTGTAGAAAATGCTGCCCTTACAAATGAAGAGAACTTGTCTATTTATAGAGTTCTCAGGTGGGCTTTGTGGGCTTCGTTGGTCCATGGGCCTGACCCTTGGGCCCAATTAGTTGGTTTTGGGCCTGATCTGGAATTTGGGTCCAATTCAACTTTTTTTGTAGTTTGGACTTTAAGCCCAAATAGTAATATCAAATTAGACCAATTTAATCTCATTTGATTCATCCGTGTGATGTCATCGAAACTTGTCTTCAATTCAATTCGGGACATGTTTCAACTTCTAATTGGACCCAAAGTTAATGATTTAGAAATTCGTCATTAATTTAGCAAACGACGTGGTGACTTGTGATTGGTCCAAAATTTCTCATTCAACACTTTCGCTGTGTGTTTTCTAACCCTAACAATCCCCTGAGTTAGAACAGGGCGAGGTTGTTCAACATTTAAATCTATCACTTAGGATTCATCAATTAAAAGGTTAAGTTCTCCTCCTGCCTCGACAACTAGGCTCGTCCATGGCATGAAATCCATGTCATCGTCCATCTTGAACTATAAAAAGTGAATTAAGACCTAGGGTTTTAACATGTGTTTAATCAATTAGGTAGCTGATGTGCCGAATCTCGGTGTTACCGCAAGTGCACGGGTCAAGTTATAATAAAACGATCAAGAGACTGAGTATCATTCACTAGAGATCAAATGCCTGGATTATGTCTGGCTACTCTAAATTTGTGTTTATTTTATATAAGGAATGGTCTTGTGATGATATTTGATCTTTGAAATTAAATAAAAATAGAGTGAAATTCAAGAGATAAAGATGTTCAAGGTGTTATTTTCCTTAGTTACTTCATTAAGTCATGCATAACATTCCTATGGATTATCATGTAAAAGATATGTTTAAGTCCAATCAACCTCTAAATCAATGTTTCAAGCCTAGCTAGACATCAAAATCACGATCCCTAATGCCAAAATGTTGATTAAAATAGAGTCAAATTTAGCATAGGCCTTCGCCCCCTTAACGTCCATGTACTTTCTATATTAGTATAAAACAAAGTCATTTAATACATGCTAATCGCCTCTATATATATATATATATTTATGTATATCCTAATGGCCTTGTGTCATAGTGGAAGAATGTCCAACCCTCCCCAATAGGCTGAAGTTCAAATCCCTTTGCATGTAATTTTTTAAAATGATTTTTTTGTTCTACTATTATATAAACTATTGTAAATTAAAATATTTTGAACAAAATTATGTTTTAGGATTAAATTTTAAAATTTATGTATATTTGGTTCGTGAACTTCAAAAAGTATAAACATGAACTTCCAATTTATGTATATTAAGTCTTAAACTTTCAATTTTGTGTCCAATAAATTTTTAAATTTTAAATTTTGTGTTTAATAGAGTAATATGTCATTAGCTATTTTATATTTTTTTTAATTCTTAGATCTACTAAATACAAAATTGAAAGTTTAAATTTCATTAGATATAGATTCAATGTTTTATGTGTTAGAATGCCTTAAAGTTGTTATCTGGCACTTTGAACGACCTCAGTTATTTATATATTTGCCATCTTGATGTTATTTACATTTATGACCCTAGGGTTTAGAGAACTTGAAGGAAATCAGACATGAGGGTTTTCATGAGTAGTGGAATGATCGTTCTAAATTCTATTCGATATTGAATATACACAATTATAGTACAAGAAACGAAAACTAATAGGTCATGCACATTATGAAATTACAACATGCTTTAGATAATCAAGGGATAAGAAATACATAACTTGAAGACTCATTCTTCAAACTCCCTCGATCACGAACGCTCGCTCAATCTCCAAGACAGCAATACACGAATGCTCGAACACAACGACCACAACACAGCACGATCAACAGCAACCACCACACGAACACCGTGAATACACAACAAACGGCCTCCAAAACCTCGAATTCAGTCAAGTTGAGTGAGGACATCACCACAATGGTTACCTTGGTATTCTCGATGTGAGAATCTAGAAGTGTGGGCTCTGTATGGATTTGGTTTGAGGCAGAGACCGAGGCACAACAATCGTGTAGACGATTGAGCAAGTGGGAGATGAGAGTTGTCTATCGTATAGACGAATGCTCAATCGTGTAGAAGAAGGCGGCCTATCATATAGACAATGCCCTGCGATCATTTAGCTAAGATCAACTGAGTGAACTATCATACAGTAACACTTCACGATCGTCTAGTCTCTCTATAAGCTATCGTTTAGTTAAACCATTTAACTTGACAGTAATTCCGTGAGTTCCTTTTCGAATTAAGCAACCCTTCTAAATTTAGGAAAACCTTTTTCCTTTTATCTCATGGTTACTATAAAACTACCAATAACCTCCTACTTAATTGGTTATTAGAGAAAAAGATATAATTATCCAATTAATATTATTATAAATATATATGATAACCAACTTACCATATTATATTTATAACCAATAGCTTTAATATTTTATCTCATGAAAAAGGTAGGTTTGTTGAGTTGGCAATCTAGCCAGTCTCACCCATACTAATCAAAGGATCTCCCTCAAAGGCAGAAGTTCCCGAAACACTCAGGATTAAGGTCATGTCACCTATGGTCGTTTAGGTGAGATGTAAGTCTCAAGTATCAACGGCGTTATATAAAGAGACTAGTCATCTCGTGGTCCGATTTTATACAAACTCTTTGTCTAGGACACCTCCGCTCGCATGTCTCCATATGAATGGTCAAGATTTACCATCTATAGTAGTTCACAATACTTGCAAACCTCTACAAAGTGGGTCGTATCCGTAGTGTCACCAAAATCAAGTATCCCTCCTTAATCCTTATACTACAAATCTTTTTAGGTTATCACTTAAGGCAAGATCCACTTGTATATCTCATATACATGCTTAAGTTTACATACAATAACCATGGAGCTTTGTTTATTGGATATGAGTAAATGAAAAATAAAATATATTTTATTTTATTCATAACAATGTGTATAGTTTACAAACTACGAGACTCCGGGAGAATTAGGACACCAATCCCAACACTACTCTATATATAAAGAGATTGAATCCCGCAATAGATGCACATGAATGCCCATGCTTTTAATTACGTTTTGAATACAAAGAAAATACAAAGAAGTCTTAAACATATTTTTAACTAAGCATGCTTAAACAGTGAAGAAATTCAAGGAGAAAGAAATTACCTTTGAAGACTATTCTTCAACTTTCTCCAAATCCTCATTGTGATCACGATCTCAGCAACCATGAACAGGACACCACCATCAAGAGCTTTCTCGTTATTCTTCGACAAGGAAAAGGTTTGTCGGAACCTTTTTGGAAAATTAATGGAAGAACTCTTTATAGAAAAACTCTTTCACTATATAATTTAATGAGAGTGATGAGAGATTGAGAGAGTTGAGAGAATTCATGAGAGTATTTGTAAGATTCCAAAAGAACAACTTCTTCTGTCCAAAAATAAATAAATGTAGAACCATTGTGCATATTAATTGAGGGAGTTAACTCCCCTCCCATTCACATTAATCGTATTAACTCCCCTATAACTGCTGGGGAGTTATGTGATTATTAAATTTAACTTAATGATTATTAAGTAATCAAATTAATTAGTCTTAATTAATTAAATATCAAATATTTAATTAATAGTACATTTAAATATGATTCAAATGTATTTCTCTCTCATAACCTGTAGTTTTAATGTATATCACATTCATATTAAATTTAATATTTGAATCTTACTCAAATACATTATTCTCTCATATTATATAGTTTAATCTTGAATCTCATTTAAAATTAACTTTATAATATAAAACATATACAATGTGTTAATTACATCATATACAATTTAAGTCCCTTATAATTTAAACAATTCAAATTCTTCAAAAACTAAATATTCCTTGTTTTATCCTTAGTAAGCTAGCGGGGGGACCTAATAGACTTACAAATTAGAAGCTACAATGATACAAGATTAATAAATTAAACTCTTTAATTAAATTAATCAACATTAATTAAATGTGGACCACTCCACTAAAAACCCACCCAGGCTAATGAGAAGGAAAGGTTCCATTGTTGAAAACCTAGAGTCAGCATTTAAGGGAACAATTCATCTACTTACATTAAAAACAGGAATGAGTGGATTCCATCTTATGTAGGCTTATTCAGACCCCAAAAATAGTAGGCTTATTCAGACCCCAAAAATAGTAGGCTTATTGAGTTAGGGGATTGGATCATTCTCACTCATACAAATCAAAGAACTATCCTGATAGACAGAAGTTCATAAGTCACTCAATATTGAGGTCAAGTTACCTACGGTCTTCCTATGAAATGTTAATCTTTTCAGTCAATAGTATTATAAAGAGAAATTAATGATTTTGAGATCCAGTCTTATTTAAATTCTTTGTATAGGATGCCCTCATTTGCATGTCTCCATATGATTTGGATCAAACCATTTGTAACATTTACAAAGTGGACCATATGTGTAGTGTCACCATATGATTTAGGTTATTGCTTGAACACTACTACATACTTTTCAAGTTGGATCTTTCCTTAATGGATAATTGTATATATAAAATAATCGATCATTATTAAATAACTTATTAACTATGAGGATTTAGGGTATGATCCCAACAATATAAACTCTCTAAATCGTAGAGGCATCATTCATTTTGTATTCTATATCTTTTTCTCTAATAAAATTGTTCTCCATCTACCCTGTGGATGTAGCAAACACACTGTTAGTAATCATGTAAATCTGTGTGTTGATTCTCTATTATTTTAAGCTTTTTTATTCTTTATTTATCGATTTCATAACAAATTGATATCAGAGCAAGCCCAACATAGCCATATCGGTAAAAATCCTCAAGTTTCGAACAAGATGTAGTCATGGCCAGAGTATCCATGCTGTTGAAGTTAGCAAGCAACCAGCGGAAGAATTCAGGATCATTAAGCACTCTAATTCATCGATTTTAGCAAATTAGTAAGCATGTTCATATCAGAAAGCTAGGATTTTAAGAATTACCTTTGAAGACCTTCTTCAAGCTTCAAATTTAGCTTGATTCTCCTCAGTAATTTGTAGTAGACCACCACTTGATTTTTCCTACTATTCTCTTGAACCATAGATTGATATGTGGGAATCAAGATGAGCTAAATATAAGGATAATCTCAAATAAATAGAAGTTCATAGTTAGCTCAAGATTAAGGTCAAGTTACCTAGGTCAACGCTTTGAAATAGTTCGTCTTAAACAGTAAAGAGTGTTATAAAGTAAGAGTGAATAATTTCTTTGTCCGATATTATACAAACTCTTTCCATAGAATTCCTCCACTCACATGTCTCCATATGAACGAATGAGGATCACTTCGTTTGTAGCACTTTACAAAAAAGTGGGTTTCATCCTATAGTGTTACCAAAATAAGGTATCCAACATTATTCGTATACTATAGAACATTTTGGCTATTTACTCGAACATGATCCACTCTTACATCTCCACATAAAGTTCAAGTACTCATGTAATAGCCATGGATCTTTAATTTATTGGATTTTGATTATTTCTAAAATGAAATGAGAAATTCATACATTCAATAATAAATTATTGAATCAATACTTTAGTAACATCTTTATTAATCAACAAAATAAGTTTATTGTTTACAAACCATGAGTTTTAGGACATAAAACCCAACACATCCGTAGTTGAGCCTTCAAATAGGCAGTGTACTTAAGTGTAATTCAAATGGAAGACTACTCCATGGTTGTGTTTGTGGTGCGCTTAAGTGTAATTCAGAGATTAAATGACTATTTGAAGGAAGGCTCGATGGTCTTTTGTCTAAAGTGGAGGATTGTTGGGAATGCAATGAAAAATCAACTCAGTTGAATAAGGGGATGATCATGAATTTATAAGGGAGGAAAAGTATCTCTAAAGGTATGAGGCCTTTTGAATGAAACCAAAAACAAAGCCATGAGGGTTATTGATAGCACCAAAAATGTGCTATCTGGCTCCTCTTTCTTGTATTTTATGTATTTATTTGATTGTTTTGTAGGTTTCAAGCACATTAAGGGTAGAACCGGGTGTTAGTGGTAGAATGTAGCAAAAAAGACAAGTTTTGCCCCTACTTGCACGGCGTTGCAACGCTCTATGGTGTCGTTTTCGATGCTAAAAAGGTAAAATACCCAGTTTTCGTGCAAAGCACAAAGCACTGCTACACGCCAAAGTTTCATTCACGTAGATTTTCATTAGCATTTGGTGTTAGCAATTTTATAAATCTATTTTACCGTTAGGTCACATCATCTCGAATTCCAATCGACTCAACCGTGATTTCTCTCTATTTTCTTCATCTTTTGGGACTGTTCATGTATCTAAACATTATATTGATATCCATCATGTTGATTCTAGGTTAAAGATAACGTTTTCTAGCTCAATCATTGAGTAGATTTCCCTGTAATTGCACACTTATGAGATTTTGATCTAATTTCCTTTGAATTTCTATATTGTTGACAACTTCTTCCTAGTTTATGAATGATCAATGATTATATTTCTGCTTATGTTGTATAATCAATAGCTATGGCAATTTTCAACGCGTGACAATAAATTGCATGTTAATCTGGCATAATAATAGGTTAAATTAGCTTGTAAGTTGTAAATCTATCTCAACGAACAATGCCTAATTAACCAAGAGAAGAATTAACTGAATATTTGATTTAGCTTTTCCAAATGAATGTTCAACTTAGTAATTTCCTCGATCTTAATGCAATTAGCTAAATTAGTAGGGTGTGTTACATCTATTGATTTGATTAATTTGATAATTTGGACCCTCACCTAGCTTCTCTAAGTGAGATGGCTAAGCTAGACAATATAGGAATAACTTGATGAACTCATGGTCAAGTTCTAATTTGGGGAATCAATTCAAGGGCCTAGGCTAGATATTTAATTTATTCGAATTCAATACCCATTTAGTTTATTTTATGCAATTTCGATTCTCTTGGAATCAACAACTCCAAACCCCCCCCCCCCCATGGGTTACGCTCGAGCCGTTTAACTGTCGAACAGATGTAGAATTTCACTATGATACCAAATTTGTTAAGACAACCAACCTTCAGATATCTCCATGATGGTATGATATTATCCACTTTGAGCATAAATGGTATATGGAACATGTCTCCCAATTTTATTCCAAATAATTTAACTATAGCAACTAAAATGTAGTAGAGGCAGAACGGGTCGAATATAGAAAACTGTCAAATTTCTCAATCAAACATGTAAGTGGCTAATATACAGGTGGATCATGTTTACGTAATACCTAAATTGTATGTAGTATATGGGTAAGGTTAGGTGCCTTTTTCTAGTGACACTACAGATATAATCCACTTTGCAATTGTTACAAAAGTTCTAAAATGTTACGAACGATGTGATCCTAATCGTTCATGTGGAGAACATGCGAGTGGAGGTATTTTATACGAATTGTTTGTATAAGACCGAGCCGTGAAATGATTAGTCTCTCTTTGGTGAAAAGCATCTAAAAAGTACTTTTATTATCTTCATATTTAGAACTAAAATTGCTATTTTTGTTTAGTTTGATGTGGTCTCTTGAGTAATTTCAGGAAACTAAGCACTAGGAGCAATTTATGTGAAAATGATCAAAAACCTAGGGCAAAACTCCAATTTTGAGCAATTATCAGTTGGCTGTGGAATTAGAAAGAAACCAAAGACCCAAGATTAAGGAAAGAGGAAAATTTGGAAGGCAATTTGGGGGAGCCAGCGTTGGAAGAACGTCGCAATGTTGCTCCCTGACGCTGCAAACCCGAGAGCAATTTGGAACAAGAAAGCGTTTCAATGCTACAATTTCTACACACAGCTGACATGATGCCAACATGGCAACGCTGGTTTGCAGCGTTGCAATGCTACTATCATATTATAAATAATAGCATTGCTTCGTCAGATCTGAAAAAAGAGAGGAGAAAAAAGAGAGCCAACTTTGATAGATTTTACCTAAATTCTAATCCGTACAAGGGCCGGAACAAAGCAATTCTTATCATTTTTGGTTGAAGACTCGAGATTTCGATTGAGAGTTGATCTGAGAGCATTTCTGGATTGATCGTGATCGTGCAGTTTTGTTGAAGAACAATCTGGTATTCATGGCGAAGGTCAAGAAGATCGTGATTGCGATTCGAACCTATTCTTGGGAGATCGTTCTTCTTTGTTAATTTATTTTTTTTCCATAATGATTGTTTGTTTGTTGAATACTGTAATCGGAATCATGTGTGGCTAAACTCTTTTATTCTAGGGTGTTTGTGGATTTTAGGGATGTTACTTTGAATATTGAATTTACAATTGATTGATTTTGCATAGATTTCTAAATTTTTTGTGCTTAATGCTTTTGATTAACTGGCCACTAATTGAATGAATTTAAGTTAATTAGATGTCTCAAGAGAGAATTTAATTTTTTGGACCCAATAATTTAGATTATTATTAGAAATTGCATGAGAGTGAATTTAGAATAATAGGGGATGCGATTGAAAGGTCTTAATGTTGTAACTATTCAAGCAATAGAAGAGATTCAGGTCGATGGGTAGTTATTAGGATTGTCTGAGCTCGAGGGAGGATTTCCTAATTTTACAACTTCTAGCCTCAATCTATCAATTTCAATCAATTGCATGTCATATTCATTGTATTCCCTAAATGAAACAACACCCTGGAATTGTTTTTCTCTTAATTGTTCTTGTTTTTTTTACTGAATTTTTGTTATCTGTAGTTATAGATTAAAATCATATTTTGGTTGCCTAGATAAAATTGATATAGAATTGTGATAGCTAAGTTAGGAAAATTTTGCTCATGCTAGTCTCTGAGGACGATACCCTATATGAGATTTATTACTTCGATTGCGTGCGCTTGCACATATCATCAATAACACCGTTAATTAACATTTCATTGGAAGACCATAGGTGACTCAACCTTAATCCTGGGTAAGTCATGAACTCCTGTCTATAAGGGCAGCCTTTTAATCTGTATGGGTGAGAGTGGCTAGATTCGCCTACTCAATAAGCCTACCATTTTGAGGATTTGTCCAAGTAAAGAGCTGGGAACATATCTACACAAGATGGAATTCACTCCTTGCCGATTCTAGGGTAAGCAGATGGATTGCTCCCTTAAGGATTGATTTCGGGTCTTGAACAATGAGATCACCCTCCCACTGGCCTAAGAGGGATTAGTTTTACAAATTGTTTGTTCATTAGAGGGATCAGTGGTCCTTAAAAAGTTAGATGTAACAACAGGAGTAAAATGATAATTTTACCTAGTTGTAGTTACGAACAATTTATGTGTTGGGTTTGATACCCTAAATCTCGTAGGGTCCTATAGTTTGTAATTGTATTATACAAACATTTTATTTATCTAATAAAATATGTGATGTTTTATTTGACATTTAGTTGCATTAATCCACAAACCAATAAACTAACATCCAGGGTTATCTGGTAGCCTAAATGGTCTGTAGTAGATGGATAAAGTTGGATACCCTTGTCTTAATGACATTATGAGTACGACCTGCTTTGTAAATGTTACAATTATCGTAAAGTGCTACAAATGATTTGATCCTGATCATTCATATGGAGATATGTGAGCGGGGGTATTCTATACAAAGGAGTTTATATAAGACCGGACCAAAAAATATTTAGTCTCATTACATAATGTCATTCATAATAAAGACTTGCATTTCACTAGGATGACCATAGGTAACATGACCTGAATATTGAGTGAGTTGTGAACTCCTACCTATGAAGGCGGTCCTTTGGTTTGTATGGGTGAGAGTGGCTAGATCGTCAACTCAATAAGCCTACCATTTTGGGGATTCATCTGATTGGGGAGCTAGGAACACGGCTACATAAGAAGGAATTCACTCCTTCCCTAATGTCAGAGTAAGTAGATAAATTACTCCCTTAAGGGATGATTTCGAGGCTTGAAACAATGTGGCGCTACACCATCTCCTTGCCTGAGTGAGGTTTGGTCATAGTTGGATTATGATTTATTGTTCATTAGAGGGATCAGTGGTACTTAAGGATTTGATGTAACTATAGGGCAAAATGGTAATTTTTTTCCTAGATGTACTTACGAGTAATTTGTGAAAGGTCATCATATTGTTGATTGGTTATATCCAATAAACATGAAAATATATCTATAGTGTGAAGAGTGCAACTATCGATCTTTAATGGAGTACCCGACAGTTAATGAATGGTGAATAATTTAATTAAAGAGTTTAATTAATTATTCACGTACCGTTGGAGCTTCAAGCTACAGGTCCAAGAGGTCCCCTCTATAGTTCAATGGGGTTTCTATGAGAATAAATTTTGAATTAATTTGAATGTTCGAATTAATTGGGAGAATATATGTGATATAACTATTTTAATTTAATTATATATGATATAATTACTATAATGTATTTGATATATTATAATACAAAGTTTGTTTGAGAGAAATTAAACATTTGAATATGATTTAAATATTAATTATGTAAATTGGATTCATATAATTAAATTTAATAAATAATGGGATTTCTATTAAATATTGTTGTTGAGAGAATTAACCTATAGGTCATATTATATTGGATACAATATTAAACTATAGGTTATATGTTATATTTAATATAACATGTAGTTTAATTTATATTATATAATAATACTTTATCATATAATATATATTAAAGTTGTAACATCCTCCCTCTTTTTCTCTTTACAACGTGATAGTGGGAGGGGTTAAAATGCTTCTTCATCTTCTTCCTCTTTAAGTTTTGGTTTACAGAACAGTTCTGTAATTTTTTCCAAGCTCTCTCAATCACTTAGCCTTCTTCCTCTCCCAATTAATTCTTTCCTCACCAAATAGCAAGAGCCCACACACTCTTGGATTCTCATCCCAAAGAATACAGGGGAAACCATTTTGGTGGTGGCCATTTGAAAATTAAGGTTTTCAAGTTCGTGTTTTACAGAGAAGAGGATATGTGAAGAAAACGTTCTTCAAGGGTAAGTCTCCGCTTCCTTATTCTCTTCTTAATTATTGAGCATGTTCTATTTTTTTTAATTAAATGCTTATTTTTTTCCCTATTTTTCAAGGCATGTTGAGTTGGCAGTCTAGTCACTCTCACCCATACTAATCAAAGGACCGCTCCTTAAAGGCAGGAGTTCCCAAAACACTCAGGATTGAGGTTGTGTCACCTATGGTTGTTTAATTAAGATGTAAGTCTCCAGTATCAACGGTGTTATATACAGAGTCTAGTCATCTTGTGGTCCGATCTTATACAAACTCTTTGTATAGGACACCACTACTCGCATGTCTCCACATGAATGGTTAGGATCTACCATCTGTAGTAGTTTACAACACTTGCAAACCTCTACAAAGTGGGTCTTATCCGTAGTGTCACCAGGATCAGGTATCTCACCTTAATCCTTATACTACAGACCTATTTCGGTTATCACTTAAGGCATGATCCACTTGTATAACCCATATACATGCTTAAGTTTACATAAGATAAACATGGAGCTTAGTTTATTGGATATGAGTAAATGCCATTATGAAATAACAATTATTTTATTCATAAAACAATGTGTATAATTACAAACAACGAGACTCCAGGAGAATTAGGACACCAATCCTAACACTTCTCTGTCTCAAGTTCAAATCTTTTTTTTTATTAAAGATATACTTGAAACTCTTATGATCAGTGAAAATGTGGCAACGCTCACCAAACAAGTAATGTCTTCATAGCTTAAGAGCTAGAACTACTGCTGCTAACTTCAAATCATGCATAGGGTAATTACACTCATGATTCTTCAATTGTCTAAAAGTATAGGCTATCACTCTACCTTCCTGCATTAGAACACAAACTAGTCTCTGTCGGGACGCATCACAATAAATCTCAAACTCCTTACCTGGAGTAGGAAGTGTAAGTACTGAAGCTGACACTAATCTTTATTTTAACTCTTCGAAACTATGTTCATAATTAGGAGACCATTCAAACTTCACATCTTTCCTCGTCAGACTAGTCAATGGAAGAGCTATCCTGGAAAAGCCTTCCACAAATCGACTGTAGTAACCTACTAAATCAAGGAAACTACATACCTCAGATACCGTAGAGGGTCGCTCTCAATTTACGATTACTTCTTTCTTCTAGGATCTACAGTAACTTCTGTTCCAGATACAACATATCCCAGGAATACAACTTGATCTAACCAGAATTCACACTTACTGAATTTGGCAAACAACTTCTTTTCTTGCAACATCTGAAGCACTAACCTCAAATGTTCCACATGTTTTTTCTCTACTACTAGAATAAATCATAATATCATCAATAAAGACTATCACAAACTGATCTAGATAGGGATGGAATATCCTGTTCATAAGATCCATGAATATCGCATGGGCATTTGTCAAACTGAATGGCATTACTAGAAACTTTTAGTGCCCATATCTTGTCCTGGTAGTAGTCTTTGGAACATCTGCTTCTTTTACCTTCAACTGATGGTATCCTAACCTCAAGTCTATCTTAGAGAACATTGTATCTACTATTAACTGATCAAAAAGATCAACTATATGAGGTAGGATACTTTTTCCTGATCGTCGGTTTATTTAATTGTCTATAATCTATAAACAACCTAAGGGTGCTGTCTTTCTTCTTTATAAATAAGACCGACACTCCCTAGGGTGACACACTGGGTATAACATACCCTTTATCAACTAACTCCTATAACTACACCTCCAACTCTTTCAACTCAGCTGGTGTCATCCTATATGGTGCCTATAAAATAGGTGTTGTACCTGGAATCAGATCTATAGTAAACTCGACTTCCCTGTCAAATGGCAATCCTGACAACTCCTCATCAGGGAATACAACAAGGAACTCCTGCACTACAGGCACGTCTTCATGCTTCAACCTATTATCCCATGAAACAACCACATGTGCCAAATAGGTGACACATCCTTTGCTCAATAGCTTCCTTGCTTTCATTGCTTATATCAAACTTCCAAGGAGAAGTCTTTTACTTCCTACAAACAACAACTTCTACTCTCCTAGCCATTTAAATATTACTTCTCTCTTAAAATAATCAACAAAGGCATGATACTTACTTAGAGAATCCATGCCTAAAATAGCATCAAACTCAAGTAGCTCTAATGGAATTAGACCAACCCACAAGCTCTAACTCCCATAGTTATCTCACAGTTCTTATAGTATTCATGTACTACCAAAACACCTCCAACAGGCATAGAAATAAATAAGTCCTCAAGCGTGCTTTCAAATAATCTATCTATATGTGTAACACCCCATACATTTTTTAGTAATAATGGAATTTCAGCAACTTTATTATTTGGAATTTCAGTAATTTTCATTAGTTGGAGGGTTTTTTATGGAATTTTAGACATTTAAGAGTAATTACTGGAATTTGATTATTGAAGTTGGAAATTTATATTGGAAATTGATGGTAGGAATTAATTCTAAATTGAAAAATGAGGGAATTTAAGAAAATAATGGGGATTAGGAGAAGAATAAAATAAATAAAATAAAATATATTATTTTATTTTTATTTTATTTAATCCTTCCCTTTTCCTTCTTTTTTTCTCTCTTCTTTCTCTTTTTCTTTTCTTTCTCTCCCCCTTTCTTCTAGTAGCCACCGAGACCCCCTCCCCGACCTCCATTGATCCGTCGCCGCCTCAGTCACCCAGCCTCGTTAGCCGCCAGATCGAAGTCGAAACTCTCTCAGCCACACCGCCCAGCCTTCAGTCGCCACCCAGATTAGAAATGGATGTCTACCATGCGCCGGGCTTCTGCATAAACCCAGTCACTCACGTCTGTGCCATCTTTATATGATTCTCCTCAGCCGCGTCTCCGACCGTAGAACCCCGATGGTACCACTCGCCAGCCCATGTTGGTCTCCATGGGTTGTAGATTGTTGTCCAGAGTCTCGAGTTTCGCTGTCATTCACGCCCAGATCCGAAGACCCACACCCAGGCGGCCACCACTACGCCTCACTTTTGGGTCGCTCGCCATCTGTCATGCAAGGGTGCTTCAGATCCGTCGTTTCTCGTTGTTTGTGCTCAGAACTTGTCGATTTGGGGTAAGTTTATGCTATTTTAATTGGATTTATTGGCTAATGGTGTTCTGCTTCAATCTATTGACACATATTTGTTTGGGCTTTAAAATCGAGTTTTGGAGAAACTTTGAAGTCAAAAGTGTGTTGTCAAGAGGATTTGGATGTGGTTTCGACAAGCCTTTGGGTAAGTTGTGCTGGTAATTTGGGAATGATTTAATGTTTAAAAATTGGGCTTAAAGGTTAAGATCGATTTTTGTCCATGTTCTAGGATCTCATTCAAAAGTTGTGGAAAGCTAGAAAGGAGTTTGTTTGCTTAACTTAACTTTTGGACTTTATTTGAGGTAAGTAATCTTACCACTGGAACAGCCCACGGGCCAGGCTTTAGTTGTATGCTAGCATGGTGAGTGTATGTTATGGTATATTATTAGTATGTTGATTGATAGTATGACCTGAATCAAAGTATGTTCTGGCACGAGTTTTGAATTGTTTAAATACACACCTAAGCACTTGATCGTTAGTATGTGATGGTATGTGTTTTCATATGTCGACGTCTGACCTGCTGGTGTTGAGGCATACTTGTATGTTGTAGAATTAAGATGTAAGGTTTACATGAATGTTGTATATTATGTTGTTGAGAATTATGTGTATGTGATGGAGTCATGGTACCAAGGATTTCATGTATGTTTTAGAATTGTACGGTGTTGATTCTTTGAACGTTGAGACTGTGTGAATATCCTCATTGATTAGTTAGATGCTCACCAGTTTTGTGTTTCCTTCGGGATTCACCAGTTTGTCTTTCCTTCGGGATTCACCAGTTTTTGTTTCCTTTGGGATTCACCAGTTTTGTGTTTCCTTCAGGATTCACCAATTTTGTGTTTCCTTCGGGATTCACCAATTTTATGTTTCCTTCGAGATTCACCAGTTTTGTGTTTCCTTCGGGATTCACCAGTTTTGTGGGCATACTTAACTACAATAGGATAGGACTCAGTCTCTTGTCTGTTTCATTTATTTATGTGCCATATGCGGGCATCTATAAGACATAGATGCCTAGCCTGACCCCAGTGGTGGGGCTACTTACTGAGTATTTCATACTCATTCTTTCTTATGTTGATGTTTTAGAAAAAGGTAAAGATGTACCGGCGATGGCACAGCGAAATTCGTGATCGTGTCACTGGGACTAGACCTTTTCGCTTCCGCATTTTGAAATCTGTTATTTGGTTTTCCTATTTAAAATTTATTACTAAGGATTATTTCTTTTATATGCCTTTGATTAGCCTTTATGAATTTTGGGTACCCTATTAACTGTTTTAACAATTGCATTTAATAAACATCTTTTGAACTTCTCTTATTTGATTAGCATTTATTTTAAATAACTGGGCATCGTTTTTAAATTTTGTGCATGCATTTATTTTAGTAACGGCCTTACCTAAGTCCTAAGGGGTCGGGTCGTTACAATATGTAACGCAAACATACTCGATACAAATGAATTCGTAGCACTAGGATCTAATAACACATAAGTAGACTGGTTACGTAAAGTTACTTTACTAGTCACAATATTTGGCACCTCCTCCGCCTCTTAATGAGTCACTGCATACACTCTACCCTGTTGTTAGGGTCGTCCTGCTACCCCTTTATACTTAGCTCCACTGGAACCCTCACCTTTGGTCCCAATTGCCTTCTATTGATCTACTGTCTGAGAAATTGTCCTTCGTTTTACACGAGCTTCACGAACTAGCCATGGACAATCTCTCTTAAAGTGCCCTGCCTGTCCACACTGGAAACAAACATTCCTGCCACTATAACATGTACCTGAGTGACGCTTGCCATAGTTCGCACATAAGGGTTTCTCACCTATACTAGCTACAGACTCGCCAGTACGTCCTGTTACTAATCTACTAACTGAACTAACTGCAGGTCTCGATCTTTTCCTACTCGCACTCTTCTGGCTCATAACTCCCTTTCTTTTCATAAGTGACTGTCCAAATAATGGAGGCCTATAACTTATACCTCTCGATTCTACTGGATCATGTTGTTGCTCTTCCTTTCCTCTTTGCCCTTGTGCTCAACGCTTCTGCCCACACAGCCTAGCGCCCTTTGAACCTTCTTGCACTCACGACTTTAGATCACACCCGTACAGCTCAAGGCATGCCTTGCACCCAACCAGCTCCTTGTGCACGCCTATAGCCTGCCTGGGTTGAGCAGCCTACTTGCTCAATGGTTGCAGCTGTTTGCTTGTTCAACCACAACCTAGTTTCAAATTTAAGCTCGAATAACTTATTTTCCAAACTTTATCTTAGTAAATTTCCTTCTACAAAATTTTCTATCTTCGCTTGCTTACCTTAAAATTTTAGCTCTTAATTCCTCGTGATTTGTCTGAAAACCTCAAATATTCATCACTGGCTCAGATTCATTTGAGAGCTTGATCTACTTGAAATCTTCTTCAGATTTCAACCTAAATTCTTTGGAGATTCCTTAAAACAACCCTAAAGCGTAAACTACACTCATAAATCTTTTGAATGGCTCTAGAATCACCTCATTAGCACGAGTAAAGAGCTTAAACTGAGCCTTTGAACTGAAGCTTCTCTTTTATACTAACCACTGCATGCCTTCAATGCATTCTTAAACTACATAATCACCCACTAAGTGGTATTAACTCCCTTAATTTTGGCAGCCGGTCCATTATAATGGGTGAAGCTACTAACCACCGTTTGATTAATGCATGGGTTCACCATCAACTTACCTTTGCTTGACATAATCAACGCATGTTCCTTGGCCCACACACAGCCTCAATGCATCTGACCATCAGTTAGTCTGGTGCCAATGCCTAATTTCCTTTGTCGTGGCCTTTGTTTTGAAAATCATATAGACTCATCCATCGCTTCCTCCATCACATGGCAACACCTCAACACGTAGCTCACTAGTCAGCACCATCACATAGCCACCAGCCAGCACCCATCACCTCACCATATGCCATCGCATAGGCTTACCTACCCACGTCGCATGTCAGGCCATCGCACGCACGCCCATCCTCGGCGCAAACCTCAACTAGGCAGTGCTTTACTTGGTGCGTCCTGCACCCATGCTCATCAACGCATACATTCAGCTCCTTAATGCCTAAGGCTTTCATGCTCTTGCGTGCGTATCCTTTCCCATCTAATCTCTCATCAGCTTGACCAATGCATGCCCATACTCAATGCAAGGCACCTCACGCGGCCAACAATTAGTTATTTTTTCTACGCAATATACCCATCAAGCGCTTAGCTAACCTCTTAGGAGCATGGTTGCTGCACACTTCAACAACCTCCAATGGATGGCTTTTTTTAACTTTCACACTAGCCAAATTTTTCCTTACAAAGGCTTCATTGTCTTGCAACCCGGGGCCATCATGTTCAACACTTAGAATATTTTTCCTTCTTTTCTTCTTCAAGCTTTTTCCCTATAAATATATTTATAACTTATTCTTAAATAGGGAAAATAGGGTTCAGGGTTTACACGCCTCGTTGTTTGAGACTCGGAATCAGCCCTTAAGGGAGAAATTTATCTACTCACCCTAACAATGGAAAGGAATGAATTCCTACTTGTGTAACTGTGTTCCCAGCTTGCCACTTAGACGACTTCCTAAAATGGTAAGCATATTATGTTGGTTAATCTAGCCACACTCACCTATATAGATCAAAGAACCACCATTATAGGCAGAAGTTCACAACTCATTCAGGATTAAGGTCAAGTCACTTATGGTCATCCTAGTGAAATATAAATCTTTTCTAGTAACGGTGTTATAAAAAGAGACAAATCATTTTATGGTCCGGTCTTAACAAACTCTTTGTATAGGATACTCTCATTCACATGTCTCCACATAAACAATTAGGATCAGATTATTTGTAACACTTTACAACAATTGTAACAATTACAAAATGGGTTGTATCCGTAGTGTCAATAGAATAAGGTACCTAGCCTTATCCATCTATTACAGACAATTCAGGTTATTATTTAAACATCCACTTGTATGCCACCATATACATGTTTAAGCTACATTAAATAACCTTGGATCTTAGTTTATTGGTTTTGAGTTAATGCAGACTAAATGTCAAATAAAATAATACTTTATTTTATTAAATAAATAATTCGTTGTACAAATGATATACAAACTACGAAACCATGAGATTTAGGGCATCAACCCCAACACTATTAATGATGAAGAATCTGATATCTTTTAGTGTGCTCGACAGTAAGGATTACAGTTTCAAAGGTAAAGATGGAGCTCTATACGTCTATAAGGGTTCTTAGATGCATAAAACATGGAAAATTGTATTTTCTGTCAAGTTCCACAATAACAGGTTATGTTGGTGTTGCATCGTATGTCGTTGACAAAGAGGATATGACTATGCCGTGACATGTGGGACTTGGTCATATGAGTGAAAGAGGGATGCAAATGATGTTAAAGCAGAATCTTCTATGTAGGCACAAGATGCAGGATCTTGAGTTCTATGAACATTGTATATTTAAGAAGCTTCATCGTAGCAAGTTTCCAAGAGGTATTCATCATACAAAAGGGACACTTGATTACATTTATTTAAATTGTTAGGTACCTTCAAGAGTTGAGCCCATTGGAGGCAGCAGATACTTTATGTCTGTAACACTATGGATATGACTCATTTTGTAAGTGTTACAAATGATTTTATCCAAAACGTTCATGTAAAGACATGCTAGTGGAGGTATCTTATACGATGAGATTGTATAAGACTAGACCACGATATATTTAATCTCTCCTTCTAACATCGTTGACTGAAAAGATTAATATTTCATAGGATAATCATGTAACACGATTTAAATCTTGAGTGAGTTATGGACTCCTATCTATAAGCACAATCATTTGATTTGCATGAGTGGTAGTGGCCTGAGTCGCCGACTCAATAATCCTATCATTTTGGGGACTTATTCGAGTACGGAGTTGGGGACATAACTACACAAGATGGAATTCGCTTCTTTTTGCCTATAGGGTAAGTATAGGAGCAGTTCTCTTAAGTTTCGATTTCTAGTCTTGAACAAATGATACCTGCCCTCTCATTGGCCCGAGAGGAACTTGGTTTATAGTGGGACCATAAACAGATTGTTCAATAAAGGGATCAATGGTACTTAAGAAGTAAGAGGTAATTATAGAGGTAAAATGGTGAATTGACCTAGTTGTAATTACGAACTACTCGTGAATTATCGACTTACTATAGTGGTTAAACCTATGGACATATAAATATTCTACCTTGCGAAGAGTGCAGCTGTGGGTCTTTAGTGGAGTGACCCACAGTTAATGAATGTTCATTAACATAATTAAATAGTTGAATTAGTTAATTTCAAATTATTGGAGCTTCTAATCTGTAAATCTATTAGGTCCCAAACTAGCTCACATCGGGTAAACAAGGACCAATAGTTTTAGAAGAATTTGAATTATTCAAATTATTAAAGGAAATAATATTAATTATATATAATACAATTAATATAATGTATATAAATACATTATAATATAAAGTTAATTTTGAATGAGATTCAAAACTAGACTTTATAATAAAAGGAGATTTATTATTTAAATATGATTCAAATAATTAATATGGGTAGGATTCATATTAAAACTATAGATTAAAATTTTATGGGAATGAGATTCATATTAAAACTATAGGTTATGAGAGAGATAAATATTTGAATAAGATTCAAATAATTAATTGATTGATTGATTGATATTTAATTTTTTAAATTAATTATTTAATTTATTTATTTATTTCATTTATTAATTATTGTAATTAATAATGAATTTAAATTAAATTATATTGCTTAATTTAAGTTAATTAAATATGATGTGAATGAAGTGGAAGTTATTCCCACTTCACATTGAAGAAGGAGAAAAGTTATTTAATCTAATTAAATGAATTTTGTTTAATTAGTTAAATAGGAAATGGGTGAAGTGGGAATTCATCTACATTTTACATTAAAGAAATGGGAGAAGTTATTTTCTCCTTGAGCAATTCGTTCTCTTCTTTTAAATCTCTCTCAAGTTTTTCATAGAGAAAGTGATCTCTGTGCGAAAGCCCTCCAAAAACCAAAAATTCCCTTTGTTCTTTCAAAAGATCGGGTTCCACAAACCGATCCTCGCCAAGACAATGGTTGAAAAGATCTAATGATGGCATCACAATACTATTTATGGAAGATTGGTTCGTTGAGGAATTGTGAAGTCCTTGAGAAGTTTGAAGAACGGTTCTTCAAAGATATGTTTCATCTTCCATCTAATTTCATGCTTAACTTATTACATATTGATGTATGTTTCTTCCTTTTTTTTCTTTTTTGTAATTTTAAAACAAAAACGAAGCAAAGCGATCACTTGCTTCCGTTGTGGAATTTGATCCCTTCAATTAGTATAAGTTCCCTCTAATTTCATGTTTTTATTTTGTTTTGAATTTTACACATAATTGAATGGTAGTTCATTTTACTATGCATATGAGTTGTATAGTTTGTTTTGCATTATAAATGTTTACTAGTATTGGCACACTAGATTTACAACTTGTTACTTTAATTTGATCAATGTAAAGACCCGGTGTTTTGGACATTTGTTTTCTAAATCGAGTCTGTGAGTTCGGGTCATTTGTGATGAAGTGTTTGCTATAAAAAAGGCCAAAAAACAGAGGTGAAAGACAGATTTCGAAGTGCAAACCTGAGAGGTTTCTGTACATATTTCTTTGAATGAACCTTTGAAGGTCCTTGAGTGGAAGCGTGGAGATCGATCCAAAATTTATTTTCACATAATCAAAATTACAAAGTAAAAATGTTATGTATAATCATAAATTTACATCATGCAAACAAAAAGGAAGTGAGAGAATTAGGGTAAGAGAACTAACCCTTGAAGAACGATGTTCTTTGTATATTCTCTTCTCCAAAAATCACGAACTTAAATCTCACAATGGACCCGCCACTTGATTGCCTCAGTATTCTTTGGGTGAGAATCCAGGACTTTTGTGGGTTCTGGCTATTTTGGAAGAGATGTATTTTAGAGAGATGAGAGGATGGGATTCAGATTTTCTCAAAACTTTTCTAGAGATTTGTAATCCTTTTGTGAAACCACACCAGAAGAAGAAGAAGAACTACTCTCCTTTGCCCCACTATCACATATTAAAGAGAAAAGAAGGGGGAGTTGTTCCTCCCAAAATGATTTTTAAAATAAAATAAATCATTTTATTTTATTTTCATAAATCAATTTAATATATTTTTATATGATAACTATCTTATCATATAATATATACTAAACTATATGTTATATCAACTATAACACATAACCTATACTTTTTATATTGTATCAAAAATACAATATAACCTATAGTTTCTATTCTCTCACCAATGGTATTTAATATAAATCCCATTTATAGTAAATTCAATTATATAAACCGAATTCATATAATTAATATTTGAGTCATAATCAAATATTTATTTCCTTTCAAATAAATTTTATATTATAATGTAACAAATACATTATAGTAATTATATCATATATAATTAGATTAAATTAATTATATCGCATATAATTAATTTGAACAATTCAAATTAATCCAAAAAATGATTCTCATTAATTCCCGTCGAGCTATAGAGGGGATCTCATGGACCTGTAGCTTAAAGTTCCAATGGTAGATGAATAATTAATTAAACTCCTTTAATTAATATATTCACCATCCGTTAGCTGTCGGACACTTCACTAAAGACTGACAGCTGTATTCTTCGCACTACAGATATATTTTTGCGTCCATTGGATATAACCAGTCAACAGTACATGATCCTTCACAAATTGCTCATAAGTACAGCTGAGCCAAAATTATCGTTTTGCCCCTTTAGTTACATCTAACTTCTTAAGTACCACTGATCCCTCTAATGAACAATCAATCAAAGTCCAACTATGACCAAACCCCTCCCGGGCCAGGAGAGGGTGTTGCGCTACATTGTTCAAGCCTCAAAATCAGCCCTTAAAGGAGCAATTTATCTACTTATCCCGACGTTGGGGAAAGAGTGAATTCCTTCTTGTGTAGCTGTGTTTCCAGCTCCTCAATCAGACAAAACTCCAAAATGGTAGGCTTGTTGAGTCGCCAACCTACCACTCTCACCTATATAAGTCAAAGAACCACTTTCATAGGCAGAAGTTTACAACTCACTCAGGATTCAGGTCATGTTAACTATGGTCATCCCGGTGAAATGTAAGTCTCTATTATGAATAGCGTGTATAATGAGACTAGTCATTTTGTGGTCCAGTCTTATACAAACTCCTTTGTATAGAATATCCTCACTCACATGTCTCCACATGAATGATCAGGATCAGATCATTTGTACTACTTTACAACAATTGTAACATCTACAAAGCAGGTCATACTCGTAGTGTCACCAAGATAAGGTATCCAGCCTTATCCATCTACTATAGACCATTTAGGTTATCACTTAAACAAGATCCACCCGTATGCCTCTACATATATGTTTAAGCTACAAGATAACCTCAGTTGTTAGTTTATTGATTTGTGGGTTTAATGCAACTAAATTTCAAATAAAACATCACATATTTTATTAGATAAATAAGATGTTTGTACAATACAATTACAAACTATAGGACCTTACGAGATTTAGGGCATCAACCCCAACAATCTCCCACTTGTTCTAAAACTAGTAGGGTGTACAATATACAAGTTATACTAATATACAAGTACACAAATCAATAAACTAGGGCATAACATGAACCCAACACAAAATCTCCCAATTGCCCTAAACAAAATGTGGCATGTCCCATAGACCCATACTCTGCAGGTGACCCTCAAACACCCTAGCCATGAGAGCCTTTGTAAATGGATCAACAACGTTGTGCTCTGAAGCTATCTGTGTGACGATCACGTCTCCTCGATGCACAATCTCTCGAATGAGATGATACTTTCGCTCTATGTGCTTCCCACATTTGTGACTCTGAGGCTCTTGGGAATTAGCCACAGCACCATTATTATCATAATAAAGGGTGGTGGGCTTTGTCATGTTTGTAACTTCCAGATCAGTTAGAAAATTCTTTAGCCATACAGCTTCCTTAGAAGCTTCATAAGTCGCTATGTACTCAATCTCCATGATGGAGTCAGCAATGCACTTCTGCTTGGTACTCCTCCAGACTATTGCTCCTATGTTAAGAGTGAACACTGATCCTAATATGGATTTCCTAGAATCTTTATCAGTCTAAAAATTAGAGTCCGTGTATCCTATAAGGATCAAATCCTTAGAGCCATACATGAGCATGTAGTCCCTCGTTCTCTGTAGATACTTAAGGATCTTCTTAACAGCGGTCCAATGATTAAATCCTAGATTAGACTGATATCTACTGACTCTCCCCACTGCATAGTAGATGTCAGGTCTAGTACATAACATTGCATACATCAGGCTACCAACAGCCGATGCATAGGGGATCCGTTTCATTTCCTTAATTTCTTGAGGTGTCTTAGGACACTATTCCTTAAACAATATAACTCCATGCCTAAAAGGGAGTAAACCTTTCTTGGAGTTCTACATAAAAAATTTGACAAGCATCTTGTCAATGTACGATGCCTCAGACAAAGCTAGTGATTTGTTCTTTCAATCTCTAAAGAACTGAATTCCCAAAACAAACTGAACCTCTCCCAAATCTTTCATTTGGCCTTAGGTCGCTAGTCAGCTCTTAGCTTCAGTCAGTAGACCTACATCATTCCCAATTAATAGAATATCGTCTACATACAATACTAGAAAAGCTACTAAACTGTTGATGATCCTCTTGTATACATAAGGCTCATCAACATTCTGATCAAAGGCATAAGCTTTGATCACAATATCAAATCTTATATTTTAAGATCGAGAAGCTTGCTTCAGTCCATAAATGGATCGATTAATCCTGCAAACCTTTTGCTCTTAACCTTGGGTTATGAATCCATCTAACTGCTTCATATAAATGGTCTTCTTAAGATTGTCATTCAGAAAAGTAGTCTTGACGTTCATTTGCCAAATCTCATAGTCATAATATGAGGCAATGGATAGGTGAGAAAGTATCCTCATAGTCGACTCCCTCAACCTAGGTATAACCCTTTGCCACTAGTCTAGCCTTGAAGGTTTGCACCTTTCCATAAACACCCCGTTTTCTCTTGTAGATCCATTTGCAACCCATAGTTTAACCCCATCAGGTTGATCTACAAGTAAATCGACTCCATTTTGAGATCCACAGCTTTGATCCACCCATCTTTGTCAACATTCTACATTGTCTTCTTGTAGGACAATGGATCCTCAACATCTCTATCAGCTACCATAGCTGGGATTTCTATTAAACCCATATAACAGACAGGTGGGTTCACAACCCTCCCACCACGTCGAGGCTTCCCTCAACACTGGAGGTGGATTTGACCTACTAGATGATCCAACTTCAACAACTCTTGTTGAGATGTTGGGTTCTTCAACAACTCTTGTTGAAGATTCAGTAGTTTCTTTGGAAATTCATTCAATACGATCTTACTACGAGGTTTATGCTCCCTAATGTGGTCTTCCTGTAGAAATGTAGCATTTGTCAACATAAACACTTTATTTTCTTTAGGATCATAAAAGTAACAACCTCTCGTTTCTTTAGGGTAGCCTACAAACAAGCACAATTTTGAACAAGGTTCCAGTTTCTTAGGATTTGCCTCAAGCACATGTGCTGAGCAACCCCAGATCTTGAAATGGCATAAACTACCTTTACAACCATTCCATAATTCCAAAGGTGTTCTGGTAACACTTTTGGATGGAACACAGTTTAAAATATATGTTGCAGTATGTACTGCATAACCCCAAAACGAGTCTGGTAAGGGTGCATAACTCATCATAGACCGAACCATCTCCAGCAGGGTTTGATTTCTCCCTTCTGATACACCATTCTGCTAAGATGTACCAAGTGTTATGATTTAGGATACAATTCCATGTTCTATCAAATAGTTTTGGAATGTAAGATCCAAAAACTCTCCACCTCGATCAGATCGAAATGTCTTAATCGTTTTATGTAATGCATTTTCAACTTCAACTTTAAACTCTTTACACTTTTCAAAAGCTTCAAATTTCTGTTGCATTAAATAAACATATCCATATATTGGATAATCATTAGTAAAAGTGATGAAATATTTAAACCCTCCTCTTGCTTTAACATTCATAGGACCGCGGAGGTCTAAATGTAAAAGTTCTTAGGGTTCTTTGGCCCTGTGACCTTTTCCAGTAAAAGATCTTTTAGTCATTTTTTCTTCATGGCATGATACACACACAAGTAAAGAATTTTCTTCTAACTCGCTTAGAAGTCCATTCTTTATCAATCTCTCAATTTTATTGAGATCGATGTATCCTAACCTTAAGTGCCAATGACGGGAATTTTCTTTATGAGAAATTTTAAGTCTTTTATTTTGAGTTACCGCAGTTTTAAACATTTCAGTGTTAAGGAGGGCTTTAGTTGCTAACAGTCTTAGCACATACAAATTATCTTCAAGATTAGCACAACAAATTAATACTCCATTCTTGTAAACAAACACTTTATTTACTTGAAAATTAAGAGAATATTGTTGTTCAAGATGACTTTACAGAAATTAGGTTCCTTTTCAAGCCTAGAACCACATATACATTATCTAATAAAATATATGATTTTTGTAAGTAGAGTCTAATCCCCCCACCGCCATAGCTGAGACGACGTGCTCAGTTCCAAAACACATAGTCATCTCCCCAGCTTCTAGTTGTCACCAGGAACTAATTCCCTGAAATTTAAAAAAAAAATATGGTCAGTGGTGCATGAATCAATTATCCAAGCGAAATCATTGCTCTCTACTAAACAGGTCTCCAATACAAGTAAATCGTATTTACCTTGCATGGCCTTCTTCTTTTCTGCAAGTATTTGGGACAGTTCCTCTGCCAATATCCCTCGTGGTTGCAATGTAAATAAATTCTCTTTGTAGACTTGGTCTTCTTGCCCGTCTGGGCAAAAGCTGGTGGTTAGCTTTCCCCTTTCCAACTTTCTTCTTCTTCCACTTTTTGGTGCGAAAGAAGAAGGCAAAAACTTAGTTTTGGAGGACAATCCTCTATAGAACTTCTTTGAGGATGAGGCAACATTTTCCTCTCCCTTTTGTTCCTTGATTTTCATCAAGGACTAAAAAGTCTAAAACTCATTGAGCAAGGTGGTCAGGTTATAGTCAATTTTGTTCATAACAACATTATTACAGAACTATAGGAAACTTTCAGGTAAAGATTCCAAAATGAAGCTAACCTAACTAGCTTCATCAATGATAGACCCATTCATTTTCGCCACGTTGAAGTGGACCATCACGTTGAGAACATGTTCTCTAACAGATGTCCCTTCTTTCATACGAGCATTGAAGATGTGTTTTAGAGCGTCGGCCTGAGTTGTGCGGATGGTTGTCTGAACATTCCCCGCAGGGACTCCATGATCTCATGGGCAGTGATCATGGGCTCACGCATTTTGGCCAATACTTCTAAAAGGCTTGCCAAGATATACGCTCGAAACTTCTCGTGTTCTCGCGTCCAACACTTATATGCCTCTTGAACATTTCAAGTGGCATTTAAAGCAGGAATAGGAGGAAAATCCTCCATTAGGACAAAAGGAGGTCATCAATGATTAAAATCGTGTTGATTGTGCTTTTCCAAGTTGTATAATTTTTGCCTGCTAGTTTTTCCACGGCAAGAAAATTTAAAGTCGCGAAAATCATAATTAAATTGCATAAATCATACAAATTATTTATATTAGTATATCTTGCATTAACCCAATTAGAAAAACCAATCAGTTTTAGCAAAAAAAATTTAATGCACTCTAAGTGAATCTATTTTGCAATGCTGCTTCAGTGAGACAAAAGCCACCGTAGGGTGATCAGGTGCCCCTTCATTGAAATGAAACTATCTCAACCAATAGACAAAACAACTTCTTGTTACTGTAACTATCAGTCACCATTGTTCGGTCCAAGAATAGTTAAACTCGCTTAACATTTCTGGTAAGTGTAAGCCCCCTCATTTTATATTCTAGAGTTCTACCCTAATGAGCCAACTATGGAGAAAACTCGATTGGGGCAAAAACTAAAGTAACCATTATCCATTTTTGGAGTTTAAATTGTTTAGGTTGATGCCCTAAATCTCGTAGGGTCCTATAGTTTGTACATATTGTTGAACAAACTATTTATGTTATTAAGAAAATATATGATATTTTATTCACTTTGTCTATAAAATACATGATATTTTAGCTGCATTAACCACAAACCAATAATCTAACATCCAAGGTTATCTTTGTAACTTAAACATGTATGTGGAGATATACGGGTGGACCATCTTTAAGTGATAACCTAAATGGTATGTAGTAAATGGATAAGGCTTGGTACCTTATCCTGGTGACACTACGAGTATGGCCCGCTTTGTAGGTGTTACAATTTTTGTAAAGTGCTATAAATGATCTGATTCTGATCATTTATGTATTAGATATGTGAGCGGGGATATTCTATACAAACTCCTTTGTATAAGACTAGACCACGAAATATTTAGTGTCATTATATAACACCATTCATAATAGAGAATTACATTTCACCAAGATGACCATAAGTAACATGGCCTGAATCCTGAGTGAGTTGTGAACTCCTGCCTATGAGGGCAGTCCTTTGATTTGTATGGGTGAGGGTGGTCAGATCGTCGACTTGATAAGCCTACAATTTTGGGGAATCATCTAATTGGAGAGCTGGGAACACAGCTATACAAGATGAAATTCACTCCTTCCCCAAAGTAGGGATAAGTAGATAAATTCCAAAGTAGGGGTAAGTAGATAACACTTAGATGCATGAGCATGTTATATTAATTAAATCATGTAACTATGTATATTGTAATAGTTATAATATAAATGATGCATGAAATTAAATGCATAATATATGATAGGATTTTTACTATATGACATACATTATGACATATAATAATAAATATAAATAATACATCAAATGCATAATTTAAAAAAATTATTATTATTATTGGACTGGGATTGGACACCTTAACAATTAATTAAATTAATATAACACTTGTATTAATTTAATTAATTAAAAAATCTAACTATTACAAAATAATAGTCAACCGGTTCGAAACAAGTGAACCGGGCCTTGAACCGCTCGAACCGAACCGTCCACCAACGATCTCTCAACAGTGATCTCTTAGAAAACGTTGAGAGATTTCTTAGCAAACATTAAGAGATCTCTTAGCAAATACTACATGATCTCTTAGCCAATGCTATGCAATCTCTTGGCAAATGCTATGCGATCTCTTAGCAAATGCTACACAATCTCTTCCTAATCGTAGCATTGCTTTGTTTTTACTCCGAAACACACCAAGAACAACACGAGCGACTCAAATCTTTAGAATACAGACTCGATCACAAACAATAATGCCCAAAATAGAGGCCCTTATAAACCAATTTGTAAATTGAAAGCGATAAATCTAAATAGTCCACTCTCGAAAACATCCAATAATCATAAACCAGTCACAATCATAAGGATTCATCACATAAACATATACAGAATGCTACCCACCAATTTTTTAAAATTAAAATCAGGAATAATAAAAATTGAGGATCAAAACCATGCTCCGATACCAATTGAAAGAACCTTTGAAGGTCCTTGAGTGAAGCGTGGAGATCGATCCAAAATTTATCTTCACAAAATCAAAATTATAGAGTACAAATGTTATGCATAATCATAAATTTACAGCATGCAAACAAAAAGGAAAAGAGAGAGTTAGGGTGAGAGAACTACCCTTGAAGAATGATATTCTTTGTGTATCCTCTTCTCCAAAAATCACGCACTTGAAACCCCACAAGGGACACCACCACCTGATTGCCTCAGTATTCTTTGGGTGAGAATCCAAGAGTTTTGCGGGCTCTGGTTATTTTGGAAAAGAAGGATTTTTGAGTGATGAGAGGAAGTGACGGGATTTAGATTTTCTCAGAACATTTCTATGGATCTGTAATTCTTTTGTGAAACCATACTAGGAAGAAGAAGAAGAACTACTCTCCCCTGCCCCACTATCATGTATTAGAGAGAAAAGAGGGGGAGGGAGTTACAACTCCCTCCCAAAATGATTTTTAAATTAAAATAAATTAATTTTATTTATTTTCATAAATCAATTTAATATATATTTATATGATAACTACCTTATTATATAATATACATTAAACTATATGTTATATCAAATATAACACATAACCTATAGTTTCTATATTGTATCAAAAATACAACATAACCTATAGTTTTTATTCTCTCACCAATGGCATTTAATATAAATCCTATTTATATTAAATTTAATTATATGAAACAAATTCATATAATTAATATTAGAACCATATTCAAACATTTATTTCCTATCAAATAAATTTTATATTATAATATATCAAATACATTATAGTAATTATATCATATATAATTAATTAAATTAATTATATCACATATAATTTATTCCCTTAATTAATTTAAACAATTCAAATTAATCCAAAAAATGATTCTCATTAATTCCCGATGAGCTATAAAGAGGACCTCATGAACCTGTAACTTGAAGCTTCAATGGTACGTGAATAATTAATTAAACTCCAATTAATTATTCAACATTTGATAAGTTGGGCACTCCACTAAAGACCTATAACTGCATTATTCACACTACATATATATTTCTGTGTCTATTGGATATAACCAGTTAATAGTACAATGACCCTTCTCAAATTACTCGTTAGTACAATTGGGCCAAAATTACCATTTTGCCCCTGTAGTTACATCTAACTCCTTAAGTACCACTGATCTACCACTCTCACCCATGCAAATCAAAGGACCACCTTCATAAGCAAGAGTTCACAGCTCACTCAAGATTCAAGTCATGTTACCTATGGTCATCCTGGTGAAATGTAAGTATCTATTATGAACAGCATTGTAAAATGAGACTAGTCATTTCCTGGTCCGATCTTATACAAACTCCTTTGTATATAATATCACCGCTCATATGTCTCCACATGAATGATCAAGATCAGATCATTTGTAGCACGTTACAACAATTGTAACATCTACAAAGCGGGCCATACTCATAGTGTCACAAGGATAAGGTATCCAACCTTATCCATCTACTACAGACTATTTAGGTTATCACTTAAACATGATCCACACGTATGTCTCTACATACATGTTTAAGCTACAAGATAACTTTGGATGTTAGTTTATTTGTAGGTTTAATGCAACTAAATGTCAAATAAAACATCACATATTTTATTAGATAAATAAGGTGTTCGTACAATAAAATTACAAACTATAGGACCCTACGAGATTTAGAGCATCAACCCCAATAGTCTTTGTGCATCATTAAAAGCTTCTGATTAGCATTCGTCATTGTTTGTCCTCATTGAAAGATCGTGATAGTTTTCTTTCATAAACGTTGTAGTCTTTTTCAAGCACAAATGTGGCAATTTTCTTCCAATTTCTTAAGGAAGTTTATTGTGTTTTAATTTAAATTAATGTAATTTAATTTGTGTTTATTAGGATGTCAATATTCAGTCTATTATTGCTATAATATAATTTTAATATGCATGGGGTGTATGTTTAATTATATTAATTATATATTGCATAAAGTATGTCATATAGATTAAAATCTCACCATAGGTTAAGAATGTCATGTATCGTATTCAAATATAAGTATTATATATATGATAGCATGTTTTGTATTTTTCCTTAGTTTTAATATAAGAGTTATATTAATTAATGAAAATGCATGATCATGAATCATTCTTAAAAATAAATGTTATATTTAAAGTTTAGCTTATTTCCTAATGTATGTATATACATGATTATACTATATAGTTTGCATGTTTAAATATAACTCTTATATTATATGATTTTAATGTATGATTAAAAGCATGCTTACTATATAGTTTTTCAATAATATTTATATAAGAGTTATATGTAATTAATCAAATTGTATGCATAAAATATTATTATTATTACTTAGAATATAATAGATATATTTAGTTAATAATAACATCATGGTGATGCATATAATAATTTTTAATTCATTAGTATAAATATACAAGTTATATTGTATGTTTAATGAATGAAAAACTTAGAATAAAGTTGCATGCTAACCTAATGAGATTAGGATAAGATTAATTAAATTTTTATTAAATAGTTTAAAATTCACCTAATTAATCTTTAATTTTATTTCTAATGAGATTAAATTTAAAATAAGTCTTTTATTTTTTTATTTTTTAATAGAATTAGAATGAGAAAAGAAAATATGAATAATACAATATTGCCAGGAAACTTTGTCTATGATTGGAGTATTTATGCTCACCGTAAGGAAACACCCTTACCTAGGAACCGACCTAGGTGTTGAATTAGTCAATATTTTATTAAGCATGCAATAATATTTTATTTTATTAAAATATTTAATGAATTAAAATATTATAGTAAAACTATCCCATATAAATATGTTGGGAAAACAATATTCACTTAGATAAATATTTTAGCCTAATTTACCTAAGTATTCAACCCTCAATTTTAAAATATTTAGTGGGAGAAAAAGATGTATATGATATGTCATTTTCTCTTACGCTCTCCATATAAGTTCGCATCGTGAGATTCATGCTTGACCTCGTGTCGCCCTGGGTGCAACCGCCCTTCGGAAGGTGTTTGCATGGGTCAATATCAAGGTGAATAGAGAAAGTATTTATAGTAAATGGAAGAAGGACATGTGTCAACATCTCCTACAGTCTACTTCATTGGTGGACAACTTGAGACTTCATGCTCACCTCGTGTCGCCCTCGGCACATGATGAATTGTAGAAATACAAGTTATTATTCTCTCAAAGTTGGAATAATTAGAATTATAAGTGATGTAAACGCATGCATAATAAAGGAAAACGCATGAAATTGTATATATGTGATAAACTCATGCAAAAGTATCTTCTTAAGTAAAAAAAAAAAAAAAAAAAAAAAAAAAAAAAAAAAAAAAAAAAAAAAAAAAAAAAAAAAAAAAACTGCATCAAACACAGGAATAAGAAAAATTTACTAAGTGTTGTAGATAAAGTCAATGCAAGGGGCATGCATCCAGCTTACCCAACACATGAAAGATACATTTAGCTCATGCAATCAATGTCAAATCACAACCTACAAGTATGGCATCTGACTAATGGTGTCTAATCAAGGCAGAATGGCAGGCAGCTGTCTCAGGGTATGGAATTTGATGCAATCACATTATCAAGTGGTTGTTCTAATTGCCTATATAAAAAGATGTTGCCTGCAATGAGGAGTCAGTTAGAGAGTTAGCCATTTTTTTTCTTTCATCTTTGCCAACTACAAGCAAGAAATAGAAGGGACGATAGTCTTCCTCCACTGTTGGTAATGAGGTACTGTTGGAGAGAAGCTCGAGAGAGACATCTCCTTCCATTGAGTTGGTAACAGCAAGCATAAAAACAAGCCAAAGCGGACAAGAGATTGAACCTTGCAGCTTGACTTCTTTTCTTTACTTTGCATTCTCATTCGCTATCCCACTTGGTTGAACTAAGATTATATGTATCAAGAATTATTTCTTTAATTCAATCTCCATCTCAACCATTCTTCACATCTCCATCTGTTAATTTTCTAAGTTATTTGTGTATGTGAATCTTTTTGCTTGATAAGTGCATAAAATTCATTGCATAAATCCACTTAATCAGTTGATTGAAGTGAAAAAGAAATTAGCTACTCGATAGAGTGATGGAGTAAACATGCATAAAATAGAAGCTAACAAAATCATAAAGTACTCTAATTACATTTAATTTGAGTACAAAGCATGCTAAAATAAGTTTTAAAACAGAAAAGGGTTTCAACAAGTATACTTTTGAAGAATTCCACTTAATCCTTGCAAGTTCAACAAAATTGACCTTCAATTTCTTGAGTAGACCACCAAGAGAATCTTCTCTATTATTCTCGACCTTGGATTTGAGTGGTGGAACTCTGAATTGAAAGAGATTGAGAGTGGATTGGAGAAGATTTTTTAGGGAAAATTTTGACAGAATTTTCTCTTCCAAAATTCAAAATTACATGCATCAAAATCTGATAAATCGGTATATGTTCAGATTACTCATGCAAGCACTAGCTAATTAAGTAGTTTGACACTTCAAATTGCACTTAGGAAGTAGGCTAGATGTTGAAATGTGGAAAAATCCAGCAAAATCCCATTTTGAGATAAATCCACTAAAATTGTCACATTTTCAAATTTAAATTAATTAAATACATTTAATTTAAGAAATAAATCAAATATAACTTAAATTGAATTTCAAAAATTGAATTTCCTTTTTAAATTTGAAATTAATTTTAACTTAATTGATTAAACAAATTAATTAAATAAATAATAATTTAATATCAAATATAAATTAGTAGAACACCTAATTTACACATGAATCCTTATCTATGTAATCAATATTTAAATCATTATTTAAATATTTTGAACTCTCCAATTACGTTCCATTCTCAATAAATCTAAAAGTTAATTATATTGAATATAATTATCCAAACCCTAAATTGAAATTTGAACATTTCAAATTCCAAACCCTAATTCGAATTGGAACATTTCAAATTCGCTCAATATTCTAATCCAATTAATCTCTTACGAGCTATTAGGGGACCTTATGAATCTACAGATCATGAGCTCTAACGATTTGAGATTAGTCGGTTAAACTCTTTAAACCGAATTAATCAATATTTTGTTAACCATCGAGACACACCCTTCACTTGTCGTTCGTAATAACAGTTGGGTCTAATGTTGTTTTACCCCCAAAATTACATCTTGCTCCTTAAGTCCCACTGATCCTCTAATGAACAATAGGTTTGTGATCCAATCACTAAACTGAGTCCTCTCGAGCCAATGAGAGAGTGGGGCCCCTTTTTCAAGACTCAAAATCAATACTTAAGAGAACAACCTTTCTTCTATCCCTAGAGATAGGTAGGAGTGAATTCCGTCTTGCACCCTATGTCCCCAGTTATCTACCCGGTCTTACCCCTGAAATGGGAGGATTATTGAGTCGGTGCTATTGAGCTTAACCTCACCTATGCAAATCTAAGGATAATCTGAATAAACAAGAGTTCATAGTTAGCTCAGAATTAAGATCGAGTTACCTAGGTTATCGATTTGAAACAGTTATTATTAAACAGTAAACAACGTTATAAAGTAAGAGTGACTTATTTCTTGGTCCCAGTCTTATACAAACTCTTTGCATAGGATGCCTCCACTCGCATGTCTCCACATGAATGATTCAAGATCACAAGGTTTGTATTAGATACAAGTGGGTCGTATCCAATAGTGTTACCAGAATAAGGTACCCAACCTATTCATATACTATAAACAGTTTTGCCTATTTACTCGAACTCAATCCATCTTTATGTCTCCACATAAAATCCAAGTATTCATAGCCATGGATCTTAGTTTATTAGATTTAGTCATTACAAGTGCAATTTACAGACTCAACAACAATTTTATTGAATAAATGTCAATAACATCTTTATTGTAAATAGAATATGTTTGACTTTACAAATTAAGAGTTTTAGGACATACAATCTAACAGATAGTAGTTATTTATTGAATGCATCAAGCTAGGATGTGAGTAATTCTAGAGATAAGATTATTCATGTCATTCGCCTGTTCATTTTAACTACTACATGAAACCTAGAGATAGGATAAGTGTGGCATCCACATCTAAAGATGTTAAGCATAAACTAAAGAATAGACTCCAAACGCGTCACACACACACACTTAGATTTTAGCAGACATCTATACCATTTCCATTTCATTGTCATTGTGCTTTTATAGGCTTGTTGTTCCCACTAGGAAATCAACGAATATCATCTAACACTTGATCCAATCATCCATGAACCCTTCTTCCCTTTATCTGAACTCTTACTTTCTCTTGCATGTGTGCTAGTAGTTTAGTGTACATAACCAATGCATATTGACCAATTAGGAAACCCCTGCAATAGATCTAAAGACCAAGATTATGTTAGTATACTCTAGAATCCCCCCGTTCGACCCTGGACTTACCAGGACACTTAAGTTAGATTTATACTTGTGTCTAGCTTTAGAGAACTTGTATGCAACTAGCAAGGTGTGCACGAACATAAATCTATCCTCTGTCCAACACATAGCATCATCTTCATACCAAGAGATAGATTAAACATCTTCTTCATAATCATTCATTCTCATCATCATTCATCTTCAAAAGGCACAATCATGATTGAAACGCATAACACACCTCTCTTTGCAAGGTGTTTGCATGGAGTCAATATCAGAGAAACCTCCAAAAATAGATAAGGTTCCTATTCACCATTATTGTCCTTCCCTTTGGTAGGCTTATTGGGGTCGAACTATAGGATCTAAAATGAAGGTCCACGCTTACAAAAAATCATTAAGCAAGTTAATGATTTTTTTACCGAATAAATGGTAACTCATCATCATAGGATGAAGAGTTATTCTAATGTAATGATTATTTGAGAATGTCTTAATCCAGTGAAAGAATGATTGACCACCTTTCGATGACAGTTGCTTTAAATCACTGAAGTATCATAGCAATAGAAAATATTTAATTAATATGAATAATATTCATATTAAATTTATAGGCTTCTTTTTTTTTTAATTTTTGTGTTGAACGTGAATGGATAATTGATTGCATATTATCAACTAACATATTTTATATATTTCAAAGTTATGTCTATTTCTATCACGTGTTTTAATTTTTGATTACCGATATACATCAAATAAAAAGATAAAAATGCTACTTGAAAAATGTCATGACACTAAATGGGAATGTAATTTTTTTAAGTTTGTCTTTGAATTAGGGAACATTCTCAAGATAATGTCGCCAATTCATTATATGATTGATGAATCATAAATTGAGAGAACTTATATTTATCTTGTAATAGACATATTAGATGTCAAACTTAGAGGATAAAGAATCAGACAACAACATAGGATGTTGAAGTCTATATAAATTCAATTTAGATAATTATATACATACTCTCAAGATTAAGTATTATGATAGTATAAGAAAATGTTTATGGATGAAAGCCCTAATCGTAACAAAATATAATTAATTTGGGTTTTCTGAAATACCCATACACTAGGCAATTCGAGAAAATTACAAAGACCAATCAAAAATTGCCTACTATAAAAAATAACCTAGGTTAAGCATGCAATTAGAGAATACAGAGAGGATGGAAAGTCTTACTTATGTTGACGACTCAGATGAAATGGCCAAATCAACACCACCATGAAGGTTACCTTTCTATCCTCTGAAAAACTTAAGGTGGGATTTGTGGAAACCAGATATCAAAATTGGGAAAATTTGGAGAATTTTTTAGAAAGGAAAAAGGAATACAGCTTTTTCGTGTACTCAAATTAAAATCTCACTGCAACTAACACTCTTGCAAACGATTTGCAAAAGTTTTATCAAAGGAGAGAGAGATAGTGAAATGTGAGATTCATCCCACGTTCTTGTTAACTCCCTACGTGGGAGTTAACTGTTAATTATTTAAAAAAAATTAATTAATTAATTAATTTAATAATGAATTAAATTGAGAATTAATTAAATTTTATTTAATTAATGATTTCATTTAAATCATATTTAAATAAAACACCTCTCAGATAATCTATAGTTTTAATTCAATTAATTCGATTAATAATTAATTAATTGCCAAATTAAATATCAAATATTTAATTTAGCCCACACTTGAATCATATTCAATTGTATTACTCTCATAACATATAGTTTTAATGTGCATCAAATAAACATTAATGTTTAACCTATAGTTTTAATATGAATCCAGTTCACATTTAATTGATATTTAAACTTCTCCAAATATTTAATTCTTCCATAAACTAATTTTGAATTATATCCAAAATTATTATAATGTATAATTATACATTATATCATTTTCCTAAGTGAACTTGAACATTTAAAACTCAATTCAAGACATCGTTATCTCAATTTCTTTTACGAGCTAAGAAGGGGACCTCATGGACCTATAGATCAGAAGCTCCAACGATATGAGATTAATTGGCTAAACTTAGTAACCAAATTAATCAATATTCATTAATTGTGAGTATAGTTCACTAAAGACCCACAATTGCACTCTTCTCACTGCATATATATTTCTATGTCCACGAATATAGACCAATAAATCCAAGTTAGTCCTTCACGAGGGTTCGTAACACCAGTTGGGTCAAATTACCATTTTACCCCTGGGTTACCTCAATATCCTTAAGTACCACTGCTTCTCTAATGAACAACCTGTTTATGGTTCAACCATTAAACAAAAACACCTTTAGGGTCAGTGAGAGGGTAGGGCTCTTTGTTCAAGTCCTGGAGACCCCACTAAAAAGAACACTCATCTACTTACCCTAATGTTGGGAATGAGTGAAATCCATCTTGTATTATTATATTCTCAGCTCCCCACTCGGTCTTGTCCCTAAAAATAGTAGGCTTATTGAGTCGGAAACCTGGCCACTCTCACCCATACAAATCGAAGGACAATCCCTCGTGAATAAAAGTTCATAATTTACTCAAAATTAAGACTAAATTGCCTAAGTCATTCTATTGAAATAGAAACATAACTAGTCAATGGTGTTACATCTAGTGGCCACTATTTCACTATCCCATCTTATGCAAACTCATTGTATAGGATACTCCCACTCGCATGTCACCTACACAAACGCATTAGATCATTGTGCTTGTATCAAATACAAAGTGGGCCTCATTCATAGTGTCACCAGGATGAGGTGACCAACCTTATCCCCTATACCATAGACCCTTTAGGTTGTATCTTGAGCATTGATCCATATATGTCTCCACATACTGTTCAAGACTCATCAAACAGCCTAGGATATTAGTTTATTGGATTTAGGATTATTAAGAGAAAAGAAAATACAACATAATCACTAACACTTATTAAAATAATATTGATAACTCTTTATTGATGACGATCAATTATTTACATTTACTATTTATGAGTTTTAGGGCATAAAACCCAACAAATTCCCACTTTAAGACTCTAGTCAATGGGATGTACATAATATCACTATCCAAAACAACGGGAATGGTAAATAAATATAATAAAATAGGGCATCCATATACCCATTATACATCTCCAACTTGCCCTAGATTATACAATATACATGTCTCACAAACCTAGATTCTCTAGAGTTACGAACACTTTAGCCAAGAGAGCCTTCGTAAATTGATCAGCGATGTTGTACTCCGATGCAATCTTTGTGATGATCACATATCCTCATTGCACAATCTCCCGTATTAGTTGATACTTCCTCTCAATATGTTTTCCTCGTTTGTGGCTACAAGGCTCTTTAGAATTGGCTATTGTCCCACTTTGTCACGGTATAAGGTGATAAGCAAGTTCATGTTTGGAACCACTTCCAAATCACTTAGAAAGTTCTTGAGCCAAACTGCTTCCTTTGCTGCTTCATAAGCAGCTACATATTCAGCCTCCATTGTGGAGTCTACAATGCATCCTTACTTGATGCTACACCATACTACAGCTCCCTGTTTAGGGTAAACACCGATCCTGAAGTTCATTTCCTAAAATCCTTGTCAATTTGGAAATTAGAGTCGGTGTATCCCATAAGGAACAAATCCTTAAACCCATACACCAGTTTGTAGTCCCTCGTTCTCCTAATATACTTGGGGATATTCTTAAACGTAGTCCAGTGGTTTATCCCTAGATTAGACTGGTACCTACTAACTATTCCCACTGCATAACAAATGTCTGGCCTAGTGTAGAGTATGTCATACATTAAGCGGTCCACAGTTGAGGCATAGGGAATACGTCTCATACCCTCAACTTCTTGAGGTATCTTAGAACAATGTTCCTTAGACAAGTGAACCCCGTGCCTAAAAGGTAATAAACCCTTCTTAAAGTTCTACATCGAATATCGAGTCAATATTTTGTCGATATAAAAGGGATAAATGTAATGTAGGATAGGAGTCTATCTAATTTCTAGAGTAGGAAAGAGAATCCTATGCAATTTCGATCATGAAAATCGATAATTAAACGAATGTTCAATTCTATGCATGCACGACTACCAAATCAGTTCGACTTAACTAATTTCTACAAAGGCCAACCATGATTAAATCAAAATCAATTAAGCATCCTAATTATTAATTAAGGTCAGAAAGACCATGCCCTAATTAAACTATATGCTCTCAATTCTACTGGGTTCTTAACAATCATATAGAATTAGAAAAACATATGCATTAAGAATAAGAATTCAATCGTGTCGATTAGAAGTCAGGAAAAGCCATATTCAATTAACCAATTTATTCTTTGAATCTAGATTAAATATGCAATGCCAAAATTCAAGGACAACCAATAAATCTCAAGCATACACATTCAACCACTACTACCGGAGTCAAATCAAGCATAGACGAACTACGAGGAAACGTGCGAGCTAGAAATTAACTAGCAGAGATATATAATCATGATAGGGTCGTCAGTCCAACACACAAATGCAAATCTAAATTCATCAAGTACAAAGAAAAACATAGAATTGAAGAACATTACAATTTAATTACAGAAAACTCAAGAAATTAGACATAGGGCTCTTGCTTAAAGAAAATTAGATAGAAGTTACCTCTTAATTCTTAGACAAATCCGAGATATACATTCAATCCATCGATTACAACCCAAAAAAAAATATAAAAACTAACCTAAAGACACTAACTTCTGAAGGGAAAGGAAGAAGAATGAAGGTTAACTTTGGCCTCCACCAGTTCAACCCTCAAAAGTTAGCATATTTTGACCTAAAGACAAAGAGAGGTATTTATAGAAATCATTGTAGCGTCGCAACGCTGGTGTTGTGTAAACTTCGGAGCGTTGCAATGCTGCACATTCTGCCTTATAACGTCAAGCAAGCATCAAGCTAGTGTTGCAACTCGTCAGGCAAGCATCAGGCTAGCGTTGCAACTCTGTGACAATGGCATTTTCATAATTTTAACTCCTTTGAAGCCCGGATGCTCAAATAACCTCCAAATTGCTTCAAATTAACCATGTTCTTCACCAAATAATTAATTCTACCTCTTGATTGCTATATACCTACAAAAAGGAAAATAAACATATAAAATCCAATAACGGGCCCGAATTAAGCTAGGAGTAATAGCTCTTTTTTAGAGCTATCATCATCCTAGTGAAATATTAGTTTCTTCAAGTAACAATGTTAGCTCTCAAAAAGAGCTAAGTTTATGACCTTAACTTTACTATTTTCGAGTAATTCTTATGTCTATTTGTATTATTTTGTAGGTGAATTGATCCGATGGAGCAATTACGTCGCAAAGTTGAAGAATTAAGAAAAAGGACGGAAAATCGAGAGTTGAGCGCACCCAAAAAGAGCTGAGATGACAAAGAACCAAATTACCCTATTTCAACATCCCCATGCTCATCAATAGCCTAAGTCCAACGCTCGCTCGACGCTTGAAGGCAGTAGGCTCGAGTGTAGGGCAGTGTTGCAATGCTACTCCGACCGTCACAATGCTTCGAAGATTAACAATGCCACTGTTACAACACCAGCCCAATGCCCCTGCTTGATGCTATAAAGCATAATAGGTAGCGTTGCAATGCTCCCCTAGAGCGTCGCGACATTATGGAATTTGACAAACTTCCCCATTTGCGTGCGCACAACTGAACGTCAAGCCAACATCGTAACACCTCCTTAACGCTCTACACGGCAACGTGTGACAAACTTATAAATATGATGTTTGGGGTTCCAGCTCAAGTGTGATGAAAATATAAGAGTCTAGTCTAGTTTTGGGAGCAAATTAGGTCGAATTGTGGTGTAGTTTTTCCTTTGGTCAGCCTCATTATTCAATTATTCATTGTAATTCCATTATGTCGAGGCGTGGCTAGGTAAATTTTCTTGGGATTAGTAATATGCTTTGATTCTTGAAGGATAGCTAGTTTAATTGTTTAATTATTGTGAACCCTTTGGGAAATTTTAATTTATTTTTAATAGAATTTCAATGAATTGATTTGACAAATTAATTTATCAAATTTCTTGTTTGCAATATCTTCATAGCCTATGCAATATTGATTGATAAAGTTGCACATATTAGGATCACATGTTTGGGGTCTAGACTTTTTCTGGCCAAACTCATGTATGCCTAAAATCATGTATGCTCTAATATAATCTTTCCTAACTAATCATATTATAAGATATGACTTTTTCAGCTTGTGGTATGTCTCAACAATTGAACCCTTTCGTAATGTCATTCAATTTTTACTTGTATGTTGCTAAGAAAGAAATTTCTTAAATTGAATTAGTGCTAGTTTGGGTTGTTATTTAAAATAGCTAATTGGGGTATTAGATTTCTGTAATAGGTTGAAGAGTTCATGAAATTAGTACAATTAACTAGCACGTGATGATAGAAGTAAAAAACATTCATACTAATCCAAAGGTTTTTCCCTCGATTGAATTTAATGCTTTTTCTGCATTGATTCTTGCTTTCTTTAACTAATAATTGATTTTCAAAAACCAACTAGTTTCCCCTATAACATTGAAATCTTAAATTTTCCTTGCTAATCATTAGTCTCTCTGTGGATTCAACCCCGATCTTATCGCTTTATTACATTTGTGGTACAAGTCTTGGATCGGTGAAAATAACTTCTTTTGATCAAGTTTGGGACTCATTAACAATGTGAGTTCGAGGCTTTGTCAAATTGGCACCATTGCTGGGGAGACTTGGCAATTAGCCTAGGAAAATTTTTGGATTCCAAATAGAGAAAAAAAAAATGTGTGTTACTGCTTACTTTTGGTTTATGACCCGCTTCTCTAGGAGTCCAGATTTTATTTTTATTACAGATATTGACTAAGAGGATAGGAGAATTCGAAGGAGGCATAGAGGAGAAATACCAGAAGAAGGAAACCAACAAGTTGTTGACGATACAACAAGAGCAATGGGAGAGGAAGTTTGTGAGAAAACTTTTAGGAAACCAACCAACTAAGAAAATTTTTGGATTCCAAATAGAGAAAAAAAAAGTGTGTTACTACTTACTTTTGGTTTATGACCCACTTCTTTGGGAGTCCAGATTTTGTTTTTATTATAGATATTAACCAAGAGGAGAGAAGAATTCAAAGGAGGCATACAGGAGAAATACCAGAAGAAAGAAACCAACAAGTTGCTAACGATATGACAAGAGCAATGGTAGATGAAGTTCGTGAGAAAACTCTAAGGGAGCTGGCAGAACTAGACATGGACAAGTAGGCCCTATGCATTGTTTTTCACCCACTACTGTGTCGTTTGAACTCAAGCCGAGGCTAATCAATATATTACCTACCTTCAGAGGGAATACAGGGGAAAACCCCCACAAACACATCAAGGACTTCATATGATTTGTGTAAGTATGCGACCCCATGGAGTTACGGAAGAACAACTCAACCTTAGGGCTTTTCCCTTTTCATTACAAGATGACGCTAAGGATTGATTGTACTACTTGGCTCCAAGGTTAATCACTACTTGGAATAATCTTAAAAATAAATTTCTTGAAAAAAAAATCTAGCTTCTAGAGCCCATTCGATAAGAAAGGATATGTATGGAATTAAATAATTTGTCGAGGAGTCTTTATCTGAATATTGGGAACGATATAAACGTTTTTGTGCTAGCTTTTCCCACCAGCAAATTTTTGACCAGTTATTGATTCAATATTTTTATAGTGGTTTGCTTGTAAGTGACAGGAGCTCGATTGATTCGACTTCCAGAGGTGCTTTTGTTGATAAGATGCCCAGGGAGGCCCAGGAATTAATCTCATGCATGGCTGAAAAAGCCCAAAATTTTGGGACTAGGACTTCTAAATCTGATTCGATTGCTAATTTTGAGGTAAATGAATTAAATTCTTAAATATCTAACTTAACTTCTCTTGTGACGCAGATGGCCCAAGGAGGAGTTGCTCAAGTAAAAGTTTGTAGAGCCTATGGAGTAGTGGGACACGCCTCTGACGCATTTCCCCAAGCCTAAGTCAAAACAGTTGGGGGTTACCAAAGGAAATATGACCCTCATGCTCCAGTGTACAATCTAGGATGGCCTGACCACCCTAATTTCAAATGAGGAGGTTGGGGCCGACAAGGCCATGATAGTTCCAATCATTCCAATCAGTTGTCGTCCTCTTCCTCTGGTATGTCTTTAGAGGATGTCGTCAAATCCTTGGCTGAGAACTCCGTTAAATTTCAACAAGAAATCCAATAGCTACAAAAAAACTCTCTCTAGATTTCACAGGATACCTGGGCATTCCAGCAAGAAGCCAGGACGAGTATGGCAAACTTGGGCATTCAGGTCACGTAATTAGCTATTGTGGTAAGCTGGATAGAGAACAAGGGTTCAGAGAAGCTTCCTGCCCAGCCAGACCATACCAATGTGAGTGTTATAACACTCAGAAGTGGAGACGAGCTTCTGTCGCCTATGACCTCTCCAGACACCTTACCTCTACCTGATAAGTCAGATAAAAAAAAGGAGAACAATGAAATTGACACTGAGGCACACCAGTCTACCCCTAAGGTAAGTACTTCTCTTTCACCGTCTGTTGAACCTTATATTCCTAAGGCCCCTTTTCCTAGCAGGTTGGCAAGACCCAAACAGGAACATAGGGATGAAGAGTTGATCCAAATGTTCAAAAGGGTTCATATAAACATTTCTCTCCTAAATGCGGTCCAGCAAATATCGAGGTATGCCAAGTTTCTCAAGAAACTTTGCACCAAGAAGAGAATAGGTAAGGATAAAGAATGGGTTATGGTAAGTAAGAATGTATCATCATTTGCCATGCCATGCTTGATCTAGGAGCCTTCATTAATGTCATGCCCTATCATATTTATGATGATTTTAATTTGAATTATTTACAAAAAAAAAATAAATAAAAATGTTGTATACATTCATTTAGTTGATAAATCTTATATCAAAGCTCCAAGGATAGTTGAGGATGTATTATTGCAAGTTAAGAATTTGATTTTCCCAGTTGATTTCTACATTCTCAAAATGGATGAAATTTATACCCCTTCTTCTTCCACTATTCTATTATGAAGGCCCTTTATGAAAACTGCTAAGACAAAAATTGATGTTGATAAGGGTTGTCTTTCTATAGAATTTGATGGGGAAGTAGTAGCTTTTAACATGTATGATTCCATGAAATTTCTTGAGGAATATCTATCCCTTTGCATGATTGAGGTGCATGATTCATTAGATGAAATTACTTTGAACGATGATGATGACTCTGACAAATTGATTGCTCCTTACATTGATTTGGATTTACATGACTCGCATGATTTCTCTCTCTCTCTCTCTCTTGTTGATATTAGCAACCCTGAGGAACCTTCTTCTGATTTTGATTTTGTTGATTTGCAGGTACAAGGGATTGAGCTAAAAGCTCTCCCTAGTCATTTCAAACATGTGTACTTGGGCGAAGGGAACACCCTTTTAGTTATAATCTTCAGGGAATTGACACCCACTAAGAGGAATCCTTAGTTGAAACTCTGAAAACCTACCAAAAGGCCATTGGGGGACTTTTGATTATCTCAAGGCAGTAAGCCCTTCTCTTTGCATGCATAAAACCACTATAGAAGAAAGACCAAGTCTACAGTTCAACCCGTTAGGAGACTCAACCCCACGATGAAAGACGTCATTCTCAAGGAAATTATCAAGCTCAATGACGCATGTATCATTTACCCAATTCCTGACAGTGAGTGGGTAAATCCTATTCCATAGTTCCAAAAAAGATCAGCATGACAATTGTGGAGAATGATGAGGATGAGATGGCTTCGATGCACGTTCAAAATGGATGGAGAATGTGCATCGATTTTTGAAAATTCAACGAGGTAACTAAGAAGGACCATTTTCCCAGTGCATCATATTTTGAAAATTCAGCGAGGTAACTAAGAAGAACCATTTTCCCATCCTTTTTCTTGATCAAATGGTGGAATGGCTTGCCGGAAAGCCATTCTTTTGTTTTTTTTTTTTATGGATTCTCGGGGTTCTACCAAATCCCAATCGCTCAAGAGGACCAGGAAAAGACCACCTTCACTTGCACATATGGTACTTACGCCTTCAGGAGAATGCCATTCGGGCTTTACAACGCCCCAAGTACGTTTCAAAGGTGTATGAAGAATATTTTTTCCGATTTCATGGAAAGGTGCATTGAAGTATTTATGGATGATTTTATGGTTTATGGAGAGTCTTTTTATGATTGTTTGCATAATCTTAGTCTGATAATGAAACGTTGCATTGAAACAAATCTCGTGTTGAATTATGAAAAGTGTCACTTTATGGCTTCACATGGGATTGTTTTGGGACATCTAATTTCTGCAAGGGAAATTGAGGTAGACAAGGTAAAGATAGATGTTATTGCTAACCTCTTCTATCCTACATGTATTAGGGAGATTCATTCTTTTCTTGGTAGCGCAGGTTTTTATAGGCGTTTCATCAAGCACTTTTCAAAGATAGCACTGCCACTATCAACATTATTGCAGAAAGATGTACCCTTCACTTTTGATAAGGAGTGTCAGGAGGCCTTTGTCACTTTGAAGGAAAAGTTGACCACCACCCCGATTCTTCAAACTCCACAATGGGACGTAACATTCGAGATCATGTGTGATGCTAGTAATCTAGCAATGGGAGCAATTCTAAGATAGCGGGTCGACAAGAAAAGTCATGTCATATACTTTGCATCACGGACCCTTAATCCTACCCAGATAAACTACACCACGACTGAGAAGGAATTTTTGGCAATCGTTTTCACTTTAGATAAATTTTGCGCTTACATTTTTGGATTTTCTGTTACTATTTATACTGATCATTCTACTTTTAGGTACCTCATGACCAAGAAGGAGTCTAGGCCCCGCCTTGTGCGTTGGATGCTTCTTCTTCAAGAGTTCAATTTAACCATTAAGGATAGGAAGAGAGCAGAAAACTCAATGGCAGACCACTTAAGCAGGATTGTGCAAAAGGAAGATCCTATGCCTGTACGAGAGGACTTCCCAGACAATTTCCTATTTTAGATCACCTTATCTACGCCATGGTATGTTGACATGGTAAATTTCCTGGTTACAGGTAAGTTTCCATATGATAGCCTAATTCTAGGAAGTCTAAACTAAGGAGTGATTCGAAGTACTTTGTTTGGAACCCGCCATACCTTTGGAAGATTTTCTCTGACCAAATCATTAGGACGTGTGTCCCAAACGAAGAGTTTGAGCCAGTACTTTTGTTTTGTCATGAGATGGCATGTGGTGAGCATTTTAGCCCAAGGAGGATTGCTAGGAAGGTTTTTGATAGTGGGTTGATTTGGAATTCTCTGTTTACAGGCTATTTTGCATTTTGTAAATCTTGCAAGAGATGTCAGAGTTCGGGTCTTTGTTTAGGAGAAATGAGATGCCACTTAATTCCATTCTTATTTGTGAGATTTTTGAAGTTTGGGGCATGGATTTCATAGGACCCTTTTCTTCTTCTTATGGGTACTTGTACATTCTGTTAGCAGTAGATTATGCACTGAAATGGGTTGAGGCTATCCCCACTAGGACTAACAATGTTGTTGTTGTTTCAGGATTCTTAAGGACTAACATCTTTTTTAGGTTTGGCATTCCTCGAGCCATAATTAGTGACCAGGGTACACACTTTTGCAACCGAACCATCGAGGCATTTATGAGGAAGTATAGAGTACACCTGATAACTTGTAGAAATATAAGTTATTTATGCCATCTTATCTAGATATTGCGGCCAAAAGTTAGTAATTATGCGCCAATTGTATGAAAATTAACTTAGTATGACAATAATTATAAATATTTGCAATTACACCCACTAACGCCAAAAAGATGAAGGACAAGCCCAACTTTACTCTGTTTTGAAGGAGACCGAGTCACCTCTTGCGCTCAAGCCTCATGAGAAACTAATCAACCTATCTCTGTCACATTGTGCCCGTCGATCAACCATGGAGAGACGATTACCGAAGTAACGGCGCAATGCGACAGTCGGTCCAGACTTATGCTTCGACCGCATGCGGTAATAAAAACAAACACCGCATGCGAATCCATGATCGAAAGATGCAGCTGAACAACACAAAGGCGGAAGATTGAGACATGTGTACAACTAATCGTTGTATAGATTTAACGGTCTGATTACATAACAGAAGGAATAACATCCCTCCATCTTTGGAAATTCCATAACAAAAGTGGGGACCACAAGGCCGAAGTCAAAGGATCTTCTCCTATAAATACTCCAGCGAATTCAGAGAAAAGTATGCTATTTGATACTGGGCTAAGTGCTGTAAGATTTTAGAGAGAAAAAGGCTGAGCTAAGTGCTGAAAAGAAGAAGTCCGGGAAGAGAAAGAGATAAGGCCGAGAGGTAAATCTCAGATCCGACCAGCTGTATACCCAATCGAAGCTCTATGCAGAGACCCCTGCTACTGGTGGAGCAAGCCTAAGAAGGAAGCTCTTCCTGCCATTGAAACCATCCGATCCGGCAAGCAGATCTCCATTGAATCTGTGCCAAGACATTGGCACCGGATTGTATCTATTCTATCTCTCTTTTATTGTATTCCATATTTTCTTCATCTCTTCATTCACACATCATGTATCAAACACTTAGTAGAAATAATGAATGTTTCGATAGATTTCGTTTAACATTCCCTGTCTGTTTGCGTTCACCCATTAGTCACTTTCTTCATGATGTTTTCTTAATCCCTTGATAAGCAATATGAATCACCAAGAACTTAATATGTATTAAAGTTATAAAATACGTTTAGCTAAAGCAGGCTAGACGGCATCTTCACCTATGAGAGCAGAAGTGAAGATGTCATTCTGGTCTATCAAAAGAAGGTCAGAAGAGTGCGTTAACTAAAGCGAGTAGTACTTCCAGATATGGAAGCAACCATGTGTTCATTACGTTAAACTCTGTTTCACCACAGACATATGGGAAACGCGGCCGATTACTGAGAGGTGTACGCCAAGAAAAGAGCGAAACAGTATTTATACCTTTAATTCAATTAAGAACTTGCGTTATTTGTAATACTTATCTTTCCCTTTCTAATCTGTTCACAAGACTTGTCGTCGCATCCCACATCTTTGCACAATCTTCACAGCCAGCCTTAATCCTAGTATATTGCACATAAAGCTTGTATCTTGTAACATCTAGTTTAGGTTTATTGTATTTCCATGTTTTATCGCATTCTACTGCTTTCCTTTATTTTACTGTAATTTACATACTGTACACACTTTTATAAAGAACTGAAAAACCTGGTCGCATATACCATGAACATACCACAATAATCAGCACCACTTCCCCGTGTTCGACCTTAGATCACACCGAGAAACTTGCGGTGCAATTACACTTGGTTCCATCATAAGGAAACTTGTGACAACGCAGGGCATACTACTTGAGCATCTCTAATTAACGCATAAATAGTAGTAGTATCGCATCATCATGAGCATTGAATATCATACATACAAATCACACGGTAACAAGTTTATGGCACCGTTGTCGGGGATCTGGTCAATGGTTTATTGTTTGAGTGGTTTTTGGTATTTTGCAGGACAGATCTCATTATACTGGTTGTTTAACGTGGCGGCCTAACGGTTTATGAGTTTTGGTGCTGAACTGGAATTCGTAGCTGACCGTGAGATCGAGCGAACCTTCCGCGCAAGAATACGCCAGAATAGGAATCGACGAAAAAAGGTGGCCAGCATGGCAAATAATAACGATAACGCGGTGCCAGATGTGAAACAAGGGGTTGTTCGATCGGCCTAGGATCCTGTATTCTTGGCAGCCGATCACAATATCCCACTAAGACACTATGCGACACCCAACCTGTACGATTTTTTGCCTGGAATCTCAAGGTCAATTGTTGAGGAGAATGCCCGCTTTGAGATCAATCCGGTCATGTTACAAATGATCCAAAATGCAAGGTAGTTTGGGGGTCTGCAAGGTAGTTTGGGGGTCTGCAAGGTGAAGACCCACATGCCTACTTGACCACTTCATGGAGATGTGCGGTAATTTCTTCCTACTTGGTGTGACTCCGAAGAACATTAGGTTATATCTGTTCCCTTACATCTTGAGGGATGAGGCTAAGAAATGGGCTTATTCGCCAGAGCCCAATGAAATCATATCATGGGGGCAACTAGTTGAGTTGTTTATGAAGAAGTTCTTCCCACCGGCTGTCAATGCAAGAAGACGGAAGGATGTGCTGCACTTTGAACAAAAAGAGAACGAGACCCTGAGCACACATTGGGTGCGATTTAGAAGGTTGGTGAAAAACTGCCGACATATCAGGATTCCCGATTGAGTCTTGATGGAAGCGTTTTATAATGGCCTGAACAGAGCAACGCAAGCTGTTGTTGATGCCTCTGCGGCAGTAGGTTTTATGGACAAACATACACCAAGGCCAAGGTCATCCTCGACCGCATCTCTTAGAACATGGATGACTGGATTGATGACGGTTATGAAGGTCGAGGGAATGAGAGAAGGAAAAATGAAACAACCATTGTTTTGGCGGAGACAATGACTACATTGGCTGCTCAGATGGCCACGGTAACCTCGATCCTCCAATCAATGGTCATTAATCAAGGAGCCATTTCTCCACAATCAATGCAACCTGCTGCACCAGCTCAAGTGGCCGCAGTTGGTTATGTTAACTGTGGAGAGGCTCACGAAGCTGAAGGATGTCCATTGAATCTGTAGCAAGTGTGTGCCATCCAGAATAACCCATTCAGCTACACCTACAATCCGGGTTGGAGGAGTCATCCTAACTTCGGTTGGAGTGGCAATCCCAACCTAGAAGAGCCAATAAATCATCAAGGGGGCAGCAGAGGGAACCCTTCGTTTCACCATAATCAGAGGCAATCAAGACTGCAGAACCAGCAACCATCATCATCATCTAATGCCTCAGGAGGATTGTTGGAGGCGCTGCTGAAACAATACATGAATAAGAATGATGCGGTGATGCAGGCCCAAGCATCCTCTATACGAAATCTGGAGATCCAAGTGGGCCAGCTGGCCTTGAGCTGAGAAATCGGACACCTAGAACACTGCCCAGCAACTCTGAAGCCCCAGGATCAACAGGGAAAGAGCAATGTCTGTGAAGACATTGAGTAGGCAAGCCTGACTGCCTGCGGAGATGTGGACTGTGAGCATCAAAGACAATGCAAAATTTCGGTAAATATCTCGATACTACACTTATTTTGCTTTACTGAATTCCTTCTTTGATTTCTGAACTAAGCTTTAATGATTCATTTAATGCAAAGTTTAATTCTTCGAATTTCATTCTTCATTTACTTCTGTGCATTTAATTCATTCTTGCATTTAATTCTTTGAGTTTTCTGTAGTCAGTATATGAGCTTTAATTTGTGAATGATTGAGTCATAAAGAAAAATAAATAATAATAATAAAATACCTGTGTAAAACATAAGTTATGGAACTAAAACATTGAACAACAAGAAAGCAAGATGACAATGGACGCATCCCAAACATACTCGGAATGCATTGCAATCACCAAACTCAACTGTATTGAGTTAAGGTGTGTGTTGCGCTCGTATATGTCCTTTACCCGTCCTTAGCCAAATGCACTATGTCGAGGTATCCTCCAGAAATACGATGGTTAAGGGGTGTGTTATGGGGATATATACGTTGTTGCCATTCCTCTGCAAAGATACAGTTGCATTAGTGAACATGATGCATTATAACTTATTATGCGTCCAATCAAATAAAATATTAAAGAAAATTTTGTCTGGTAATTCGAGAAGAAGTCCAATCGATTCGTATCCGCAAGCAATTATGGCTTGGCAGGCAGAAGGACACTTTTTCTGAAAATTCCATAAATGCAGGAAGTGGAACGACACGCCTATTGAGATGCTCGAGGTCAGTCGCCGCACGAATCGGATTGGACCCCACCACAGCCCAACCTATAAATACCCTCTTCCTCCTCTTTGGAAACTCTTTACCAGCAAATCAAAATCCTAGAATTTTGCTTTCAAAACTCTTTTCTCTCCCAAAAAGCTCTAAGTTACCAATCCCTTTTTCAGAACCCTTTTCTTCTCCAAATCCGTTTCAATGGCCAACCAAACTTCCAACCTGTTTCACCGTCTGTCCCTGACCAAGCAACCATGCGAGAGGCAGCATTCCTCGCTGCCAGTCGTAGGCTTTCCGCCCAAACCTGTTCTATCCCAAGGCCCACTGAAAGAACTCGGAGAAATCCCTTGGCCGTTAGACCTCCTACGTTCAAAAGAGGAGGAAGCACTGAAAGCTTGTCAACACCAACTCCGTCCATCTCCACTGAAAATGAATAGAAGAGGCGAGACGACATGAAGGTGTTTGGCAATATCCTAAGCACCTTGAAGCAAGAAGAAGGACTGCCCGAGGCAGGGGTTGTAAACCACCCACTGCCTATGGAGGAGGAGACGGTGGTTGTGGCGGAGGAAATGATAAAGGATGGGTAGTGGTGGTGGAAGATGTGGTGGCTGAAGAAAAAGATAAAGGGAATGATGTTCTTGTCCTGAAGACTCCGGAGGCCACCTTCATCGCAAAAATTTTTGATGAGCCTCCACAAATGGAAGAAGAGGAGATTGCGATCGTTGAAAGAGAAGAAAACGAGATCGCAGTTGAAGAGGCCGGAGAAGCAGAGATAGTGTTAATAGCTCCTGACATTGCGATGGAGGAAGTCGCAAGGGATGTGCTGCCATAAGAGGCCAAGAAGGAAGAGTTGAAGGCAGCTGAGACAGAGAAGGAAATTGGAGCTAGATTGAAGAAGGCGACTGAGGCCGAGAAAGAAGAAGAAAAGAAGAAGAAGAGTAAGAGGCCTAAGGTTGGGAAGGTGGAATCATCGCATCATCACAAGTCCAGAAAGAACAAAGAGAAAAAGGATGATGACGAAGATGAAGAGGCCAAGAAGAAGAGGAGCGAGGAGAAAGAAGAGAGAAGGTTGCGCCGAAAGGATAAGAAGCGCCTGAGAGAAGAATAAAAAGCCAAGCAGAGGGCTACAAGCCCTAAGAAGGTTGGAGAATCAACCTCCGTAAGGGAGGATAGAGGGAAACAGCGCAATTGATGGAGCCGCTGCAAACTGAAGCAACATAATTAGTTGCGATGGACGAAGGAGAAGAAACAGAGGGAACCCCCTTAATGCGGCATCGCAAGGAGAATGCGTCGCAAGGGTCTAACCTCGACCCTCAACAATTATTGCTAGCACTAGAAGATGAGGAGAGAAAAAGAAAAGAAAGAGAAGAGAAGTAAGAAAAGATGGAGCGGGGCAAGCTCATCATCGCAGAAGGAAACAGAAGAAGAAGATTAGAATTTGAAGAAATGCGAAGAAATAATAAGGTTGCCCAACTTGAAGGGATCTAAAAACGCAAAGAGGATCAGCGCCTATTGTGGGCCTCTGAGCAGTTTGAAGAAGAGCTTGAGAGAGAAGAGAGAGAGGTAGAAGAAGAAGAAAGGAGAAAGAAGGAAGAAGAGGAAAGATTGTATACGGAAGAGAAAAGGAAGAAGCACGAAGCAAACAAAAAGCGCTTGTATAAAAGTAAGAGCAAAGAACTCGCTGAACGCGAGGAAGAGAAACAGCGCAAGGAGCGGGAAAAGAGATTAAGGCAAGCAGCCCGCCTTACGTAAGCAAAAGGAAAAGACATAGCAGAGTGCACAGAGCCTGCATCAGCCAAGAAGCGATCATCTAAGAGAAAAGAGAATGATGATATGCTGATCGAGATGGGCTTCTACCCTATGCCAACCCCACTACCTGATCTCATCACGAGTGTCATTGTGGAGCATGGGTGGGACACTTTCTATTAGTGCCCATCCATCATTGTGCCTCAGATAGTGTGGGACTTCTATCATGGGCGTCTGCACGGGAATAGGGATGTGGTGACTTTCAAAGGAGAGACAGTACACTTCAGCGCAAAGGACATCAATGAACTTTATCAGATGAGGGACAACCCTGATGCACCAGGGAACACTATCATTGATGATCCTATAGAAGAACTGATGAGAGACGCGCTGAAGGTACTAGTGCAACCAGATACAAGATGGACAATCTCCCTTAAAGGCATCCGCACTCTGGAATCTGTCTTTGCTACCGGAGGGAAGGCTCTGGGTTTATTTGGTCAAGAAGCGGTTGATCTCAACAACGCATGACGGAACTATATCAAGGGATTGGGTGATGGCCACATATTGTATTGCGCGCGACATTCCTATTGATGTGGGAAGGTTGATCGCAGGGTAGATCAGAGCACTCTTGGGGCATATAGGGGGACAGTACTTCTTCCCGTGGATCATCTCAAGTTTATGCCTAAGTGCGGGTGTAGGCATTGATGAGAAGCCCATGCCAGAAGTTCACGGCCTCATCAACATCAAAATTCTAAGGATGCTCCTCAAGGATTCCCCTCATTGCCCAGAACTGTCAGCAAAGAGACCTGTGATTGATTTAAATGCGCCGCAGGAGCCTAGACCAAAAAGAAGAAAAAAAAGAAGATAAGGGAAAAGAGAGGGTGCATGAGTTACCAGTGCATGATCCTACACCCATAAACCATCTTCCCTTAGTCATCAGATCTCCGAGCCCTCAAAGCCCGCTAGCGCAAACCTCCTCCCCTCTTCGTGAACCTATTATCAATCTTCCTTTTATCCTTAACTCTCCTATTCAACCAGTAGCCCCACCTTCACCAATAACTTCATCACCACATCCCACTACCCTACCGCCTCAAGTTGATGACCCACACGCTTTGGGTGAAGGCACATCTGCCCAACCTCAAAACGATGCTGGCGAGACATCGCAGGCACAACCATCCTCTACCTCCTTGATTGTTGAGCTAGCTGAAATGAGAACCCTCTTCGCCCAACAGCAAGAACTTGTCTCTCAGCAGCATCACTTATTCTACAATCGATTTGAGGTAGCAATGGAGCACATTGATGAGATTCAACGCAGTGCTGCAACTTTAAGGGAAGCACTCATCAATATCCAGCGTAGTATGCACAAGATCTTCCAACACCAGCGGCAGATAGCGGAGCGCAATCAAGAATACTTCAACTTTCTCACCACCTATCTGCATGGTTCGATGGTGCCTCCACACCTAAGGCAGCCTTTTATTTTTTATGATGGCTCTGTTGCACCGCCTTAATACCCTCCACCATATCCCCCTACTCCTTAACCTTAGTTTTTATTCTTTCTTCAATTTTAAGTTTTAATGCGGCCATTCTTTAATTGTATTCAATTCTTTTATTATTTTGTAAGTTAACTAAATTATTTTACTCTTGTACAGGCATGAGAAAAATTTGTTTGTAATGCGATCATTTGTAATATATTCGCATACTTTGTTAATAGTCAATACAATTAAAGTACATAATTCACTCTACTCTTTGCCTGTGCCTCTTTCTTTATCTTCCTTTGTTAATCTTTGCTATATTTTTACTCTTACATTTTTACGATCTTCATTGCGGTTCTATGACGTATTATATGGTACACTTACAAACATTTCCCATACTTAGTAAATTCTGACTAATACTTAGTTAAATTCTTCTAAGTGTTTGTCTAGTCTATCCAAACAACGCAATGAGGACCTTGCTCATCTTTAAATTTGGGGGTGGGGAAGGTCTGAGCAAATGAACTCAGAAGTATGCAGTATTTCAAAAAATGCGTCTACTTTCATTTGAAAAAAAAAACAAAAAACAAAAAAAAATGCAAAACTCTAATGTTAGCGCAAAGGAAAATTTCAAAACTGTTCCCAACCTGGAGTTTAGTTGTGAAAGGAACCTGCTTATAGTTGAATGTTCGTATGACACCCATAGGAACAAAAACGAATGTGGGTTTCCAAGAACAATGTAGTATAAGCCAAAAAAGGAAAAAAAAGGCAAGGGACAACTCCTCTGATTATCATGAGTTAAAGTTAGAATTGGCACACTACCGTAGTTGGATGTTCGCATGACACCCGTGGGACAAGCCAAAACGAAGAGTGTAATCATGGCCAACTGTCTCTAAGTGAATAAATGACGCAAAGTTTTACTCACAGCATATAGTTACATCAAGTTGTTTTGATAAAGAAGGGATAAACATTCTATTTTGAAAACTCAAAAAGTGTCTTTGAGCAGAATTTTGTTACATAGAAGCATAAAGTAAGGCTTGCTAAGAATTAGCAAGGATAGAAGGAAAGTGTGATGTCAGGGAATGTGCCTAAATGTAACATTCAAAGCAACCAATCGTCGCAGAACTATAGGATAGAAATGGAGCATGATTGCCTTAGTAGAAGATATGCTTGAGGACAAGCATATATCTAAATTTGGGGGTGTGATAACTTGTAGAAATACAAGTTATTTATGCCATCTTATCTAGATATTGCGGCCAAAAGTTAGTAATTATGCACCAATTGTATAAAAATTAACTTAGTATGACAATAATTATAAATGTTTGCAATTACACCCACTAACGCCAAAAAGATGAAGGACAAGCCCAACTTTACTCTGTTTTGCAAGAGACCAAGTCACCGCTTGCGCTCAAGGCTCATGAGAAACTAATCAACGCATCTCTGTCACATTGCGCCCGTCGATCAACCATGAAGAGACGATTATCGAAGTAACGGCACAATGCAACAGTCAGACCAGAGTTATGCTTCGACTGCATGCGGTAATAAAAACAAACACCGCATGCGAACCCATGATCGAAAGATGCAGCTGAGCAATGCAAAGGCGGAGGATTGAGACACGTGTTCAACTAATCGTTATGCAGATTTGACGGTTCGATTGCATAACAGAAGGAATAATATCCCTCCATCTTTGAAATTTCCATAACAAAAGTGGGGACCACAAGGCCGGAGTCAAAGGATCTGCTCCTATAAATACCCCAACGAATTCAGAGAAAATTATGTTATTTGATACTGGGCTAAGTGCTATATGATTTTAGAGAGAAAAAGACTGAGCTGAATGCTGAAAAGAAGAAATCCGATAAGAGAAAAAGATAAGGCCGAGAGATAAATCTCATATCCGACCAGCTGTATACCCGATCGAAGCTCTGTGTAGAGACCCCTGCTACCAGTGGAGCAAGCCTGAGAGGGAAGCTCTTCCTGCCATTGAAACCATCTGATCCGACAAGCAGATCTCCATTGAATCTGTGCCAAGTCATTGGCACCGGATTGTATCTGTTCTATCTCTCTTTCATTATATTCCATATTTTCTTTATCTCTTCATTCACACATCATGTATCAAACACTTAGTAGAAATATTGAATGTTTTGATAGATTTCGTTTACCATTCTCTGTCTGTTTCCGTTCACCCATTAGTCACTTTCTTCGTCATGTTTTCTTAATCCCTTGATGAGCAATATGAATCACCAAGAACTTAATATGTATTAAAGTTATAAAATACGTTTAGCTAAAGCATGCTAGACGACATCTTCACCTGTGAGAGCAAAAGTGAAGATGTCATTCTGATCTATCGAGAGAAGGTCAGAAGAGTGCATTAACTAAAGCGAGTAGTACTTCCAGACATAAAAGTAACCTTACGTTCATTACGTTAAACTCTGTTTCACCACAAATATGTGGGAAACGCGGCCGATCACTGAGAGGTGTATGCCAAGAGAAGAGCGGAACAATATTTATACCTTCAATTTAGTTAAGAACTTGCGTTGTTTGTAATACTTATCTTTCTCTTTCTAATTTATTCACAAGAATTGTCGTCGCATCCCACGTCTTTGCACAATCTTCACAGCCAGCCTTTATTCTAGTATCTTGCACATAAAAATTGTATCTTGTAACATCTAGTTTAGGTTTATTGTATTTCCATGTTTTATTGCATTCTACTGCTTTCCTTTATTTTACTGTAATTTACATACTATACATACTTTTATAAAGAATTGAAAAACCCGGCCGCATATACCATGAACATACCGCAATAACCAGCACCACTTCCTCGTGTTCGACCTCGGATCACACAAAGAAACTTGCGGTGGAATTATACTTGGTTCCATTGTAAGGAAACTTGTGACAACGTAGGGCATACTACTTGAGCATCTCTAATTAACGCATAAATAGTAGTAGTATCACATCATCATGAGCATTGAATATCATACATACAAATCACGTGGTAATAACACCATCAAGTTGCTTCTCTATACATCATCAAAGAATCACTAAGCAGAAATATCTAATCGAGAGGTCAAGAGTATCCTGGATAAAACTGTAAATTCGACAAGGAAAGATTGGAGCACCCGCCTTGATGATGCTCTTTGAGCTTATAAAACTACTTTAAAACTCTCATTGGGATGATGCTCTTCAAGCTTGTCTATGGCAAGGCATGCCATTTTTCGGTAGAGGTCGAGCACAAAGTCTATTGGGCGGTTAAACAATGAAATACGTGTTGGGGTTGATGCCTTAAATCTTGTAGGGTCCTATGGTTTGTAAATGTATTGTACAAACATTTTATTTATCTAATAAAATATGTGATGTTTTATTTGACATTTAGTTGCATTAATCCACAAACCAATATACTAACATCCAAGGTTATCTGGTAGCTTAAACATGTATGTAGAGATATACGGGTGCATCATGTTTAAGTGATAACTTAAATGGTCTGTAGTAGATCGATAAGGGGCACCTTATCCTGGTGACACTATGAGTATGGCCCGCTTTATAGGTGTTACAATTGTTGTAAAGTGCTACAAATGATCTGATTCTAATCATTCATGTATAGACATATGAGCGGGGATATTTTATAAAAAGGAATTTGTATAAGACCGGACCATGAAATATCTAGTCGCATTATATAACGCCGTTCATAATAGAGACATACATTTCACTAGGATAACCATAGGTTACATGATTTGAATCCTTAGTGAATTGTGAACTCCTGCCTATGATGGTAGTCCTTTGATTTGTATAGGTGAGAGTACCCAGATCGCCAACTCAATAAGCCTACCATTTTAGGGATTCGTCTGATTGGGGAGCTAGGAACGTAGCTACACAAGAAGAAATTCACTCCTTCCCCGAGCTCGGGGTAAGTACATAAATTGCTCCCTTAAGGGCTGATTTCAGGACTTGAACAATGTGGTGCCACACCCTCTCCTGGCCCGAGAGGGGTTTAGTCATAGTTGGACTATGATCTATTGTTCATTAGAGGAATCAATGGTACTTAAGGAGTTAGATGTAACTATAGAGGCAAAACAGTAATTTTGGCCCAGCTGTACTTACGAGCAATTTGTGAAGGGTCATCATATTGTTGAGTTGGTTATATCCAATAGACACAGAAATATATCTGTAGTGCGAAGAGTACAATTATCAGTCTTTAATGGAGTGCTCAACAGTTAAAGGATGGTGAATACTTTAATTAAAGAGTTTGATTAATTATTCACGTACAGTTGGAGCTTCAAGCTACAGGCCCATGAGGTCCCCTTGGTATCTCAATAAGACTAAATGAGAATCATTTTTTGGATTAGTTTGAATTGTTCAAATTAATTGAGAAAATTAATTATATATGATGTGATTGTGATAATGTATTTGATACATTGTATTATTTATGAGAGGAAATAAATATTTGAATTTGATTCAAATATTAATTATGTGAATTGGATTCATATAATTGAATTTAATGTAAATGTGATTTATATTAAATATCATTTATGAGAGGAAACAAAAATTTGAATATGATTTAAATATTAATTATGTGAATTGGATTCATATAATTGAATTTAATCTAAATATGATTTACAACCATATGTGAGAGAAAAGAAATTATAGATTATATTGTATGTGATACAATATTGAAACTAAGGGTTATATGTTATATATGATATAACATATAATTATATATATAATAAATTAATTATTATATATATAATTATATTATATTAATTTAAATTAATTTTTTTATTTATTAATTTGAATTAATGGGAAGGAATTAACTTCCCTTCCCACTTTTTTCTCCACCCACGTATAATGTGGGTGGTTGGCAATTTTCTTCTTCTCCTTCTTCCTTATCTTTCTGAGAGAACACAGAAGGGTTGAGTGATTTCTTAGAGAAAAATCAATTTTATTTTTGGCTCTCATCCCTTTCCTTCCTTTCAATCTTTTTTCATTCCCTCCCCAAAATCACCAAAGCTCATACCTTCTGGGTTCTCAGTCTGACAATACCAAGGTCTCCTTCGTGGTAGTACCCAATTTCAGTTCGAGGGTTTTTCAATTGAAGATCAGTCTTCAAAGGTAAGGGTATTCTAAAACCCTATTTTTTATATGTATGATCATGCTGTAATTTTGAAAACGTATAATTATTTTTTTGTAAAAATTTAGTTTTGTGTAAAAATGGGATTTGGGACAATCCCACTTCCGCTCAAGGTTTCCCTTCAATGGGATCCTTCAATATGAATCTAGCCCAAGCCGATGAAGAAAGACTTCTGGAACTACAGGAATTGGAGGAATTATGCCTTGAAGCCTATAAGAACTCAAAACTCTACAAGGAAAAATCTAAATTAATTCATGACAAGGGTCTTTTGAGGTGGGAATTCAGGATTGGTCAAAAAGTGTTGCTTTATAATTCTCATCTCTCACTTATGCCCGATAAGCTTAAGTCTATATGGCTTGGACCTTTTGAGATTCTTAAATTGTTTCCATATGGTGCAATTGAGCAGCATTGCAATGCTCATCCCAACATTGCGACTCCACGGGCTCGAACAAGAATAGCGTTGCAACGCTCTGAAGACAGCATTGCAATGCTGCCTGGATAGAAGTTGCTTTTTAGTTTTCTACTATAGAGCTTGCCTTCTCCAAACTTCAATTACAACCTAATTTAGACTTTATTGACTCTAATAAAATTACATACTCTAGAGCACACATATAAACTAGGGTTGGCAAAAAACCCCGCGTGGACCCGACCCATTCGGGTCGGGGATTTCCCGGTTTGACCGGGGGTGGGGTTAAACCGAAAAAATTAATCGAGGCCCCATCCAGGGATGGGGCGGGGATGGGGATAGTATCCCCACCCCGACCCTGACCCCGACCCCAACTCTGATTTTATATATTTTTATTTATATATATATATATAGAATAATATAAAAGACTTAATTTATATATGTCTAATTGTCTATAATATTAATTGAACTTTGGAGCCAAGAATATCTAAAAGAAGCCCAAAATTAAAAATTAAAAAGCCCAAAATAAAAGCCCATTTCTCCTCTCCTTCCTCTTCCTTCCCTTTCCCTATTAAGTCTCTTCCCTTATTCTTTCTTCTCTTTTAAGTTTTGTTTTGAATAGAATTTGAGTGTACTGATGGCTGTTGTACCCTAACCCTAATGCACGCAAATCAAAACGCCCAACGGCAACGCTCCACTACCAGCCGACCGTGAACTGTGAAGTACCGCCCTTACTGTCGTGACCCATGGTGACTGGTGAAGACTAAAGCCGTGACTCGTGAAGTTCCCCTTCCCTCGCGACCGTCGTGACTCGTGAAGACTGAAGTCGTGAGATAAAATTTACCCCATTCCCTCGTGAAGACTCGTGAATAAGGTCTAAAAGATAAGCCAAAATTACTCAGCTGCCGAAAATTACACGTTTAAGTTCCTCTATATATCCCACTGTCAAAATTACTCAGCCGTGAAGTACCGCCGTGGTGAAGCCTTGAGTCCAGTCCAATGCTGAAAACACCCTAATCGTGAAGCCGGTAAGAATTTCCTTTCGTTTTCCTTTCAACTTACTTTTTTTTCCCATGAATTTCTGAGTCTTCTTGTACAGATTTTTTTTTTGTTTGTTAATTAAGATACATTTTGTTTATTAATTAAGATATATTTGTTTGATTTGTTTGTGTGTTTGGTTTGTTTGTGTGTTAATTAAGATTTGTTTGTGTTTGGTTTGTTTGTGCGTTAATTAAGATTTGTATGTGTTTGGTTTGTCACTCAACTTTGAAACTTTTTGTAATACTAATACTTTGTAAAATCTTTCATCTCAAAATCAATAACAAATTGAGCAATTCTCTAGTTCAAGATGTGACCTAAGGACTAAAGAGTGGTTTTTAAATTAAATCTTTGGTAGGTTAAAAACAATGTCTTCATCACCTTCTACAAATAAAGATTCTCCAATTCCAATTCCAGATCCAATCCCATCAACCCCAAATTTAACTCCATGCTCTTCGAATGATGATAATTTGAATGTTGATAATTGTGTTATTATTGGTGAGAATATTGAGAAAGGATCTTTAAAGAGGAGATTGACATCGGTTGTTTGGAACCATTTTAAGAAACAAAAAATAGATGGAGTAGACAAGGCGGTTTGTAATTATTGCAAACAAATATTGGGGAGTGATAGTAAAAATGGAACCAAACATTTGCATGATCATATTAAGATATGTCCATATAAAGGAAAAAAGGACATACGACAATCCCTATTGAATCCTAATAGGGAGAAGAACAATACATTTAGTTTATATAACTTCGATCAAGAAGCTGCAAAAAAAAAACATTAGCTAGGATGATAATAAGACATGAATATCCTCTCTCAATAGTTGAGCATGAAGGTTTTAGGGAATTTTGTAATGTCATCCAACCATTATTTAAGATGGTGTCAAGAAACACAATAAAGAAGGAGATTTTGAAAATTTATGAGACTAAAAAGTTGAAAACCATGACATTGTTGAATGAGATCAAAGGAAAAATTACCCTTACAATGGACATGTAGACTTCTAACCACCAAACAAAAGGTTATATGGTTGTCACTGCTCATTTTGTTGATGATAGTTGGGTTTTGCAAAACAAAATAATTAGGTTTATATATGTCCCTTCTCCACACACTTCTGAGATGCTTCATGAAGAAATAATGGAATGTTTGTTAGATTGGAATATTGATTGAAAATTATCATCTGTAACTGTAGATAATTGTAGTACAAATGACTCCATGGTTAATATGCTTGTTGATAGTTTGTGTGGAAACTTAATATTGGATGGGAGTTTATTTCATATGCAGTGTTGTGCTCATATTCTGAATTTGATTGTGAAGGATGGGTTGGCAGTGATAGGAGATGGGATCGAAAGAGTATGTAATAGTGTGTCTTTTTGGGTGCTTACACAAAAAAAGAAGGAGAAATTTGAGGAAACTATTCGACAGTTGAATGTTTATGATGATCAGATGTTGAGTCTTTGTTGTACTAGGTGAAATTCTATATATTTTATGCTAGCCACTGCATTAAAGTACAAGGCTGTGTTTTATCGATTAAAACAACGAGAATCGAAGTACAAGTGTTTTTCTTTGGATCAAGATTGGATATTAGCAAAAGAGATATGTGAGAAACTGAAAATATTTCATCACGTGACTAAAATATTTTCTAGATCCAAATATCCTACTGCTAATCTTTTTTTCCAAAAAATTTGTAAATTGAAATTGCCTATTTCTGAGTGGACCAATTCTGGCATTCAAGAAATAAGATACATGGCTTCAAATATGATGTCAAAGTTTGATGAGTATTGGAAGAAAATTCATGGGGTAATGGCCATAGCTGCAGTTTTAGATCCACGTTACAAATTGAAGTTGATTGAGTCTTACTTCCCTAGAATTTATGGAGATAGTTTTTTTCTTGAAATGGAAAGGATTAAAAAAATTTATTCAGATTTGGAAACAGAATATCAGTTGAAGCATGAAGGTGAAGGTGATGATTATCACACTAGAAATTTAGACGAAACCTCACAGAATATAGAATTTAATGATTTTAATGATTATGACTTGTTTGTATCGAATTCCAATAATGTGAATTAGAAGCAACATTTTGATGCATATTTGGATGAACCTGTCTTACCTCAAACATCCGATTTTGACATTTTGAGTTGGTGGAAATTGAATGGTGTCAAGTATCCGATTTTAAAAGAAATTGCAAGAGGCATATTAGTCATCCCGTTATCTAGTGTTGCATCAAAGTCTGCTTTTAGTACCTATGGTAGGATTGTAAGCCCACATTGTAACAAACTTCATCCAAAGATGATAAAGACTTTGATGTGCGCTCAAAATTGGATTGCAACTGAAGTTTTGACAGGTTAGTTTATTTATTTTGTTTTACCTCTTTTTAGCATTTAATATATTAATAATATTTTTTTATTACAAATATTTTACAATATAAGGTACTAGCACGGGAAAAGAAACGGTTAAACATTTAGCAATTGTTTTAGAAGATGCAGACGCTTTTGATGAAGATGGCGTGGTGACTAAGGTATGCTCAAAGATTAACATTATTTTGTGGTCTATTTTTTTTTTTTTTTTTGGGACATTATTTGTTTATTACATTTTAAATGTAGGAATGAATAATACTCACAACTATGGATGGGATGATGCCAAGAAAGGAGAAAGATTTAATTGTGAAGTCATCATTGAATAGAGAAAGACGAGTTTTATTGAATTTTAAGTTGTAAACTTATTTGAATGTATAAGACGTTTGCCTTTAATTGACTTCTTTATTCAAACTTTATTGAATTTTAAGTTGTAAATTTATTTAATGGATTTTTTAGTTTTTAAATTTTGTTTATTTGAATGTATAAGATGTTGTGCACTAGACAAATTTCAAATAAAATCACTTGAATTAAAAATTGAAGAATTCGATAAACTTATTTACTGGATTTTTTGTGAGCTAATCAAATTTTAATTAAACTCAAATTTTAAATCTAATGTTAATTAACAAAAAAATGGAGAATCCCCACGGGGAAATGGGGATGGGGCCCCATGGGGACCCCGTTTCCCCGACGGACAGGGGCAGGGATAGGGGAGAATTTTTCCCACGGTCACAAAAAGTACCCTAAACCAAAATTGAATTTAACCACATCAGTCACAAAAACATGCAATCTTACAAATTCATCCACCAAACTCAAATTAATGATAATTGAGTACTTAAATCATTCTCTGATACCAATTGATAGGGTAAACTAACATGCAGTGGAAGAACTCAGAATCAATAAGTACTCTAACTATATTTAATTTGAGCTTAAAACATGCATTGAAACAAAATTTCAAAGAGTATGGTTTCGAGAAGTACAACCTTTGATGAATCACTTCAATACCAGCTTCTCTCCACGAATTAGATCCTCAAATCAGCTAAGGATCACCATAGAGACCTTCTCTACAATCTCTAATTTAGATTGAGAGGTGGAATCTCTGAACTTGAGCTGAATTTTAATGAGAGTGAAGGGGGTTTGAAGTGTTTCCGGTATAACAGAGTTTCAGAATAAAATTTGATTGCATGATCTAATAATTGAACTCAAAACTTCAATTTATACTTAAAGACCATGAATTAAAGATTAACACAGCTGATACCACCTCAATTTCTACTTGAAATTGAAGTGGCACGAGGTGTAATTTGAGTGGAAAAATTCAATCTTGGATTTTCCAACTTTCCAATTTTTAAAAAAATTTTAATTTTAATTAATTTCATTTTATTAATTAATTAAAATTAAAAAATGATTTTTAAAAAATCTATTTTTAATTTAAAATTTAAAATTTTGAATTTTCAAAAAATTCAAAAATTCTAATTAATCAAATTACCAATTTTGAACAAATTTCAAAATTTAATAAAATTGGATAACTAATTAAACTGATTTAATTAATTTAATTTAATATCAAATATTAAATATTATATTTCACCTCATCAAACATTTAAATCAGTATTTAAATATTTTTGAATTCTCCAATTCTGTTTAATTTCAACAAAATTAAACGTTTCAATTATCTCCAAAATGGGAGTCTTATTGAGCAGTGTTGTTTGACTCTCTCACCTATACAGATCAAAGGATAATCCCAAACAAACAAGAGTTCATAGTTAGCTCGGGATTAATATCGAGTTACATTAGGTCATTGAATTTAAAATATTAGCTTTAACAGTAAACAATCGTTATAAAGAAAAGTGACTATTTCAAGGTCCAGTCTTATGCAAATTCATAGCATAGGATGCCCTACTCACATGTCTCCACATGAATGGTTTTGGGATCACATCATTTGTATCAGTATACAAAATGGGTCACATCCAACAGTGTCACCAGGATGAGGTACCTAATCTCATCCATATACTTATAGACTATTTTGGCTATATACTAAAACTTGATTCTCTTTTATATCGCCACATAAAGTTAAAGTATTCATATTATAGCTATGGAATCGTTTATTGGATTTTAATAGCAGAATGCAATATCAACAACAATTTATTGAATAAAATAAAAAATAGAATATGTTAACAATATTTACAAACTACGAGTTTAGGACATTCCCAACAACCTTTTCCACCAAAAGGTCTTTTAATCATTTTTCCTTCAAGATAGGATTTACATAGAGGTAATGAATCATCTTCTAACTCGCGTAGAAGTCCATTCTTTGCCATTCTCCCGATCCTATCGAGATTTATATGACCTAATCTCAAAGGTCAAATATACATATTATTGATACTTAGAGAAACTTTTTGCCCTTAAGTTAGAAACTTTTTGCCCTTAAGTTTGAGTATTTGTAGTTTTGAACATCTCATTATTTAAAAGTGTTTTTGATTCAGTAGGTCTTAACACATATAAGTTGTATCTAGTTTAACATAATAAATAATCACACAATTGTTTATAACGAATGCTTCATTGAATGAAAAAGAAACGGAATATGATTGTTCAATTAAACAAGAAGTAGATACAATGTTTTTCTTAATTTTGGGACTATGTACAAATTATCTAAAATTAAGTATCTATTCCTAAATAACAACTTAGTAGCTCCCACTAGACGAGCTGAAATGGCATCTCTCGCTCCAACCATAAGTGTCATTTCACCCTCCTCAAGTTGCTAGTAGGAACTAATACCCTGTAAAAAAGAACATACGTGATTAGTGGCTTTCAAATCAAGTATCCAGGCATTATGGTCATTTTCCACTAAACGCATTTCTAGAACCAGTAAATCATATTTACCTTCCTTCTTTTTCTTCTTCTCAGGGAAATACTTGGGGTAATTGCATTTCTAGTGACCATTCACATTTCAATGGAAGCATTTGTCCTTGTCAGCCACCTTGGCTTTCGCCTTGCCTTTCCCAACAGTGGGAGCCTTCCCCTTCCCTCCTTTCTTTTTCTGGTTCTTTTTAAAACCAGAAGATGAGGAAACAGACTTAGTTTTAGAGGATGAACCCTTATGGAACTTCTTGGAATGGGCAACATTTGCATCTCTCTCTATCGATCCCTTACATTTCATAAGAAACTGATAAGTCTATAACTTATTTATGAAGGTAGTCATGGCGTACTCTATTTTATTCATAACTACATTGCTGCAGAATTAGAGGAAACTCTTCAGAAGAGATTCCAAAATAAAGGACACCTAACTCTGCTCATCGATGACCGTGCCGTTCCTCTTGATGACATTGAAGTGGGCCATCAGATCGAGAACATGTTCTCTAACTGATTGGTTTTTCTTCATGTGCGCATTATAAACGTATTTGAGGGCCTCGTACTGGATATGAAAGGACGGTTGTCCAAACATCTCCTGAAGGGACGCCATGATCTGACGTGCAATGATCATGGCCTCGTGTTTCTTGGTAAGAACGTCAGACAAACTTGCTAAGATATAGACTCAAGCCTTGTCATTGGCTTTCATCTAATGGTCATAAGCATCCCTTCCCGCTTGGGATGCATTAAGAGCAAGGATTGGAAGATATTCCTCCATTCAAACGAACCGTAAATCATCTATAACTAAAAATCGTATTCAAGTTAGATTTCCATGTCGCATAATTTTCTCTGGATATTTTTCCGTTCTTAAGCAAAGACATTATTGTGGAAAACATGCTAAAACGAATAATAAACAGTTGACCATACTAATTATATTTTTCTTAACCCATCATAGAAAAAATAGGTATCCAATCAATTCAGCAAAAACAGTCTTAACCTATCACATAAAAAACAGGTATCAATCAATTCAGCAAAAACAAACAATCGCATAACCTAATTAAACTTATTGATTTAATTTTTACAATAATACTTCAGAGGTTTAGAGCAACAGCCATCGAAGGGTGATTAGCTACCCCTCCCTGAATTGAGACAATCTCAGCTAATTATTAATACTAGAATAACTCTTATTTCTATAGTTCTTAGCTGCCGTTTTTGGGTCAAAGATTCATTAACTAGCTTAATTCATCCTGTAAGTGTGGCCCTCCCATTTTCGAATCCTAGAGGTATGCTTCAATAGGCTACCACTGTTGAAGATTAACCTAAGTAACCCTATCCATTCCTAGAGTTTGCGTTGTTAAGAATCCTATAATCAAGCCCTCCAAAGGGATGGTCACTTCAGGACGAACGCGGTAGACCATAGGAATCTCATGGTGCAATCTAATAGAGGAGACGTAGGATACGTTGACACACATCCTTCTCCCACTTACTATAAATACTTCACCTTGGTATTGACTCATGCAAACACTTTCCAAAGGGAGGTCGCACCCAAGGCGACATGAAGTCGAGCATGGATCTCACTATGTGAATTTTTAGGGACATGAGAGCTAAAAATTCATATATCTCATGTGCCAATTTTCTCCCACTAAAGTATTCTACTATTTTAGGGTTTTATTATACTTAGTTAAGTTTCGGCTAATGAATCTATCTAAGTCTATGCCTATTATAACTCTTATAGAAGGTCTTTGCTTTGATGTTCTAGGTGAATTAAACCCTTTAATTAACCTAGTGACATTGCATGTTAACAAAATTAATGTTAACTTAAGTCAAATTCCGAGTCAGTTTTCAGGTAGGAGGTGTTCTGTAAACTGTCATCTTAAGAACCCCTAACCTAGACAGAACTTCATTCGTAGAGTTCCCTTATAACCTAAAGTCTTGTTTATCCTATTAGTAATATTTCAAATCTATTAAAACAAATAGGACGTAATTCTAATCTTATAAGAATTAATGTGATCTAAGGTGTAGATTAATCTTAAATATTTTTAAATTAAATCCAATCTAAGATCCTAATTTGTATGCAACTCTTTATTATAGGTTGACGGTTACTAATTCTTAATTTTATGACTATTAAAAAATTAATTATCAGCCCTATAAACTCTTTGTATAGAATACCTTCACTCACATATCTACACATGAATGATCAGGATCAGATTCTTTGTAGCACTTTACAACAATTGTAACAACTACAAAGCGGGTCGTATTCGTAGTATCACCAGGACAGGGTACTCAGTCTTATCCATCTACTACAGACCGTTTAGGTTATCACTTAAACATAATCCACCTATATGTCTCCACATACATGTTTAAGTTATACAAGATAACTTTGGATCTTAGTTTGTTGGTCTTTTTGAGTAAATGCAACTAAATGTCAAATAAAATACCTCTTATTTTATTAGATAAATAAATTATTTGTACAATACAATTACAAATTTCAAGACAACGAGATTTAGGGCATCAACCTCAAAAGCTAGTGGGATGTACATAACAAAGTACAATCAAGTACATAGTACACAAAAAACAAGAAACTCTGGCATTTAATACGTGTCCAGTAAAATCTCCCACTTTCCCTAGATTAAATGTGACCTGTCTCACAGACCTAGACTCTCCAAGTCAAACACCTTAGCCATAAGGGATTTTGTAAATAGATCAGCAACATTGTGTTTTGAAAAGATCTTCGTGACTATCACGTCCCCTCAATGCAAATCTTCCAAATCAAGTGATACTTACGCTCAATATACTTTCCACGCTTATGGCTCCTAGGCTCTCTAGAATTAGCCACAACACCATTATTATCACAATAAAGGGTGATGGACCTTGACATGTCTAGAAAAACTTCCATATCAGTCAAGAATTTTATGAGCCAAACATGCTCTTTGGAAACTTCACAAGTTGCTACATATTTTGCCTCCATAGTGGATTCAACAATGCACCTCTGTTCGATGCTTCTTCAGACTACAACCCCTTCATTAAGAGTGAACACTGATCCTGAAGTAGATTTCTTAGAATCTCTATCAGTCTAAAAATCAGAGTCAATATATCCTATAAGGATCAAATCCTTAGACCCATACACAAGCTTGTAATCCCTTGTTCTCCTAAGATACTTGAGGATAGCTTTAACGACTATCTAGTGATCTAATCTTGGATTAGATTGATATCTACTAACTATACCCACTACATAGCAAATGTCAGGCCTAGTACATAACATTGCATACATTAGACTACCAACGGCCGATGCATAGAGAATCTATATCATCTCTCCAACTTCTTGAGGTGTCTTAGGACACTGTACCTTAAACAAGACAACTCCATGCTAAAAAATAACAAACCTCTCTTGGAGTTTTGCATCGAATACTTGACAAGTATCTTATCAATATTTGATGCCTGAGACAAAGCGCAATTTGTTCTTACGATCCCTAAATATCTGAATTCCCAAAACAAACTGTGTCTCTCCCAGATATTTCCTTTGGAATTGGGCCGCCAGGCACTGTTTTATGTTAATCAATAGACCTATATCCTTCCCGATGAATAGGATATTGTCTACATGTAACACTAAGAAAGCCACTGAACTATTGATGATTTTCTTGTATACACAAGATTCATCAACATTTTAATCAAAGCCATAAGATTTGATCACATTATCAAACCTTATGTTCTAAGATCAAGAAGCTTATTTTAGTCCATAAATGGACCGATTGAGCTTGCAAACCTTTTCCTCTTGATTTTGAGTTACGAATCCCTCTGGTTGCTGTATAAAGATGGTCTCCTCGAGATTGCCATTTAGAAAGGCAGTCTTGATGTCTATTTGCCAAATCTCATAATTATAATACATGGCAACGAATAGGAGTATCTGAATAGACTTCAACATGATAACAGGTGAGAAAGTCTCCTCATAGTCAACTCCCTGAACCTAGGTATAACACTTTGCCACTAGTCTAACCTTGAAGGTTTGCACCTTATCATCTGCACCCTTTTATCTCTTGTAGATCCATTTGCAACCTATAGGTTTTTCCCCATGAGGTTTATTTACAGGATCACAGTCTGAATTGAAGTACATTGACTCCATTTCGAGATCCATAGCTTTGATTCATTCATCTTTATCTATATCATCTATTGTCTGTTTATAGGACAATAGATCCTCAACTTTGCTATCGGATATGACAGTTAGGGTTTCTATTGAAACCATATAACGAATAGGTGGGTTCGTAACCCTTCTACTACGTCGAGGTTCCCTCAACAGTTGAGGTGCATGGGATCTACTAGATGAACCGACATCAACAACTCTTGTTGATGTACTAGGCTCTTCAACAACTCTTGTTGAAGATTCAATAGTTTTGTTGGAAAGTTCACTCAATAATATCTTATTGCACAGTTTGTGCTCCCTGATGTGGTCCTCTTCTAAAATGTAGCATTTTTTCAACAGACACTTTATTATCTTTAGGATCATAGAAGTAACCACCTTTCGTTCCTTTGGGGTAGCCTATAAATAGGCATAGTTTTGATCGAGGTTCCAATTTCTTAGGATTAGCCTCAAGCACATGTTTTGCGCAACCCTAAATATTGAAATGGTGTAAACTACCTTTACGATCATTTCATAATTCCAAAGGTGTTTCAAAAACACTCTTGGATGGAACATAGTTAAAAATATAGGTTTCAATCTGTACTGCATAGCCCAAAATGAATCAGGCAAATGAACGTAACTCATCATAGACTGAACCATGTCCAGCAAGGTTAGGTTTTTCCTTTCTAATACACCATATGTTGAGGTGTACTAGGCACCAAGAGTTAGGATACAATTCCATGTTCTATCAAATAATCTTAAAATTTTAAATCCATATACTCTCCACCTCAATCAGATCGAAGTGTCTTTACTATTTTACATAATGCATTTTCAACTTCAGCCTTGTACTCCTTGAACTTTTCGAGGGCTTCAGACTTATGTTTCATTAAGTAAACATACTCGTACTTTGAATAATCATCTGTGGTCCTATAAATATTCAAAATCTCCTCTTTCTTTAATATTTATAGGACCACAATGTTTTAAATGTACAAGTTTTAAGGGTTCTTTGGCTCTGTGACCTTTTCCAGTAAAACATCTCTTAGTCATTTTGTCTTCAAGGCATGACTCACAAACTACTAGAAACTTTTCTTCTAACTTGACTCACAAACTACTAGAAAATTTTCTTCTACCTCACTTAGAAGTTCATTCTTAACCAATCTCTCAATCCTATTGAGATTTATGTGACCTAATCTTAGGTGCCAAAGTCGGCATTTTCTTTAAGAGAAACTTTTTGTCTTTTTTTTTTGAGTTATAGTAGTTCTGAACAATTCAATATTAAGAAGAACCTTAGATACTAACGGCCGTAGCATATATAGATTACTCTTTAAGTTTGCATAATAAATTTCAACACCATTTTTGTAAATAAACTCTTTATTCACAATAAAAGTTAAAGTATATGATTGTTCTAACAAATACTTTACAGAAATCAAGTTCCTTTTTAAATCAAGAACTACATATACATTGTCTAATAAAAGATATGATTTCTACAAACATAAACGGAGTCCTCTCATTGCCACAACTGAGACAACGTGTCCAGTTCCAACCTATATCATCATCTCATCAGTCTACAGTTGCCGCCAGGAATTAATTCCCTGAAATGAAGAACAAATATGGTTAGTGGCACCTGAATCAATTATCAAGGCAGAATCATCATTCTCCAGTAAACAAGTTTTCAATATGAGTAAAGCATATTTACCTTGTTTGGTCTTTTTCTTTTCTGCTAAATATTTAGGATGATTCCTCTTACAGTGTCCCTCTTGGTTGCAATGGAAACAGATTCCCTTTGCAACCTTGGTCTTCTTGCCCTTTTGGGCAACAGCGAGGTTAGCTTTCCCCTAATCTCCTTCTTCCATTTTTTGGTGCCATAAGAAGAAGGTGCAGACTTCGTTCTAGAGGTTGAACCTCTATAGAACTTTTTGGAGGACGAAGTAACATTTGCCTCACCCTTCCGTTCTTTGACTTTCATCAAGGACTGGTAAGTTTTCAGCTCATTGAGCAGGATGGTCAGGTTGTAATCAAGTTTGTTCATGACATCGTTGCTACGGAATTAAAAGAAACCTTCAAGTAAAGTTTCCAAGATGAAGCTAACCTGACTGGCCTCGTCGATGACAAACCCATTCATCTCCACCACATTAAAGTGGATTATCATGTTCAGATCATATTCACGAACAGATGTCCCTTCTTTCATTCGAGCATTGAAGATGTACTTGAGAGCATCATGTTTGAACTGTGTGGACGGTTGTCCAAACATTTCTCTCAGGAACTCCATGATCTCACTAACTGTGAGCATGACCTTATGTTTCTTAACCAAAACTTCAGACAAGCTGGCCAAAATATACACTCAGGCCTTTTCATTCGTCTTGACTCATCGCTCATATGCTTTCCGAACATTTCGGACTACATTGATTGTGGAACTTGAGGACATTTCTCAATCAGGTTGAATCACAAGTCATCAATAATGAGTACAATATTAATAGTATTTTTCCAGCTTGTATAATTATCGTCGTTTAACTTATCAGTAGAAAGCAAGTTTAAAGTATTGCTCATTATAATGCAATTGTTGAAACCATACAATTTATTTATATTAGTTATTAAAGGCATTACCAACTAAACAACCAATCAATTTAGCAAAATTCTAGTGTACTCTATGTGACATCTATTTTGTAGTGGTGCTTCAGTGGGGGCAAGGTAAAAGTCACCGTAGGGTGATCAGTTACCCATTCACTGAATTTTGATAATCTCAACTAATAATTACACCAAAATAACTCTTATTCCTAAAATTATTAGTCATCATTGTTTCATCAAAAATTGTTAACTTACTTGACATTTTCTTGTAAGTGTAACCCTTCATTATAGATTCTGAAGTTCAACCCAAATGAGCCAACCATAGGGAAAACTTATTGGGGCAAAAACTAAAGTAATTCTATCCATTTTTGGAGTTTGAGTAAAAATTCATGCAAATACCATCCGTAAGGGGGACACAAGCAAAGATGTCTTGAGGCCGAGCATGAAAGTTTACTACAAACTAATGAAGGAGACCGTGGGATGTGTTAACACATCCCTCTCCCACTTACTATGAACACTCTCTCTATTCACCTTGTTATTGACATATGCAAACACCACCCATAGGGGGACATAAGCAAAAGTGCCTCGAGGTCGAGCATAGATCTGAAGGTATGAACTATATACGAGAAACATGAAAGGAAACTGAAGTATCATATATAACATTTTTCTCCCACTGAGTATTCTACCTAGGGTTGATTAACTTAGAAAAATTCGACTAATAATTTTAATAAGTGTTTGTTAACTTTGCCCAATATAACATTTACATTGGATAGTTTAACAATGTTGATTATTGTTCATTAAACAATTTAACAAACTTTTATCATTCATTGCATGTTTATAACAAATCTATCTAATTCACCTTCCAAGTCAGTTCCTAGGTAGGAGTGTTTCGTTTCCGTCAGCTTAAATATCCCAACCTAGACAGAACTGTCCTAAGACAAAGGTCCCTTATAGATACATTTGTTATAAATTTAACCTTTTTTTCAAATCTAATTTAATCCTATTAAATTGACTTAAAAGATTAAATTTATTTTTAATCGTATTAGAAACTTATTAAACATAGGTCTAATGTGAAAACCGTTTTAAACTATTTTTTAAAAAAATTAACCTATGTTGGCATGCAACGCTTTATTATAGATTTTATTTCCGATTTCATTTAACTTATAACTATTATAAAGATTAATGAAACAATTAAAACCTATTCATACATCTAATGACATACTTTAAAAAATTATAACAATTATAATTTACTAAAGTGGTGTCATGCATCATACAATCTATTTTTGGTACATTACATACATAACAATTATATACTAAGGTAATGAAAAAAAATAAACAACATACATCCATACATCTAAACTATATATTATAACAATTATAATATAAATGATGCATGGAAATGTTATTTATGAATGTCTTTATACTCAATACTATTTATACAATATATAATGAATTTGTGGGGATTGAATTATCTGCAGGAAATTTTTTTCCGTTAGGTTTTTTTTTTAAAAAAAATAATAATTAATTTAAATCACTAATGTAGGTAAATTTTAATTCTATCACTAAATTGTTTATTATGATTAGTTTTACATGACAATTTAAATTTAAAGATAAATTACTTAAATTTTAACGTAAAGAAACTAATAAATTTTTTAGTAGAAATAAATAAATATAAATCAAATTATTCACATATATAATTTAAATTTAAATATTCAATTCAAAAATATATTAATTATCACACCAATAAACAATCAACTTGAAATTTAAATGTAATATTTATATAATAATAACATAACATTAAATAATTATATTAAATAAATAAATAGAGCCTAATCGGGACGGGAGCGAGGGCGGTGAATGCATTCCCCATTTAGCTCAGGGAATTTTTTCCCCCACTCCCCTATTCCCTACCTAGTGAATCCCCACTCCGTTTTTATGGAAAAATTGGACATCTTTATGCACCACTTTTTACAATATATTCTGCTTTAGTTGCAGTGATGGAGGCACTATTCTATTTCTTACTAAACCTGAAAATCAGATTTATTTTAGTTTAACTTTTACAAAATAGTCAAGACATTATTATTCTTTAAATATATATTTTTTTTAAAAAGAATAGTGACAACTTATAAACTGGTTAAGACATAATTAACCCTTTTTTCAATAAAACAAAAATAAAAAGTAACAAAATTGAGTACCATAAAAAACAATATATATTTCAATAAAGGAAGAGGAAAAAAAATTATATATATATATATATATCGTAATAAATTACGAGCCAACAAATTCTCAAAAAAAAAAAAAAAATCCTAGCCGACATACATATTTGTTTTGTTGGTAATTGAAATAAATGAACCTGGCTATAAATATGTTTAAATCACTAAAACCTTGATATGATGTGTTTATTAATAACCTACTTGGTGAATAAGACTCGGATTGCCTTTTGCAATCGAGAAAGTGATTTTGAAAAATCTTAACTGACTGTTTAATAAATTAAATTATAAAATAATCTAATAGAATCACTTTTTAAATTATAAGTGGACAGTAATAACTTTTAGATTCAATTTTTTTTTAAAAAATACTAATTCCCTAACCATTTAAAATAAATATATTATAATAATATTCTTCCATATTAATATGTTTTTTTACCATTTGTTTTCTAATAATTACTTTCTTAAACTTTTATCAAATAATTTAGAAACAAAATCTGTTGAAATTCAAATCATACAAAACTCTTAAATATATATATTGTAATAAATTATAAATTAGTTATTAATATGAAAATAATTAAAATAATAAATCTACTTTGATTCATATAATTAAATTTTTAATTTAGTATTAATTTATCTAATACCATAACTATTTTTTTAATTTAAAAATAAAATATACTTTATTTCGTTTCACAACTGAATTTTTTAAAAATAAAAAACTACGATAATTTCAAACGAAGTTTAAGTGGTCTCAAGGCAATTTAAATTTTTAATTCCGATAGAGCATTAATGGTGTTTGTCTCTTAAACGAATTTAACTAACATACATTAAATAAAAAGAAGATTTTAGACCGAAAATGGGTCCGATGTTGGCAGTGTCTTAAACGGTGCGTCCCACATTTGTTTCCGTACTCTCATATAATTCCATGCAATGCCTTAAATTAAAACGACATGTAGTCCCATTCCTGTCGGTTGCCTTCCTCCATTCATCAATGCTTTTGTTTCCCCTTCTTTTCATTAATTATAACGTCATTTATCGTGTATATTTATAAAAGGATTGGTTTTAAATATAACAGAATGGACCAAAATAGTTATAAATATAGTAAAATTTTACTATCTATCTGTGATAGACTACAATCATGCTAGATACAAATAGTAGACTATCGTAGATAGACTGTGATATTTTGTTATTATTTGTAAATATATTCAGCAGTTTTGTTATTTATAATAATTTTCCTATATATAATATATACTAAACTCGATTTTTTTAATATAAGTGTAACTGACATAAACTTGTACTATCAATCACAATGTTTGAGATTCTTTGATTCTCTCCTTCCACGTATTGCAAAAAAAAAAAAAAATGATTTATCACCCTCATATTTTCCTATGTTCTATAAATTTTTATGAATATTTCCTTCTACCATATCTAATTACTCATTTATTTCTCAGAAAAATGATATTATAATTAAGAATGTTGATGGTTTTTATTTCGTTCAAATCGCGATAAATTGAACATAATATATTTATAATGATTAAGATATTTATTTCTATTAAAAGAGATTAGAGATTTGAATTTCCCCTTTTCGTAAAAAATAATTATATAATATTTAGTTTTGAAAGTTATACGTCCTTTTTAATATGAAAAGATTATACATATATCAAGAATAATGTAAAATTTTATTCCTTTCCATCAAAAGCTTGCCTTTGGTTAAGTTATTGAAAAGGGTTTTAGTTTGGAAAAGGATTGTGTTAAACTAAAGCATACATAATATGATACTATAAATGGTTGACAATGGAAATCACAAATTTTAAATATTCATTTGCAAAAGAGTTTCGAAATTGAAGAAATAGCAAAACGAATTAATAATTAACAAATGTAAAAATATCCTCAAATGTTAGAAATAACATATTTCTTAAAAAATACATAATTCTTGAATGATAACAAGCTAGATTCCATTGGTTTTTAACAACCAATTTCAACATAGTTAACCACAACACTGATATTTGTATGCTATACTTAAAAACAAATACGTTGTATTGAGATTATGGGCTCATGAATTTCTTCTATGAATGTGGAAAGTCCTTGAAGACTGTAATTCTCCTTGGAATACTGAGACTTACAATATGGAGATTCCCCTAGATGGATGAGAAGTTTAAAGGAATAGATACCAAAATGGAGGAGGGATGGGAAGAGGACTCTAATGGAAGTGATAATTAAAACTTCACGTTAACGGAATCGAGACCGAACGGTCGGGGGGGCACCGGAATCAAAATCAGACAGATGAAGAGAAGGAGATGGTAGAGGAGGATAGCCCCAAAAATGGAAAGGAGAAAAGAGGGAGAGAATATGTTGGAGGAGTGATTTCAAGGAAAGGAGTAGAAAATGAAGGAATTTACTAAGAAACATGGAGTAAATGAGATCACAAAGGTAGAAAATGGAGATGTGGCAGATACAAAAAGTCCTAAAAATTAAAATGCAAAATATAAAATAAAATAAAATTAGAAGAAAAAATTAGAAGAAGTTCAGAAAAATTAGATAAAATAAGATTTGAAAGGGAAGATTAGATCCATATTTTATATTTGAAAAAAACAAAGATGTTTGGTAAAATTCAAAGTTGAAATTTTGATAAGGGCAACAGGCAAATTAAATTCAGTCAAAGGCATAAAGATAAGGGCTTCTAAGCACTTTCCAATACCAATCTTGAAATATTCAATTAAGAAAAAAAAGTGAGGTCTCATGCCCTCCTCAATGCGATACAAAATTAATTTACTATCAAGAAAATTATTTTAATTCATAAAAACATTGAAAATGTTTTCAAATATAACAAAATATCATAGTCTATTAGTGATAGACATTGATAGACATCTATCAATAATATTTTGTTATAAATATTTCTATTCATTTTACTATATTTGAAAACTGTCATTACTGTAAAACAATCAAGAAGCTTAGATACTTGAATACATCCCGCCATGATATAAAAAAATGAAAAAAAATGGAAAGTTGACAATATGTTAGTTAGAATACACTAGGACAAGCATCCATCATCATTTCTGAAGCTACTTACCAATTGGCAATGCAAAAAAGCAAGTATAAACTCAATTCTAGTTCCAACCAATTACAAAGTACCATCACTCACTAGAAAAAAGCACTAAAAACCATACCATCACTCCAAACAGAAGTAGTGTAAACCATGCAAGATAAGAGAAATGTAAGATTGAAGACTCTTGATCCATCAAAGTTCGAATATTATTACTAGGTGAAAATGGGAGAAAGCGACAACTCCCAACTTATCGCCCTAATCCTTAGCCTCCGTAATAAATAAAGAGACTTCAGAAATATCGACAGCAACATTATTCAACATATTGACTACCTCTAAGCAATCAGAACAAAAATATTCAAAATATGGATTGAAGAAATACTCTCAAGACCAGATCATATCGCCATCACTTCAAGAAGCTACATCTCCTTGCAACGGGGGAAAACTTACATTTAATTATTAAATAATTACTACTATAAAATCTACATTACTTGACACTTGTAGTTTTTAATTACTTGACATTTCTGTGGAAAAAAAACATCAAGTAATATGATTTTGGACAAAAAAATGTCAAGTAAAAGGGTTAAAAAAGCGGAGATTGACGGAATATTTAAGATATTTTCACGCGAACCTTTACTTGACACGATTTTCATGTCAAGTAATATAAGGTCTTACTTGACACGTTTCACGTGTCAAGTATAAAAAGCTCTTACTTGACATTTTTTTCGTGTCAAGTAAAAGGGTTAAAAAAGCAGAGATTGACGGAATATTTTGGATATTTTCACGCGAACCTTTACTTGACATGATTTTCGTATCAAGTAATATAAGTTCTTACTTGACACGTTTCACATGTCAAGTATAAGAAACTCTTACTTGACATTTCTTTCGTGTCAAGTAAAAAGGTTAAAAAAATGGAGATTGACGGAATATTTCAGATATTTGATAGGCCTCCAATTTGGTAGGCAATCGTATATCATTTGGTAGGCGATCGTGTAGCATTGGGTAGGCGATCGTATAGCATTTTGTTACTTAGCGATCGTGTAGCAGAGCTAAGTGATCGTGTAGCATTTAGTAGGCGATCGTATAGCATTTTGTTACTCAAGGATCATGTAGCAGAGCTAAGCGATCGTGTAGCCAAGCTCAGTGATCGTGTAGCATTTGATAGATGATCGTATAGCATTGGGTAGGCGATCGTATAGCATTTTGTTACTCAATGATCGTGTAGCAAAGCTAAGCGATCGTGTAGTCAAGCTTAACAATCGTGTAGTATTTGGTAGACGATCGTATAGTGTTACTCAGCGATCGTGTAGAGACTTTATTTTTTACTCAGCGATCATGTAGAGACTTTAATGATTTCCCTCCTACCAAAATTATCAAATAAAATAACATTTCCCTCTCCCATTTTCATTTCCCTTTCTCTCCTCTTTCACCATCTCACTCACGACCTTCCCCTTCCCCCCAATTTTTTTTCTTCTTCCATGTGCTCGAGAGCCCTAACCATCGTCAACCTTCATTCTCCCCTCGCCTTCGTTCGCGCCGCTGTTATTGAGTTTTTCATTCTGTCATCTGCTCAACCGCGCCAGCACTCTTTCTCGTCGTTTGCAAGTCTTCAGCCCTACCCAGATTTGTAGTCGAATACCCTCAACCGCTTCCATTACTACAGCCGTGCCCAGATCTGTAGTCGAACGTTTGCATTGCTTCCGTCACTTCCGTCGCTTCAACTCCACCCAAATTTGTAGCCGAACGCCCCCAACCGCTTCCTTTACTTTAGTCAAGTTGGTCTAGCCAAATCTACTTGTTGTCGTCGAGGTCATCCACGTCTTCGTTGAGGTCTAGCTTTGTAACAAATCTGTTCAAGTGTGGCTTCACTCTATTTCGTCAAATCTATACTCCATCTCGCTGGAATCTTGTATTTTTGGGTAAGGTTTTGGTAAGTTTGGTGAGTTTTAATTACTTTAGTGGGTTTCTTGGAAATTTTTAAATACCCATAATTTTTTTTTTACCCAAATTGATTGATACTCTTTGTGATTTGGCTTTAGATTCAAGATTCGGAGAACATTAATGTGCTGTCCAACAGGTTGATATTAATTTCGGTAAGATTTTCGATAAGTATATGAGGTATATCTTATTTGTTGTTTGATATTGGGTTTGTTCCATTGTTGCCCACAATATTTTGGTTGGTGTTGGTGGTTTTACTTAAAAATTTTTGAACACTCAATAAGTTTTGACATTAACTTAGTAATACCTGTCACTTTTTTTGTGTTAGATTGAAGTGTTGGAAGGAGTTAAGTTGCTATCCAATAGGTTTGAAACCGATATTCGCAAGGTTTTGGTAAGTTTGGAGGTTAGTATTAATAGTTCTTTGTTACCCATTGAAGTATTGGTCTAATAAGTGAGTTATTTTCAATTTTTGATGTTCAATTCAAAGATTTCAAGGGATTGAAGCTGCTATCCAACAAAGTTAACGATGATTGGACGTTTTGATAGGTATTAAGGCCTTGAAACTCTTTTGGAATTATTACATAGTTGCTGGAATTTGCGTTTGTTAACCATTGAACTTTTCGTAGGTTGGATTACATTATTGTATTTTAACACTTATTTATATATTTTGAAATTTCATGTTATCACCCTTTATTCTATTTTGCAGGTTGACTTGTGATGGGTGGAAAATGGAGAGTAACTATGCATGCGTCTTATGATATGCGTTGGTCTCCATGCGTCGCTGGTCATGCGTTGGACTAAGGGATGTGCACTATGCGTTTAAGAACATATGTGATGACCATCCATTCTTGCCACAAGTTTTCTTGCTCTTTCGCTAAGTATAACGAGAACGCAAGTTTTTCGGGATGATCTGAGATCGAACTCAGGGACTTGTAACTAAATGTTGCGACGTAATATGTTTGCGGCGAAGAATAAAAGAATAATGAAGTTAAGGAACTATGCGCTACTCCTACTCCTAACTAAACAGATTAAGCAATGGAAGCATGACTATGAGAGCTGGTAGAGACACGACAACTATTAATGTGTGAAAAGATGCATGGAAAAATAGATAAAATGGTGGAGGGGATGACTTCACCGCATCACTAAGCTTGATCGCAAGGATAACCCCAGCCAGCACAAGTTATGCGATCATGCTATACACAAATATATATACGCATGTGATGCATATGCAATAATGTCGATAGGACTTATGTCTAAGTCTCTATTCTTGCTTATATGATCTAATACACGTAAAACAAGGTGACTGCATACTACCATATCCTAGTTTTATGGCGCATGCGCTGTGTAAATAGCAAATAGAACTTATTTCTAAGTCTCTATCCTTGCTTATGTGATCCATTATGACTCTCTCAAGCCTAGATTTGGTCTTTAGACTACTCTTTCAAATATGTCCAAATGATGAGTGATGCACTCATAAGACAAGATAATCACATAAAACATGGTTGACATAAGAAATCTAGGAATAATCACATAAAACATGGTTGACATAAGATTATTCCTATTTCTAGGAATACTGCTTACTTTGCTCAGTGAGTTCCACTACTTACCCTCTCGGGCAGTTAATTGCCGCTGATCAGCTCATAGACAAGCATTGCAATCGCTCATAGACAAGTGTTGCTACAACTTCACACTAAGCAAAGAGGATTTACTCACTATACTCGCGCAACGCACACCTCTCGATAGTTTAGAATCTTACTTAGTTGTTGCAATGACAGTAAAGAATGATAAAGAAGAGGTAAATGAAGATGGAATCGAAGGAAATCAAGAGATGCATTGATTACAAAATGTATTAATGTCTGAAGCCAAAATGTAATACAATATAGAGAAAGAAGAGAGATGAAGGGCCAGATGTAGGCAATGTCTTGCTTCCATCATATGTGTGTCAAGGCTGCTGGTGGTGCCATGGATGGGTGGTGGAGTAGTCTCTCTCGAGATCTATCTCCGACAAAGCTCTGGTCATCACTCGGAATGGTTGAAAGAATGAAGAACTCTCAAAGAATGTCTTCTCACGCTTTCATCTATGATATCAGGATCTGTCTTAAGGAAGAAGCTCAGATGATTTGAAGTTGGGCTTTAAGGCTCTATTTATAGAGCTCAATCGCTGACAACATTAATGGTCCTGCTCTGAATCTCTGTTACTAACGGTGTGGTAGGTGAAATGTTAAAATCATCTTTTTGATACTCCCAATGTATGTGTTCATGCTTGGTTTTCGAAGTACCATCGCATTCCACCACCCTTGCGTTCATCCTTCTATCATGGTTATTATCCGATAACCGCAACCTCTATGCGATGGACGCATGCGATTAATAGCCACAACATCCATGCAATGAATGTATGCGATCACCCTTGCGATGGTCTGGGATTCACCGCATGCGATCAGTTCCTGCGATAGCTACAAAAGATAGACATTTTGACGCAGAATAACGTATAATATTGGGTTAACCGAGATTCTTAATGTTGATCGACGCAAGCTCACTTTTTACATGAATTCTTAGTATAATCACTGCATATTCTACTTGTTAGCCCTCCAAAATTCTAAATAAAAGGCTACAATAACTTGTATTTCTACCAGTTATCAACTTGTTTAAACATGGCTTGTCTGACTCTTAGTTCTCGATCTTTAGACGTCAAAGCTCAATGTATAGATTAAATAATGTACTTTGTTGAGAGGTTATTTATTAAACAATTTGTCACTTTTGTGTTTGTTGAAAGTTGAGTTTTGTATACAAAAGCAATAGTTGAGATTTTATTTTGTGCATGTACATGTGAAAGAGAAATATTGTTGTAATTTGTGAGGAGTGTTCATAGTTGAACATATAGATTTTTAGTGAATATATTGAGTTGATAGATCTTAAATGTATAATGTTTATTTATTTTGTGTAATTGTATTGTTGAAATATAAGGTAGAAAATGAGAATATCGATTGGGGCATTGAATTTGAAAACAAAAAGAAATATACTTGACATATAAAAAACGTCAAAGAGTATCACACTATACTTGACACCCAAATAAACTTGACATACCACCAATGTCAAGTGTATTATCTTACTTGACACGAAAATTGTATCAAGAAACATATTACTTGACGTTTTTTCGTAGTCAAGTTATCACACTATACTTGACACTCGAATAGTTGACGCTTTTATAAGTGTCAAGTATACCCTTTACTCGACACTGGAAAAACGTCAAGTAGTCTAATTTTTTTAGTAGTGAATATTAAATTTAATTTATGATTATATCAATTTGGTTGTCTTAAATTTAAATTAATTAATAAATATTAATACTGAAAGGGAGTATTTAACGAAAATTTGAAGTTTAAAGTGTAAATCTGGAAATCTAAGGATCAAAATTATAACAAAACTCAATAATCAAGTGTGAAATTGTAACTTTTTGAAACCTAGAGAATAAATTAAAATCAAACTCAAAACTTAGAGACAAAAACGGTAATATTTTGAAACCTATATACCAAAGGAAACTAGATCCAAAATTTATGGACAAAAATTTTATTATTTTTCCCTTTAATAGTTTATACGTAATTATGTAATTTTTACTTCTTCTTACAAAGTTGACCAAACAAACGAAAGCATTCAACTCTCCTATCCAAACAAGAGTTCAATTATCTTAGACATTTAAATTTCTTATATTTAAAATCTATACACATAAAATAATATTTGTGATCCAAACTAACACTAAAAAATATTTAAATTATTAGTCAAATTCAAAAACCAAAAACAACTTTTTAATTTTTCTATTTCACTAATAATTGTAAAATATAGACAACAAAATTTTTTTAAAAAAAATCATAGGTGAAAATAGTATTTATAAGCTTAATATTTTGGCGAAAAACACTTTTAGTCCAACTTTCATAAAAGTAATAATTTAACCCCCAAACTTTAACTAGTAACGATTTAGTCAATGTACTTTCAAATTTGTAATAATTTAGTTCTTGAACTTGAATAAATAATTACTTAGACTTTATACTTTACAATTTGTAATTACGATTTAGTAAAACTTCTTATACATATAGATCAATGAGCTGATTGAAAATCAAATTTATTAGACTAAATCATAACGTAATAAAAGCTGACACTTAATTTTAATAGTATTTTTCATGATAGAGACTAAATTGTTAAAAATTGAAAGTATAGGGACTAAATTGTTAATTTATTAAAGTTCAGAGACTAAATTGTTACAAATTTGAAAGTACTGAGACTAAATGGTTACCGATTAAAGTTAAGTGACTAAATTTTTACTTTCATGAAAATTTATGAAATAAAAGTATTTTTTAACCTAATTCTTTTAGAAAATGAATAGAAGTGATTATCAAACATAACTTTAAGATTATTTCAATAAGATTACAAAGATGTAAAAATGTTCTCTGGGTGAAATATTGATTCCTCTTGTGCCCTAAAGAATCCTAAATGCTTGAAGTTGTTCCCTAGTTGTCTCTACATTGTTCATTCACACAACACCTTAAAACCTCCAAATCTAAAGTTTGAAGAGCCACACTGTCTTTTTTTTCTTTTATTGTTTTGCCCAAAATTAAAGAAGGGAATATTATATATAGTAATTTTCATTTAAAATTAAAAGGGAAAAAAAGCACACACACAACAACCCCATAATTAAATTGAAACAAGACATAAAAAACACAACAATTTAGAAAAAAGAAGAAAAGAAAAACATGCATGTGAAAGAAAAGCAATTATTACTATAATTTTTATCATGTCAAGCACATTGTTTTATAAATTCTTGATAAATTAATTAATCCTACTAATTTTTGAATCATTGATAATAAATCATAAAAAAGGAAAAATATGTTTTTTTCCTAAATTTTGAGTCTAGATAATTCCAAACGGTTACACTTTCAGTTCCTAAGTTTTGAGTTTGATTTCTATTTAGTCCGTAGATTTTAAAATATTAGGCTTTTAACTCCTTTAATTTTGAGTTTTGTTTCAATTTGATCCCTAATTAAATTTCAAGATTTATGTTTTTTAACTTATTTCACTAAATATTCACTTTTAATTTTGATGTTAATGTCTATTAATTAATTTAAAATAATTATGAAGTGAAGTTTTAAAATTAATTTTAATAGTGATGATCAATAGTGAAACTTAATTAAGTATAATTCTTTTAATTTTTAAAATTATTTGATAGACAAGAACCTTAAAGACCGGAAAGTGAGTACTTAATTAAAAAAAAAAATTGAGGTTAAAAGTGTAACTATTGAAATGTAGTTAAGGATTAAATTGAAATAAAACTCAAAAGTCAAACCTCAAGAAAAATTAAAGCTAAAAGTGTAAGTATGGTAACATTTTGAAGCATATGGACTAAATTAAAATTAAACTCAAAACTTAAAAGACTAAAAATATAACATTTTTAAAGTTAGGAACCAAATATTAGAAACTAGACCCAAAACTCAAGAACTAAAAAATATTTTCCCACTACTATTTACTATATTATATAGGTTAAAAAACACTTTTGGTCTCTAAACCTTCATGAAAGTAATAATTTAGTCCATGAACTTTGGTTTATAACGATTGAGTCCATGTACATTCAATTTTGTAGCAATTTAGTTCGTGAACTTTAGTAAGTAACAATTTAGTCCTTTTACTTTTAAATTCATAACAATGTAGTCTTTTAACGTAAATATATTTATCAAAATAAGATGTCAATTTTTATTATTTTATGATGCAGACAATATTGAGTTCTAATTAGTTTATCGGTTTATTTATGCAAGAAATCTTATTAAATCTTAACAGTAATTTCTACAATAGGGGACTTAATTGTTACAAATTTGAAAGTACAATAACTAAATTATTACATAATAAAGTTTAGGGATTAAATTGTTACAAAATTGAAAATTAAATGACTAAATCATTATAAACCAAAATTCACAATGACTAAATTATTACTTTCATGAAAGTTTAGGGATTAAAAGTGATTTTTAACCTTTTAATTATGAAATAATAATATTACGGCGTATTCTTCTAATATTCATCTTAATAGTTATGTCAGAGTAATATTATTTATAGTGTAGCCCCTCCCCCAAGTTAAATTACAAACTTTAGACACGAACTTTAAAGTTGTATGTAATTGATTCTTCGATTAACTAAGAATGCTTATCTCTAAACTCTTAATTTTGGATCTAATCGATTTTAAACTATTCGATAATTTCTATAATTTATGGGCTTATTTGATACAAAATTAAATTTTATGTTTAAAAAATTTAGAGTATTTAAATTTATGTAAAGAAGTAAATACTTAAAATATTACACCATGTAAAATAATTTCATATTTCTTATTGAAAATTGGAAGACCTATTAAAACATTTTAAATTAAACACAAAATTAAAAATTTTAGAGACTAAACATTAATTTTTAAAGTTCATATCCTATTAAACACAATTCTAAAATTAGTTGCAGAAATTAAATATATTTCAATAATAAGTAGAACTGAAAATATCAATAGTGGAGAGTGTACTTTTGTGGTTTTAAAGAGATAAAACAACTTACATACAAAAGAAAAACATGTAACAGAATACTGACCATTTAAATTATAATAAGATGCTATGCATAACAATTATTAGTTTCAATAATAGCAAAAGACAATAATTATGTAGAGACAAAATCCAAGTTCTATATAAGGAAAATTCTTGAGAAATAATTACCCAAAATATAAGCTCTCTCAAAGTAGCTTTTTAATATTGCAAAAAAAAAATATGGTTCTTCAGAAGGTATCAGCAGTTTCATGCAATAACCTCCTTCAGCTATTGGCCTTCATCTTTCTTTTTTTTCTCCTCATTACAACCACAGGTAACTTTTAAGTTTTAACCTTTTTATTATTTTTTTATATACTTATTTTATTTTATTTTCATTATTATTATTTATTATCTTTTTGAGGAATTGAGTATTAACTTCTCGTTATTGCATGCATGTTGTTAGGTTCTTCGGCCAGAAGGAGTTTGGTAGAAGGAAGGAATCGAAACGAGGACGATTCATATGCTAAAAACCATGGCGGAGTTCTTGGAAACGACTTGGTGACGATGGATTATACTCCGGCGAGGAAGAACCGCCCAATCCATAATTAGCAAATTAGTAATATATGTGTGAAAAATTAATTGAAATAATTATTGGTAATGTTTTGAGAGTATGTTTGGAATTTGGATACAAAGAAATTATATATGTCTTTTTCTTTGTATTTTGGTTTATTTATACATATATTTAGACAGTGAAAAAAAAATATGATATGATATTTTCTACCATTTTAGTATTCTCTCCCTTGTTATTTGAAATATATATTGAAACAGGAAATGAAAGTACATGATTTGATACCTTTCTTCATATTCAAAAATCATTTACATAAATATTTATATAAATAGAAGACAATACGAAAATATAATGACATGTTATATATATTTTTTTAGTGAAGTTTTATTTGCCAAAATTAAGTAAACACGAACCGAACTATGTTTACTAAAATCAATGGAAGAAGAAAAAAAGAAGATAGAGGACTAATAACTTCATAATTTCGGTTAAAATAGGGGAATGCTTTTTCAAAGAAAAACCATAGTCAAAACTTTAGGAAAATAAGCTTCTTCTTCTTCTTTATTTTTTTTTTTTTTCAAATATCTTCAAAGCAATTATTGGTAATAAAATATATGTTTCAAGAAATATTATTGTAACGACCCGACCTTTCGAGTACTCTAACAAGAGTCGTTACAACTAAATATATATTTAAAACCCAGATATTTTTTACCATAAAAATTCATTAAAATAATAAGGATAGTTTTTTCCAAAATAAATAAACAAAACTTTTATTCAGGGTCCCCTAAAAATAATATTCATAAAGAAAACATTCATAACATTAAAATTTGTTGTCTCACATTAAATTCTAGTTTCAAAACATTCAAATGACAACAACATAGACGGAGCGGAAGTGATTTCTCTTATCCTCATATGGTTCTGTCACCGGTCTCGTCTGTCACTCGCCAACCTGTTCCTATCACTCCTTGAAAAACATAAGAGAAGAAAGGATGAGTATAAAAATACCCAATAAGTGACCTGCTACTAGGCCCTCTAGGTTACCTGTTAGCTAGTTTATCTAGGCACCACAGTCGTAGTGATCCCAAAGGAGCACGCATCAGTCATAGTGTGTAACCTGAAGGTCCAAAAATCAATCATAGACATGAACCTAAAGGAACATGAATCAGTCATAGTGTGTAACCCGAAAACCCACAAATCAGTCATAGATAGAAACTCAAAGGAACAAGAATCAGTCATAGTGTGAATCTCGAAGGTCCACAAAGCAGTCATAGACATGCACCCGAAGGAACATGAATCAGTCGTAGTGTATAACCCGAAGGTCCACAAATCAGTCATAGACATGAACCCGAAGGAACATGAATCAGTCATAGTGTGTAACCCGAAGACCCACAAATCAGTCATAGACATGAACCTGAAGGAACATGAATCAGTCGTAATGTACACACCTACCCAGATAAGAAAAACTAACAAGAACCCTATAACTTAGTATGCATCAATTTTCATATAGCTCCTATGTTATATTTTACAGTCGTTTATCTTAGGGTAAAATTTTATATATACACTCAGTCAACAGTACAATCATCATAGACAAAACAATCCAATCCAGTCAATCAATGTCATTAAGTCATGTAGTTCAATCAATCATAAATTATTAGTTCAAACAGTCCAGAATAATTAGTCAAATTAGTCTGAACAGTCTTAAGAAATAGTCCAACTAATCTTAAGATAACAGCCCAAGTGGTAGGGACGACTGGTTTAAAGGCATACCAATAGAAAGACACTTACCTCAAGTTTTAGTCAATACGAGCTCAAACAACCTTAACTTTATTTGCCCAAAAGGTCACGAACCAAGTACTTAGTGATAAACCAAAAATTAGGATTTCCAAAATAAGGCCAAAATTCCCAATAACCCAATTTACATCATCTATTAAGGCTAAATATTTACAGTTCCAAGGTACAATTACTTACCAAAATTGTCTTCAAATTGATCTCAAATTTGGTGAACAACACCTCAAAATCCTTCAGTTCTTGAATCAAACCCTATATCCAAAATTAAAATTAATTCCAACGTTTAGGATATAATTCCAATCACAACTTAACCCGAATGTCTCCAAATAACTTACCCAACACATGGTTTGATCCCAAAACCACTTCGCATCTTCAAAATCAACACAATCAAATAACTATATCACCAAAATCAACCTTTAACTTTAATGGACAACAACTTTAGATCTTTTAATCCAATCTCCAAAAATCACAATTAAAAACAAAAGTTTAGCCGACACTTAATGGTTATCCAAAATTTCTCAACAAATGCTCTAAACCTTACAAAAAAAAAAAAAGGACACCTAACAATTTTAGTCTTATCGAAAAGTACTTTGAGTGTCTGTAAATCCTATTTCAACATCAAAACGATATGAGTGAGCTAAAACTTGAACCAAAATTTGATGGTTTTTCAAGATCTTCTAAGAAAACCCATAAAACACCAAATAACTTACCCAAGATATCAATTCCGGGAATAATGGTGCCAGCGGCGATGACAATCATAAACAGGCAGTGGGTGTTGCTGTGAGATGGCACAAATTGTTTAGGCTAGCAGCTGGCAGTGAGGGTCTTGCATGAGGAGAGTTTGCAAGAGTGAGAAAGAAGGGGGATTTCCAGTTTTACACATTCTATTCAGCAGCGATTACGGACAAACCAGAGCTTCAAACAACAATCAACCGTTCAAAATGAAGCTATATATGTCCCGAACGGACTGGTCAAATTTTAGTACGATCAAACGGTTCAAACTCCGAAAATCAACAATATTGTAGAAGTTGTCGCTGAAAAATTGAATTACTTTCTCTCGAATTTTCTGTCTCTTTTCACTCTCCTTTAATTTCAAAAAATCTTAATTCTTTCATTTGTTTTTCAAATTTTAGAAAGATAAATAAAATATTTTATCACAATATCTCCAAAATTTTCAAATATTCTATTAAATTAATAAATCAATTAACTTCTCAAATTACCTTAACCTAGGCTTTAAAACCCAAGTTAAATGGCACAAAATCCATCAATTTGATATAAATTAATTTCTTTCAAATATTTAAATCAGTTTAAAACCACATAAAATTAATTATCTTTTAAGTTGGCTCCAAAATCCAAAATAAAAAAAAAGAGGCAAAATTCAACATTTTCAAGATAATTAGTTCGAATATCTAATCAATTATATTCAGTTTAACCAATAAAAGTTTTTCAATTATTTCAATGTAATTCCCATTTTTAAAAATGAAAGGAAAATTAAAACTCAATAATTTTAGATAACTAAAATTTTCCTGAATCTCGGGATGTTACAATTATTAATAGTCAAGATATATTGGGTATGTTTTTTTTTTGAAAGATATGATAGTTCGGTGAAATTTAGTTGATGGAGTTGAATTATTAAGTTTGTATAGGTTTATATGAGTGTGATTTGATATAACACTCGATCATTTAGAAGTGCACTTCTTTCAAAAGATGGAGGATGAGAATGGTTTTTGTAAGTTAAAGTCTTAGAAGAATGTTTACTTCCAAGGACTTCAATCTTCAAATATCATTCCGTACTACTTTGAAGAGCTTAAGGAGTATATTTTAGTAGTTGGTTCATTCGCTAAAAGTTCTTTTTTGGAGCTTTATTTTTGGGGCCTCCAAAATGAATGAAGAAGAACTATTCAATAGAGTCTTTTAGAAATACTATGGAATTAGGACTTGTTTGGCCTTTGGATCGAACTATCCAATGAGCTCATTTGTGGGCTCAATTGGACCTAGGATATTAATAGTTATGTGAAAGCTCTATAAAAGAGTTATCCTTTTCTACCTAAATTGTGTTAATTTTAGGAAATTTTATTTGGATGTGCTTAGATATAGGAAATCAAGTTCAAGAGACCTTTCAGACATTGTCTTAAGTGAATTTTAAAGCTAAATGGAGCGAGTTGAACCATATCAGATTTGAACTTCATCGTCTTTGGACACTTTACCCTATTTAAATTTTATGTCTAGACACTTTACCTATATTTCTTTTATGAAAATCATTCTTGTTCAATTTTTTTTATTGCAGACTCAAACATTTTGTGAAAACCTAATTGATCAGAAAAGTTTTTCAATATAAAAATATACTTAATAAAGAAGATGTTGCTAACTATTGGGCAACACTTTAGAACTTAAACTGTGGCAAGCCAATTATCTAGACTTCTACATACTTTGAAGTCTGATAGGGCTAAAGAAAGAATGTCGTAAATCTCTCTCCACCAATCAAATAAAATTTATCATTATCGAACTGAACTACTATTACTACTAGAATAACATAGCATTAGTGGCAAGTCCAGGTTGATTGGTAGAGAAACGCTAGATACGTTTCGATATAGTCAATTAACTATGTGGCAAGTCTCTTATTTGACTATATGATCCCTCTAAATTATGTCAATCTACTCCCTATTAGTTATCATTCTAGATTGTGAGTCAAAACAAAACGAGATAGCATAAAGAATCACTATGGAAGGGGGAGTGAGTTACCCAGCTAGTCCTATTCTTTATCTAGACATAAGGTGGATCCAGGAAGATCTTGCTAGTCCTTCTTTGAAGCACTTTCCATAGGACCTCCTGAACTTGCCTTCTTCGTCAACTACTATAACTAGCTAGGAAGACTTCCATTTACTTATAACTGTAAATAGGGGGTTTGATGTGGAATAAAGATAATGTGCACAAAATAAAAAGATAAAGCAGGTAAATGTAAATCAGGAAGGGATATTCTAGTTCTATGAGCCAGAGAAGTTTTTATGCAATTCTCGATCCTTGAATTCCTTCATTAAATATGCATATGATTTTTATGTGTACAATGGCTTACTTGGCTTAACCAACTCATTGACGCAACAGGCAATCTACTCATTGGGTTAAACCAAGCAAACATCCTAATTATCACTTAAAGCTTAAACTCTAATTAAACTTCGTGCTTTAATTTAGCCTTATTGGGTTTGAGAGCATCCATCTAGAATTAAAACAAGTGCATTAAGACCTAGGATTCCATTGTGTTTTAACCAATTAAATAGCCTAATTAATTAGGCAAAGTGTCCTTGAATCTAGATTGAACATGCAATTTAAGGCCTATTGGTATGTTATATTCCATAGATACATGATTCAATCTTTGCTACTGATGCGTTATTTTATGTGGTGAAATTATGAAATGAATTGCGGTGATATAAATGCGTTGAGCAACAAGTTTTCTCAGCAGAATCCAAGTATAAATCCCGCTGAGTTTTCTGGTAAGTTCAGGGTCGAACTCAGGGACTAGGGAAAACGGTATGCGGGGATAATTTTTAAGAAGACTTTGCGATAACCAATACATCAAAAAAAAATTTTGGGTTGTTGTTTGCAGTAATAAAAAGTATGTGGCGAAGTTAAGACAAGAGTTGATAATACGGAAGATGCGATGAATATGCAGGAAACAGGTTGAGAAGTGGTTCATCTAACACTTCCTAGGATGCGTTCATGTTATGCGATCATGCAACACACATACAATAGCAAATCATCTCTCAACGCAAATGCTATGACCTCTAGTTCTAGAATGCATGCGATATATGCGATAAGTATATAGGACCTACACATAAGCCTCTATACTTATTTATGCGATGACAAATGACACACACACAAACAAGGCGACCGTATAATATCATAACCTATCTCTAGGGTGCATGCGATGCATGTTGGCAAACAGAGCTTATCTCTAAGTCCCTGTCTCTTGCTTATGCAGATCTAATTTTGCTCTCTCGAGTCTAGATTCTAACCTAGCTCTCTCAAGTCTTAGGTTCTTTCTTTAGACTCTCTCTCGAGTAGCTCTAAAGGGGTGTTGAGTGCAACATAAGACAAGACAATCGCATGCGATGAAGATCCTAGGTCATGTTAGCTTAGTTCTTCTCAATCCATTCAATAGATTTAGCTACTCATGCGTGCTTTCAAGAGAGTGAACAGATGTAGATAAGTAAGTTCCATTTTATAGATATAGAGTTGAAATGCAAAATAACAATGCGAAATGAGAATAAAGAGTCCTGGTAGCAATCTCTTGCTTCCCAAGGCTTTTTACACTGTTCTTCTCTACTCTGTTCCAAAGATAGTCTTGCTCTCGTGAGAATCGACCCTCTCTCCACTTTTTCACGCCTCTAGATTCTCTCTCGAGCTGACCAGAGCAATCTTCCGATGTCTCTTCCCTTCTCTTGCTTCGCCTTTGAAGTAAAAGAAAAGCTACTTCTATCTAAGGGAAAATTATCTAATTGTTCGAACCTTTACTGAAGGTTGCCTTCGGTATTTATAGAGCTTCGGGGTGAAAGGTTGTTTCTCTCTTATGATTGCATTAATGAGATGGCATTAATTCTCTGTCTGATGCGCCGAACATTTGTCACTAAAAAGTTGAGGGTACTTGCTACAATAGTTCGTTAGCGGCTTGTCAACTTAATTCGGAATCGATCGTCATCAGCTTTATGTCCCATCGTGATTTATTATACTTTTCACCCAGATGCGCCCACCAAGTTGCGTCGGCTCTATGCAGAAATCCTTCTTGAGCAGATAATTGCGAGTGCAAATCACCGCAAAGCCTTGTGGTAACGCTGCATTCGACCGTTGATTTCTTGTGATCGCGCTTTCCGCCTTGCGTCAACGCATATTCTGCCCAAAAAAACATAAGTTAATTGTTTTCATGCGATGGACGCCTACGACGGCAATATTATGAACTTAATACTTTTTGGATGCAATTATATATATTTTATCAACGCAAACCTTCATTGTTTAATAACTTAGCACTGTAATACCGTGCATTTCTGCCCGTTATCATACCCCCAAATTTAAACAATGCTTGTCCTCAAGCATAAGCTAAAGATTTCCTTTAGAAAGTCGACCGCAATCTCTTTTCCTAGATTTATCGAGGATACCTCATTCAAATCCTATGTACCAAAATTTCCTTAATTCTTATTCAGGTATTTTCTTAAAATATTTCTAAAATTTAGTGATCATAAGTTTAACCTTAAAAAAGACTTTACTAGATTTCGGGAAATCGTATGATTTTTTTTCAAAAAAAAACTTTTTTACTGGGGTGTTAACTAATTTTTTATCCTTGCGTATTTTAAGCAGTATTTTTTTCTCTGACCTTGCGTTGATCCAAGTGCCTCGCCTTTGTTTTGGCTTGCCCCCACATGTGTCATACGGACATCCAACTACGAGCATGGCGCTCTTTCTCAAACTAAACTCATACCCATTTGGCATCGGAGTTGCGGTCATTTTTTATGTGTTGATCACAATTCCTACCTTCGTTTTGGCTTGCCCCCACGTGTGTCATGCGGACATCCAACTACGAGTAGGATTCGATCGCAACGCTATGATTTTTTTTTTTTTTTTTTGATAAGCTAAAAATAGCAAAGTCGAAAATAAATACCGCACCCATAAATTTGAAATGCGGCAATATCCTCATTGCCAAAAGATTGAAAGAAGTCATGCGATGTTCCTAGGAAGCTCCGTAAAGGGTCAGTTTGAAAGAAAGCTAGCAAACCACTAACTTCTAGAAATATTTCATGAGGTGACTGTTCTAAAATTAAGTTGACTCTAGTGTATACGAAAAAATAGAAGCATGTGTTTCATCATTGAAATCATAATTGGCAAAGTGAAAGCATGAGACGACTTACTAAATTGATCAATGTTAAATGATTGTGGTAACCAAAGAGGATGCGGTGATAAAATTTTCAAGATTAAAATGTGATGTGATAGTGCAAAATTTGGAATAAAGCCAAGGAAAAATAAAACCCCCAAATTTGCATTGTTTCCCGCATTATTTGTTGACGCATTCTGCTTTGCGGCGATCTACTTTCTTTGGATTGCGGTGACGAAATTAAGTAGTTGCGTCTTCGTGTAGTGCCTCCGCAATCATTCGCCTCGATCGTTGCAAGAAAAACATCGAGAGGGTCAAATAATATTTAAAAAACAGAGTTAACAAAATCGCTTACTGCAATCGTTCAGCATGATCGCATTTTTTTTTAATATAAAGACAAAGATATGATAGCAATTAAAAGACATGTGATAAAAGTTCATGAAGCAGTGGTATAAAAAGGATATTTCAAAAGGAATGTGTCCCTAATGAGTTTGAGTTGCATAGTAACGCAGGGGCTGCTTATTTTGCTGTACAAGTTGGACTTTTTATGCCCATGACGGCTTTTTCTTCTTTTCTCTGTCCTCTAGAATCTTGATTGCCTTAATCCGGAGCTTTTTTCCGTTAATGTTCATCACAATCTCCCCCTTGTGCACATCAATTTGAGCCCGACCGGTCGAGAGGAATGGTCGTCCCAATATGATGGGCGCATCTTCGTTCACTTTATAATCCAAAATGATGAAGTCTGCCGGCAAGATGAATTTATCAATTGAGATTGCGGCATCTTTCAACTTTCCTTCAGGATGTATTCGGGATCTATCCGTAAACAGGAGAGTCTCCATCGTGGGCGTGAGTTTCCCCATATTCAATTGTTTGAAGATTGATAGCGGCATTACGTTTATACTCGCCCCAAGATTGCATAGTGCTTAGCCAATGTAGACCCCTCAAATGGAGCATGGTATCGTGAAGATTTCTGGGTCGCACATTTTTTATGGGATCATAGCATTTTGCATTACTGCCACTGTCGCGATCTTGTCTTCATCATTTTTTTTCTCTTTCAATCTTTGCGGGACTGGTGTTAGCTGGACTTCTTCCATCTCATGTTTTAAAGGCTTGAGGGTGGACGCAACTTTGAGGTTCATCTTCTCGGGCTTTTCTGAATTATAAGTCAACGGGTCATTGGTTGTTACCGTATTCAAGTTGGTCGTGATGGGTTCCTCCCCTACTTTCGCAGTCCTTTTGTCACTTAGCAAGGAGACTGCTAAGCATTGTTCCTTCTCTGTACCCCCAGCGTTGCGAGGAAGCTCAGTTGAGCTCGGAAAAGCTCCTTGCAGTCTATTTTTTAGCTCGCCCGCAATTTGTCCCAGCTGAATTTTGAGATTTCGGATGGACGTTGCTTGATTCTGAAGCACTGATTCATTCTTCTCAATGTATTGCTTCAACAAGCTCTCTAAGGACGAAGATTGCGGTGTCTGCAAACTGCTGGCTTAGTTATGCGTTGGATCATTGGTTTACGGGAAAAATTCGGGTGGCCCTTCTTTTTGCACCACTAGTTGAAAGCTTTATTGTTGATTTTTCCACGCGAAATTTGGGTGGTTTCTCCACTCGAGGTTGTACGTATCGGAATAGGGATTATTCTTTATGAAGCATACCGACTGCAGATTTCCTGGGCATTCTTCCATCGGATGAGTGTCTCCACAGATAACACAACTTGCGGTCATCTAAGCAATTGTGTTGACCTGCCCCTTTTTCGCTCTCGTACTATTAATTGTGATGCCTTGAATCAAACTCATCATCACAGTCATTTGGTTCTGAAGGGATGCGATGGCCTCGTTGTTCACGTCACTGTCTTTAATTCTTAATCTTTGATCGCTTTCTCGCCAGTCCTCGTGATTTTTGGAAATGCGATCAAGTATATTTTTGGCCTCCTCATATGTTTTATCAAGCAGACCACCAACTGCTGCTGCATTGGCAGTGGTCTGCGAAGTAGGGTTCAATCCTTGGTAAAAAAAATCTCCATCTGCAAGCAGTTTGGTAAGTCGTCATGTGGACAGTCTCTTACCAACTTCTTAAACCTCGCCCAAGCATCGCTGAGCAATTCTTCAGTTTCTTGTTCAAAATTCGTTATTAATTTCCTTTTCCTGGCATTCTCGGTTGGTGGGAAATATTTCTTCATGAACTTTTCCACGACTTGTTCCTACGAAGTTATCTCTTCTGGTTCGAGAGAATAAGTCCATTTTCTTGTCTAATCACACAAAGAAAATGGAAACAAAGTTAGTCGAACTTCTTCGGTGGAGATATTTGGGAACACAAAAGTGTTGCAGATTTCTATGAAGCTCTGGAGGTGGGCGTGGGGGTCCTCGCCACGCCTTCTTCCAAACTGTCCAGCAGTCTGGATCATCTGCAGCATCGCCAGTTTCATTTCGAATTGGGATCCCTCAAGAGCATACCTCATGATTCCTGGGGAGAAATCGTAGAGGTTTGGCGATGCATAGTCCCGAATGGGCCTATTGCGATCGTTTGCCAGTAGGATTGGATTCACTATGACATTGTTTTCATTTGATGCTCTGTCTCCAGGCTGCTCCGCAATGTTGTCTTTATCTGGTTGTTGTTGTTGGCAGCTATCTCTCAGTCTTCGTCAGAACGTCCTCTCAATCTCTAGATCGTAATTCACCAGAGATCGAGAGCTGCAAAGAAATCAGAAAAATTACCGTTAGCACACTGAATTGTCGAAGTCCCTGACAACGACGCCAAAAACTTGATGCGTTTTTTTATGTGGTGAAATTATGAAATGAATTGCGGTGATATAAATGCGTTGAGCAACAAGTTTTCTCAGCAGAATCCAAGTATAAATCCTGCTGAGTTTTCTGGTAAGTTCAGGGTCGAACTCAGGGACTAGGAAAAACGGTATGCGGTGATAATTTTTAAGAAGACTTTGCGATAACCAATACATCAAAAAAAAATTTTTGGGGTTGTTGTTTGCAGTAATAAAAAGTATGTGGCGAAGTTAAGACAAGAGTTGATAATACGGAAGATGCGATGAATATGCGAGGAACAGGTTGAGAAGGGGTTCAGCTAACACTTCCTTGGATGCGTTCATGTTATGCGATCATGCAACACACATACAATAGCAAATAATCTCTCAATGCAAATGCTACGGCCTCTAGCTCTAGAATGCATGCGATATATGCGATAAGTATATAGGACCTATACATAAGCCTCTATACTTATTTATGCGATGACAAATGACACACACACAAACAAGACGACCGCATAATATCATAACCTATCTCTAGGGTGCATGCGATGCATGTTGGCAAACAGAGCTTATCTCTAAGTCCCTGTCTCTTGCTTATGCAGATCTAATTTTGCTCTCTCGAGTCTAGATTCTAACCTAGCTCTCTCAAGTCTTAGGTTCTTTCTTTAGACTCTCTCTCGAGTGGCTCTAAAGGGGTGTTGGGTGCAACATAAGACAAGACAATCGCATGCAATAAAGATCCTAGGTCATGTTAGCTTAGTTTTTCTCAATCCATTCAATAGATTTAGCTACTCATGCGTGCTTTCAAGAGAGTGAACAGATGTAGATAAGCAAGTTCCATTTTATAGATATTTATAGAGCTATAAGTTGCCTTCGGTATTTATAGAGCTTCGGGGTGAAAGTCTGCTCCTCTTTTATGATTGCACTGATGGGATGACATTAATTCTCTGTCTGATGCGCCGAATATTTGTCACCGAAAAGTTAAGGGTACTTGCTACAGTAGTTTGTTAGCGGCTTGTCAACTTAATTCGGAATCGACCGTCATCAACTTTCTGTCCCATCGTGATTTATTATGCTTTTCACCCAGATGCGTCCATCAAGTTGCGTCAGCTCTATGCGGCAATCCTTCTTGAGCAGATAATTTCGAGTGCAAATCACCACAAAGCCTTGCGGTAACACTGTGTTCGACTATCGATTTCTTGTGATCGTGTTTTTTGCCTTGTGTCAACGCATATTCTGCACAAAAATACATAAGTTAACTGTTTTCATGCGATGGATGCCTGCGACTGCAATATTATGAACTTAATGCTTTTTGGATGCAATTATATATATTTTGTCAATGCAAACCTTCATTGTTTAATAACTTAGCATTATAATAACGTGCATTTCTGCCCGTTATCAGCTACTTAAGTGATTTTGGCTAGATGAACAAGTAAAGAACCTGCAATCTTTAATCTATTAGCCAAGACATACCGCCTATGAAGCACAGACACAAATACAGTTACACGATATGGATACGATCAGATTTGGCGATTCGTCAATTTCTAAAAAAACTAAGATACGGATACGTCTAAGGATGCATCATTTTTTTATGTATTTTTTAATATATATATATATATATTTCTAAAAAACGTGGATACTGATACGTTGAAGTTACATTTTTTTTCTTTAAAAAAATCTAGGATATAGATAAATTTAGCATACAAGTTAATAACAATAGCACAAAATAAAATACAAACACTGAAATACAATACAAAAAAAAGCAACATCTAAGATGTTGAAGTACAATAGTTAATAAAATGCAATAGAAAAGTGACTCATGTTGCAAAGAATAAGAAGAAGATTAGAGAGAGAAGTATGAAGATAAACGAAGAACTTATTGTTGAAGATATACAAATGGTTTATATTTTGGTGGACTTTGTGAGGATTCAAATGTGAAGATGGAGATTAGATGATTCTAGTCTAGGGTTTGGTCCATTATTTATTATTTTTGTCTTTTAGTTTTGGACTCGAGTAGTAAGCTTTTTAAATAGGTTGCCTAATTTTAGATTGGGAAAGATTTAGATGAGTTACTTGTCTTTTTTCTTTAAAAAAAATTACGCATAGAAACAGATACGTTAAATCGTGTGTCAGATACGTATCTGGAAAGTATCTGAAAGTATAAATATGTCAAATCGCGTGTCAAATGCGTATCTGGGAAGTATCTGGACTGATACGTCTCTGATTTGATTCTTTGCCTCACATGAAGAATTTGTGCTTCATAGCATACCTCCATGGAGGGAATGTCAATCCATACATACACATACATTTAAATAAAAGTTCAAATTCAAAGATAATAACCCATAATACATAAAATTCATAAATAAGCAATCTCACAAAAGTTACGTAAGGTTTTGCTCTCAAAACTAGAGAAAATCCTTGCCTAATGGATCCATAGACAAGATTGAGATGAAAGGGAGCATCCATACTTGAATTACAACCCAAAATAATGAAAAACTAAGCTAAAAGATGGAGAAGAAAGAAGAAAACTTGGCTAATGGATGCATCTTCTGTTTTAATTTATTCCTTAAAACCTCATGGTTAATTAGTTATTTGATGAAATAATTAATTATTGTTGAAAATAACAAGTAATTTAAGTGTTTTTAAGTTTGAGAGCATTTATGTAATTTGCCAGAGACATTTAAGTAAATATGTGCAATGGTTTCTTTTGTAATTAAGCGGATCTTCTCCACTTTAGGGCTCCATCGTGAAAGCCATTAGAAGAAAAAAAGAAGAGGAGCAGCCGTATAAAACCTTTAGAGATAGAGAGAGAGAGAGAATATGGCAGTCTAAGTTTCTGCCGATTAGAGGTTGTTCGACGTTGGGGTTTTTTCATTCAACGTAAGAGGTTTTTTCGGCGTGGGTCGTCCGATCTGCAGTGGATTTTCAGCGCCAACATCTTCGGTAAGAGGAGGTGATTTTCGGCGGTTTGGGTCTCCAATTTGCAAAGGAGTTTGTTAGCCATGTGGGTTCCGGTATGTGGGTTGTTTCCAGGCTGTGGGTCTCGGTTTTAGAGGCCATATTTTCTACGTGTGGGTTTCTCAGTATAGTGGGTGATGGGCCGGTGGTAAAGTCGGGCTTGGCAAGCGATTGCTTAAATGATTAGTCTCGGTCAAGAGGCAGAATAATCGTGGCTAAATTACAAATTATTGATTCTTGATAATTTCTGTAATTGTAATCTTGATTACTCTTAATAAAATTACTCCAATCTGATTTTCAAATTAGATTTAAATCCAGTTGGTCGTCGAACTTATGCTTTATTTATCGCTATCGATTTATCTGTTGGTTATTACATTCTATTTGGACATATTAGAGTTCCTTTTAATTTTACAAGTGGTACCAGAGTTCCTTTCGATTCAAAGGAAGGTGTATGGTAATGTGTTGTCATATTCTTTGTTCAAGTTATTTTTGTTCAGGTTAGTTTTGATTTCGGTTTATGGAGGAAAAAGATTAAGGCTTTTTATTGTCATATTCTTTGTTCAGGTTATTTTGTTAAATTTGATGGTAATGTGTTGCAAGTAAGAAAAAATAATGGGAAAGGAAAACATACGAGATCCAAGTCAAAATCTGAAGAGAAAGCGAGAAAGTGTTTCTTGTGTTAATGCAGTGAATGTTACTGATGATTCTGCCGCGGTCTTGATAATGTCCAACAGGGATATTCAAGATGCTTGAATCATGGATCATATGACTCCTAATCGATATTTTTTTTAATGATTTTTAGAAAATGATGCGGGAAAAGTTTTGTTTGGTGATAAAGGTATTTGTGATGTAAAAGGAATTGAGTCAGTTCGAATAGCATTACATGATGGTATGATCATAATATTTACAAATGTAAGGTATATTCCGAAACTCAAACGAAATCTAATTTCTCTAAGTGAATTAGATAGAGGAGGTTATTCTTATAAATCTGAGAAGGGAGTTCTGAAGGTATATGTGTTAGAGGGCCATAAAAAATGGTCTATATGTGTTGGAGGGTACTGCAGTTTCAGATAGTGTTGTTGTTGCATCTGGCGAAGAGACAAATATGTCTATGTTGTTTTTTTCATTCTTGAGAAAAGAGAAGCCCGTAGATCTTAGGATCGCCTTTTATAAACGAGTGTTGTGTACTAATAGACTTGCTTACCATAACCACAAAGAAAGAATCTTGATTTGGGCAGTCACGGGCTCTTTGAGGGGATCGAGGGTTTTCCTTGTGTTAATGGATCTCCTTCAATCTTCCCAGACTTGAGTCTATTTCATTTAAGCCCAGCCCTTTTCCTTCGCTACTAGAAGAGTCCTCTACTTCTATTAGCGCCGATCGTCGTTCGATGGCTGGTAGCTTTATTAAACGGTTCATGTGAATGAAAGAGGTCTACAAGCTCTTTCATAATAAGGTTTGCTTGGAGGAGTCAAATACATTGAACTCCTATTTTGTGAACATTGCATAATGAAAAAGTCTACTGGAGTGAAGTTTGGAAAAAGGAAGCATTCTACAAAAGGTATATTGGACTATATTCATTCAGATTTATGGGGTCCTACAAAGGTACCTTCTAGAGGAGGTTCGAGATACTTCATGTTAATTATTGATGATTTTTCAAGGAAGGTGTGGATCCACTGAAATGGAAGGATGGAGCTTTTAGGAAATTCCTTAAATGGAAGAAGAAGTTAAAAAACCAAATAGATAGGTAGGTCAAGTATTTGAAGACCAATGAGAGTTTAGAATTTGTAAATCACAAATTCGATAAGTTTTGCAAATTTGAGGGAACCATGAGGCACTTTAGTGTTACATACACTCTATAATAAAATGGTTTAGCTGACAGGTTTAACAGAAAAATTATGGAGCGTACAATACGTCTCTTGACAAATGCTTCATTACTCTTGAAGTTTTGAGAAGGAGTTACCTAAGTAGCCTCTTATCTCATTAATAAGAGTCCGTCTTTTGCCTTAGACTTAAAGACTCCTCAGGAGATATGGACATGAAAAGCTCCAAGTTTGGATCATCTCAGAGTGTTTAGATGTTCAACTTATGCTCATGTTAATGAAGGGAAACAGAATAAGATGGCACTAAAATATATGTTTATTGGCTATCCTCAGGGTGTTAAGAGGCAGAGCAAAATATATCATCAGTAAAGATGTGACTTTTAATGAAATAGAAATGCCATTTTATGTAAAAAAAAAAAAAGCAGTAAAAAAAGCAGCAAAAACAGCAAACATTGATCATGTTGAGGCAGAAGTCAAAATTAATTTTGAAGCACAACCATCATTTAATTCAGGTGAATCTAGTGATCAGTCATCGTTGGTTTCACAAACAAAATCTTCACAACAGTCTCGTTTTGATTATGGACAATAATCTTTATAACAATCTTTACAATCATCCTTTATCATAATTGTATATACCTACTCTAGGGTTTCTTTGTTCCACATATATATATATGTAACTTTATTCTGAATAATAGAAGAGAGAATATATTCCAAAGTATTGAGTACTTGGTTTCAAAGCCTCCTTTAAGGTTTAGAATATTTGTTTGACGTATATATATATATATATACACGTAACTTTATTCTGAATAATAGAAGAGAGAATATATTCTAAAGTACTGAGTATTTGGTTTCAAATATATGTAACTTTATTCTGAATAATAAAAGAGAGAATATATTCCAAAGTACTGAGTACTTGGTTTCAAAGCCTCTTTTAAGGTTTAGAATATTTGTTTGACGGCTACGCTCTCACAAGGTTAGGCTTTGAGTTTAGATCAACGAGTTCGAATGGCCATTGGTTGACAGCATCCACCTTAGGAGGAGCGCTATCGTCTGCCTTTATTTGTCTTCACCATTTTCTAGAAACCGCCGCATGTGAGGTTCATGTACCGCCATAAAATTTATGCTCCATTGCCACGCACTGACGCATGGGAGCTCCGGTTCCTGTTTTGTTAGTTGGGTTCATCTCAATCCTTTTTTTTCGATTAGTTTGTGCTTTTGATGCTACTGAAACCCATTCGAGTGTGAAGATATTTGAAGAATACGCCGTTGTATTTTGGGTTTGTGGGTGTTTCGTTCAATTTTGTAGTTGTTCTAATCATTTGTTGTGATTTTACCCTAGCTTTTTATTATGTTTCTTTAATCTCATTCTGTTTTTGAAAGCTACAATCTGTGTGTAAATACATTATTGATGAGACGAAGAATTTGGTTGTATCTAATGTGATTCCCCTAGCCTAAAAAATCACAGAACACAAAGTTAAATGAATCTAATTATTATGGTTGGCGTCAGACAATTCTATTTTATTTACGAAGTACTGATATGGATGATCATATGACTGAGGATCCACTATAAGATGATAAGAAGAAGAAGGGTTGGCTTTGTTCTAATGCTCGACTTTATCATTTGATAAAAAGTTCCATTTAGAGTGAGGTAAATAGTTTGGTCAATTATTGTAATTTTGTGAAGGAATTCTTAGAATTTTTAGAATTTCTATATCATGTAAAGAGCAAATCCATAAAATATTTGAAGTTTGTATACAATTCTTTCGAGCAGAATAGAAAGCAAAATCTATTTCTACCTACTTTATGAGATTTAAGAAAATAGTTGTTGAGCTTGGTAGGAAATGTTGTCCATGATGCTTGAAGACATGGGTGCGAGGTTGCAATGTTAGCCTATAACGTCGCAATGCTGTTGAGCAAGGAGCTTTAAATCAATAAAATTTTTGCCAACTTGACTTATAAATGAGGAACAAAAATCATATAAAACGTAAGAAAATATTCAAAACATAAAAAGAAGAAAAAAACTAACTGGTTAAAATATCATTTGGTCCATATACTTTGAAATATATTCAATTTTAATTTATGTAATCCTAACAGATCTTAAATTTAAACATTCAAAGTTAATTTTTTAATCGGAATTAGTTAAATAATAATAATTATAATTTGGGAGGAATATGTTTTTGGTCTATAGGTTGTGAGTCTGATTTTTATTTAGTTTCTAAGTTTCAAAATGTTACAATTTTAGTTATTTAAGTTTTGAATTTTGATTTTAGTTAGTTTGTAAGTTTTAAAATTTTTCAAATTTATCCTTGAGATTGAAGTTTTGTTTCAATTTGATCCTTAGGTTTCATGTAACCACAATATTTCTCTAAACAATCACTTTTAATCTTTAGTGTTAATGTCTATTAAATATTTAGAAGAATTATACTTCATTTAGTTTCATTATTTTTCATCACTAATAAATTTAATTTTAAAATTTCACTTTATAGTTACTTTAAATTAATTAATAGACATTGTCACCAAATAAGGAAAGTAAGTTTTCAAAAATCGAGACTAAAAGTGTAAATCTTGAGATCTAGGTTGAAACAAGACTCAAATTTCAAGGATAAAATTATAGTATTTTAAAATTTAGGAACTAAATTGAAATCAAACTCAAACTTAAAAAACTAAAAATATAACATTTTGAAACATAAAAACTAAATGATAAACTAGATTCAAAATAGGGACCTAAAAAATAATTTTCAAGATAATTTTCCATAATAATATTTATGTACAGAAATATAACATATGAACATGTTTCCAAAATTTAGAGTGGAAATATTAATAGATAATAAAAACTTTTTGAAAAGTTGAACAATATTTTAGAAATTTAGGATTTATTGATATTAGATAACAAAAAATTGAACCCAAAATGATATTTATGCCAAATCATTTCAATAATAAAAAAAAAACTTTTGTATAGCCCAAGTAACAACCATTAAAAAGAAAAAATTTCATAAATAAAAAAAAGAAAAATTATTTCAAATGGTAAAACTGTTGAAAATATTTACAAGATATAGTAAAATTTTAGAACTATTAATGATAGACGTTGATAGATACTGATAGATATTCAGACGTTGTCAAATCATTGATAGAATTTGCTATATCTTATAAATTTTCTGTTCATTTTTCTATATCTAATAATAATTCTAGAAAAAATGTCAAACTATTTATAGAAATAAAAAAAGAACACTGATAGATATTAATAAATTTTTATCCGTTTTTATCACTGTAAGATACACAGATTTCTATCCATCTCTATTAAAAAAATTAAAATTTTACTATTTTGTATAAATAATTTCCTTTCTTGTTCTATTTTGGAAAATTCTCCAAAAATATTCTCCAAACAACCCATGACAACTTTAAGCAACTTTAAGCAAAGAGAGTACAATAATTACAAATATGACCAACCGTGGTTCGCCATTTGGAAAAGTAGAGCCTTCAACACCGCCGCGTCTGTTGCTTTGCTATTCCATTTTCCAGACGAACAATCCACTCTCAATCTTCTCCAACTACGTCCGCAGTAGCTCGCCGCCGTGCTCTACCGACAAAAGCAGTGCCGCCGGTGGGGTATTTCTCCCTTCTCTTTCAATTTCTCTCTTACTAATTTACTACCTCCATACTAATTTCCCCCAATTTTATAGTTTTTATGGCTACCCCATTTCTTAAATCGCATGTTTCCATGTCTTTTCTTTTATGTGCTTTAGCATTTCTTTCTCCAACTGTCAAACAATGTTCATTGTTCAAATTTGTGGTGTTATTGGTAGTAATTTAAGCCGTCTGGTTCATAAAGAGACATGCCCGTGCTGAGAAAATGTTAGTAAAGTAGAGATTCTTTTGGAAGTAGAAATAGTTGATAATTTCACTGTCAAACTGAGGAAATTCTGATAAAAGAAAATGAGTGTGAAGATTTTTTTGGCCTTTAATGTTTGGATTTTGTTATCAGGTTATACTTTCGAAGTTAATGTTTTATATAACACTCTCTTTATTCCTTGCGCATCTCTCTCTCTCTCTCTCTCATTCATTGTATTACGGTAAGTTGGACTCTAACTTCTGGAAGTTCATAATGCCTCGGTTTAAATTGTTTGTTGGAGGTTTGAAGATAGTTTTGGAATGGACAGTTTTGGTCAACTCTTTATGCAATTTTAGAGTAATTTTGCAGCACCTAACTTAGTCCTGAATGTTGAAGATTTAAGATTTGGATTTAGGATTGGACTGAGGTTTTTGTTAGCTCAAAGAATTGAGGTAAGTAACTCTTTTACTATTGGAATGCCTTAGAGCAAGCTTGGGAACTATTTGATGATATTTTTTGGCTTTTCCAAATAGATTTTATATGATATGTATGGTGATTGAAAATACATCCTTATGTGATGACTGATGTCTTAACTTAACCAGAATGTTAAGTGGATTTTGTGGGACTTCATGCATGTCTTTGTTACATAAGAAGTCATGAATTTGGAGATGACTTTCCTCCTTTCCTTCTTGAAATATTTTATTTCATGAAAGTGATACACGTCCAGTAGCTTTAAGTACATGAAATTGATGTCTTACAATTTGTCTGTATGAAATTGATGCACACCCATGCATGAAAGTGATGCATGTTCAATGGCTCTATTTGGGTTGAAGATTAACATGAGTTCTGACTTATGGGGCTCAATTGTGATGAGGAGAAGCATTTGAGGTGGGTGGATTTGGTGGGTTGTGTGGTTGGCTCCTTTCCCTCTTTTTACCTTGGTCTCCCTCTTGGAAGTAATCCCAAAGCCATTTTCTTTTGGAATCATGTGGCGGACAAAGTTAGGAAAAGATTGCTCTTCAAAAAAAAAAAAAAAGTTAGGAAAAGATCGGTCTTTATGAAAAAGGGACTTCTTCTCCAAGGTTGGTAGACTTACTTTGAGTCGTGTTTTTTGTTGTTTTCTCATTTATTACTTCTCCCTTTTTAGAGCTTCGAGCTAGGTTTGTAAAAGTCTCGAGAAGCTCATGTGTAATTTCCATTTTTTTTATGAGAAACATTCAAGATAATTTCATTGATGGGATGAAATTACAAAAAGGCATAAAAGCCGTGGGAGTTACATATAGCTTTTCCACTGTGTAGAGAAGTAAGATTGTAATCACAAAAAAAAGATGTATATTTACACCAAGATAGAGAATTATATAATAGATGATCAAGAACATGCATAAAATCCTGCTCTATATCTTCAAAAGTACGTTGATTCCTTTCCTTCCAAAGAAGCCAGAAAAAGCCTTTGGTAAGGAAAGTCCATGCTATCTCATTCTTGTTCTTGAGGGGGTGGCCAATAAAAACCATGTTCAAGAGAATGAGGGGGCCATTAGGAAAGACCATGTTGTAGCTATAGTGAGATAGGATTCTCCTCCAAAAAGATAGTGCAAAGCCATAGAAAACCAGGATGTGCATAATAGTCTCATTGTTGTGACGGCAAAGGACACAACCAATTAGGGGTGGATATAATCCATGGAGCCTTAAATAAGAACATTAGCTGTGCCAATGCTTCCATGGCTAACTTCCCAAAGGAAAAATCGAATCTTCTTTGGGATGGGGCCCTTCCAAATGTTTTTATACAAAGGAGCGTTCTGTCTTTGGCCGTTGGAAGCGAGGTGGATGGTGAGAGATTTGGTTGTGAACTGCCCTGTTTTTTCCAGCTTCCATTTCCATTTGTCCTCAGTCATAGTGTATTGGATAGCAATGTGCAATTTCCTTTGGAAAGGCTGGAAGAAGGAAAAGGAAAAGGGTTGCATTTGGTCGGGGGGAGGTCATTGAGAGGTTGGTTTCCTTGGGGTGGGGGGGATATAAATTTTGAATTTAAAGATTCGTTGCAGTTAGCCACATGGCTTGGGTGTTTTCTCCTTGAGTCTAACTCTCTTTGGCATTGGATTATTTCTAGTAAGTTTGGTTTTCATCCTTTTGAATGGTTGTTCGGTGGGTTTAAAGGAACTTATTGGAACTTATGGAAGGATATTTTCCCAGAGCTCCCGTCTTTCTCTTATTTGGTCCATTGTGTGGTGAGGGAGAGCTGGAGGGGAAGGATATATACTTTTGGGAAGATTAGTAGGGGGATAAGACCCCTCTACGTTATGTTCTCTCGTTGGTTTTAGTTTGGTTGAGGATCTCTTTTTTCTTTTTGCTTGGGTTTCATTGTTCTATATGTAATAGGGAAGCGATGAAGATTGAAGGGTGTCTCTCTTTTGTACATGCTTGAAGCTTTTGTTTTTTAGACTTGAGAGCAGGGATATTCCGTATTCGTTTGAGGAGTCCTAACCCTTTAGGGTGATTTTTGTGCAATTTCTTTTTCTGTACTTTGTTAGACCTTTTTCCCTTAAGTGAGTTAGGGTTTTTTGCTCCATGGAGGAAAATAAAGTTCTATACTTGGCAAGTTTTACATGGAAGAGCTAAAACTATGGATCAGCTTTTGAGGAAGATGCCCTCATTAGTTGGTTCGTTTTGTTGTACTCTCTATCGGAAGATAGAGGAAGGACTTGGATCTCATTCTTTGGAGATGTGAGTTTGCAGGATCTGTGTGGAATCGTTTCTTGCATGAAAGTGATGCACCTCCAAATGAATGGAAGCCAAAAGGGCGAAGTTTTAGGTTCCATTAGTTTAAAGTCATTCAACATGTTGCATTTGATTGCATAGCCTGATCCCAGTAGTGAGGTTAATTAATGAGTATTTTTAATACTCAATCTTTTCTTTTAAAAATTTTGAATAATAGTCCGAACGTACAGGGCATGTGACAACGTCTGATGTCATATGTGTTGCTTATGTTTTTGCACTTTTTTCTTCAACACCATTTTTATTGTTTTCTTCCTAGAAATACGGTTTTTTTTTTTATTTTTATTTTTTTTATTTCAAATTTATTTGAAAAATTGTTTTTAGTAAGAATCCTGAAACTAAATTATTCGATCTATTTTTATTAAAGAGGTTTATGCATGTTTTCCTTTATTTACTTTATAAATTAAGTTTAGGTATTCTTGAAGACTTTAGTTTTAATGTAGTAATAACTCCAGGTAGAGGTTTTAAAAACTTTAGTCTTTTCAGTTTCTTTATTTTATCAAATAGGGTCGATTTTGTGCAGTTTGATTGGAGCTACTTAACTGCATTTGTAAGGATCTCTTTGATTTCTTTTCATTTTTAATATTTTTGACTCTTCCAGCTTGATTAATCAGCTGCTGTCTAAGTCATGGACAACACAGAAATGAAGAGAAATTCGCCACCAGTATGTCTTCCTATAATGACTGTTATTATTAACTCGAAGTTTAATTGTGCTTGTAGCGACTTGATTGCATATATAAGAATCTGTTTCATTTTCATCTCCCTTTCTTTTTCCAGCTTGATTCATCAACTGCCCTCTTGGGTCTGGGAAATAAAGAAATAACGAAAAATTCATCACTAGTATGTGTTCCCATAATGGCTGATTCGGCTGATTTGATGATTGCTGATGCATGTAAGGCAAAAACTAGTGGTGCTGATCTTGTGGAAATTCGATTGGATAGTTTGAAAATTTTCAACCCGCAAACAGATCTCCAGATTCTTACAAAAGAATGTCCATTGCCTACTTTATTTACTTACAGGTTTCCACAGGAATCTATCTTCGATCAATCTATACTCGTTAATCTCAAGTCTCCACAAGTTAAATGAGATATTTTTTAATTGGAGTTCAGTTACTGAAGGTCTAGTTAATGAAAGTCAATTGGAAAATACAAATTAATATCTCAAAATTAATTAATTAATTAATTATTATTTATTTATTTATTATTTTTTTTTTACAAGGGACAGAATTTTTTAAATTGGTGTATCTTGAATAAACATTGGTTAGAGTTACTTTTCAGTTGTATGCTATTTTTCAATGCCGGTGATTTCGTCTTTAGCATCTGATACAGGAAAGCCTTCTACTTGTATATATGAGTAAGGTACAAAAAGATCAATGCTATAAACAACTTACAACTTAACTGGCTAAAGTGAAGCAAAGTCATACACTAATACTGAAGAGTAGTGATATGAACCGTCTAGGGCATAAATTATTAATTATATTTTATTTAATATTTGATGTAATTTTAATATTTTATTAAATTTTAGCCTTGAGCTTCTAATTTCAAGATTAGTCAGAGAGCTTCTTGAATTTTGCAATTCAGGTGATGAGTTGCATACTAAGAACATTCAAGTGGGATTGATCATCCTATCTTGTGAAGTGTTTGAATATTGGGCCAAAGAACTTGTTCTTTGTCTCAAGATATTTTTGATCTTAAGGCAATTCATGTCTAACCCAATCTTTAGGGTTAAACTCAAGTTGATTTGGGGGGTTATAGTGTTTGAAATGATTTGGGGGGTTATAGTGTTTGAAAATTAGGGGTTCACATGTCCAAAAGGTTCCTAATATTAATTTGCTAGGGTTTTCGTATCACCCCCCCTCCTACAAACCCCTCCCAAAAATAGGTGTTTAACCCATCCCTAATAGAACACTTAATAAATTGAGAGAATAGAGGAAAACCCGAAGTAATAGTAGACCAAGGGTTCTGACAAAAACCCTTAATCCTACTGCCTGAGACCTATCCAAAAGGGTGGGGTTCACAACAGTTCTCCGCCAGAGTATTGGGCTCCATGTGGAAACGCCCTAACCATTTCACTGAAAGAGTCTCATTATGTAATTGTAGATTCCAGTAGGGCCCCATTCTGCAATTTTAATAGATGTTCCTTATAAAAAAAAGTAATTATAGTTTTCAATTTTAATAGTTTTTTAGCAGAATGTGTGTAGTTTAATTCATTAATTTATATTTTCTAGACCTAAGTGGGAATGTGGCCAATATGATGGTGATGAAAATGAACGGCTTGAGGTACTTCGATTAGCCATGGAGTTGGGAGCAGATTACGTTGATGTGGAACTTCAGGTTAATTTCCTACTAATAAAATATATTTATCTTTAATGCACCCGCAACGTGGTTCGTACTTCTTTGGCTAAATTATGCTTGTGTTCTAATTGAAAGCAGTTTGAGCAGCTCAAGCAATCAATATTTTTTGTTGAATTATGTTATGAAATTCTTTTGCAAAGGAGTGTCGTGAAATTTTCTAGGACTTAGTTACATTTTTTACTTGTACTTCGTGCACCTTATTCAAGGAATTTTGTATTTATGCAAATCCTTACCAATTGGGAATCTTTTTTGCAATCTTCTTGGCTTGGCAGTCAGCTAAGTCAAAGATAACTGTGAAATCTTCCCTTCTTCTTTCATTTAGAGTTCTCTTGGCCTTTATATTGGAAATATCTCTTATCTTTTCTTCTCTGCGTTTTATACACAGTTTTTTCCTTCATTGATAGCATTTCCTTTCCAAAACATGCTATTTGGATAACAAAAATAGATAGTTTTATATACATTGACGAGACTATCTTTTATCTTTCCTTCTCTGATTTTTGTCATTGATTTTTCTCCACTGATAGTGTTTCTTTCTGAAACAAGTTACTTAGATGATGAAGAAGTAAGTAGTTTTGTTTTGTTTTCCACTCTCTTATTGCAGGTTGCTCGTGAATTCATTGATTCCATTCGTGGAAAGAAGCCACAAAAGTTTAAAGTTATTGTTTCTTCTCACAATTATCAAGAAACTCCATCTCTAGATGATCTTGGTAAGCTTGTCGCAAGAATTCAAGAAAGTGGAGCTGATATTGTGAAGATTGCAACAACTGCCTTGGATATCACTGATGTATCACGCATTTTTCACATAATTGTGCATTCACAAGTAAGCACCATATCCTTGAGTTTAATGCATTGAAGGCTCATGTCATTCCAATTTGTTTACATGCTGAAAGTTACGTTATGTTGATAGCTTTTCTTAAATCCTATCAGCCGGAAGTCAAGGATTTGCAAATTATGTGGCCATATTTTTCTAAAAGGAATTAATGTAGCAGTTAAGGAATCTAAGTTGGAAACTTAATTTTTTAAGTACAACAATTATTAGGAGTCGAACTTTCGACCTTATGGACCAAAAAATTAATGCAGGGCTAAACTCACTTTAGCACTTGTTAGTTAATATGATATAAAAGTTTAAAATTATATTTTGAAAGAAGGGTTATATGACACACAATGTAACATGTTACACACAATGTTATAGTAATCTCAAGGACAATTAGTAAAGCACAAATAAAAAATACTAAAAGACATAACACAAGGTTTTGTAACCCAGCTTGGTACAATACTTTACTACCTATGTCCGTTTTGTAACCTAGCTTGGTACAATACTTTACTACCTATGTCTGGAGGACAGTGTGCCCAGAAAAGATAATTTTACTAATATAAAGTCAAGCAATTATAACGTTGTATTTATCTATAAATAAACGACAATCACAGTGATGTAATTCAAATTTTGTGACAATTTAGTCATCCCTAAAATGTTAAATCTTGTTAAGATTTCTTGGATGGAGATTTTTTTTTTTAATTAATTAATTTATTTATAAATATATGTAGATCAATAAACTTGGAACGAAATTGATGAGATTTTTTTTTTCATGTGTTTATAACATGTTTATGGATTACGATTGAATTGGAACATCTGATAACTTTATTTATCTATGTCATTTACTGTTTAAGCCTCGTATGTTAGACAATGATTGTTGCAGTATACCAACATTGGATGTATTTATTGTTTTTTAGCTTTAGGCAACAAACTATATATTTTTTGAGAGCACAAACTAGCCAGTCTTGTACTATCAAACATATGTTAAAAGAAGTTAGGGTTTATTTTCTAATTATTATTTTCCATTATTATTTTCCTTTTTGGGTATTTTCCTTTAGTGGTTTCTTGATGTCTATTTATTCATCTTGTAAAAGGTTGATTATGTACTCTAATTTATTCAATAATATACAAAATTAACATGGTATTAGAGCTTAGGGTTTTGTCTCATTAAACTTTAGCCACCGCCCTATCCTACCTCTCCCTCCGTCGATCGGCTGTCGATGGAGGCAGATCCAAGCAAATCTCTTGTATCAAACACATTAGGGTTTTCAGTCTAGTGATTTTGCTGCCATTCAAGCTTTCGCCGCCACTCAAGTTTCTGTCGTACAACCTCTCCGGTTATGCACACCTCGCTCATATCTGGCACATGCCGTCTATTTATTCATGCTTGATTTATTCATCTTGTAAAAGGTTGATTATGTACTCTGATTTATTCAATGATATACAAAATTAACATGGTATTAGTGCTTAGGGTTTTGTCTCATTAAACTTTAGCCGCCGCCCTATCCTACCTCTGCCTCCGTCGATCCTATCCTACCTCTGCCTCCGTCGATCGGCTGTTGATGGAGGCAGATCCAAGCAAATCTCTTGTATCAAACACATTAGGGTTTTCAGTCTAGTGATTTCACTACCATTCAAGCTTTCGCCGCCACTCAAGTTTCTGTCGTACAACCTCTTCGGTTACGCACACCTCGCTCATATCCGGTGCATGCCGTCGATTAGATTCGTCGTGCTCCTCCTCTTGCTACTCGCCGCCCCTATCTGACCATTGTTGTCCGTGCCCCCTGTTACCGAAGTCATTGTTCGCGTGGATCAATGCAGCATCTTGCCCAACTCATTTTTGGTTCAGCAACTAGTTCGGTTCAGAAATTTGTTTAGTGACTTGGTTTGGTTCGATTTAATTCGTTTGGCTCATTTGATTTGGTTTGTTTGATTGCTTTGGTTCACTTTGCATTTGTGATTTATGTTCCGTTTTCCAATCAATTGTTCGAGGGTTTTGTCGATCGCTCTATGAGGATCTTTGTTTTCAACTTGGAAGTTCTTTGTAGGTTTTGTTATCGATCTCTCCATGAGGACCTTTGTTTCCAGCCCGGAAGCTTGTTTCCGTTTTTCGTGGGTTTATGTTTCTAGACTACTTTGTGTTTTCGTTCTTTGTGGGTTTCTGTTTCCATCCCAGATTTGCTCATTTGATTTATGAAGTTTTCTTCAGAAACTCAAGTTGTTCGTCATTCTACCAAGAGGGAGGGTGTTAAAAGAAATTAGGGTCCATTCCTAATTATTATTTTCTTTTTTGGGTATTTTCCATTTATGTATTTTTCTTTAGTAGTTTCTTGATGTTTATTTATTCACCTTTAACAAGGTTGATTATGTATTTTGATTTATTTAATTATATATAAAATTAACACAACTTCCATAAGCCATATAAGTTCCTTGTATGTTGTTAAGGTAATGTTCACTATAGTCCATTTGAATTCAGGTTCCAGTAATAGGGCTTGTAATGGGAGAAAGGGGCTTGATTTCACGGATACTTTGTGCTAAATTTGGTGGGTATCTTACTTTTGCTACCCTCGAGGCCGGAATTATTTCAGCTCCTGGGCAACCAACAATTCAAGACCTTTTAACATTATACAATTTTAGACAGATAGGGCCTGATTCAAAAGTCTTCGGACTTATTGGAAAGCCAGTGGCCCACAGCAAATCACCCAGGTTATACAATGAGGCATTCAAGTCAATAGGTTTCAATGGGGTTTATGTGCATTTCTTGGTGGATGACATAGTAAACTTTCTCGAAACATACTCATCCGCAGACTTCGCTGGATTCAGGTTCAATGATATGTATACATTTGGAATTCAATACAATTTTTATAAATTTATCCAGTATGAACTTGTTTTCTAATAATGTGGAAAGGGAAAGAAAAAGAAAGTCATATGGTTTTTCTTGTTCAATTTAACATATTCTGAGTGGACAACGGTCATCCTAGTAAATATATTTGAAATGCAGTTGTACCATTCCCCATAAAGAGGCTGCAGCACAGTTCTGTGATGAGGTTCATCCAGTGGCAAAGGTAATTGAGTTGTTATGATGATGCAAAAATTATCTCTGCTTCATTGGTTTTGCTGGAGAAATCGAAGTTTGGCTGGGTGTCAATTTTCTCTAGTTATGTGTGTGACTGGTGTACGTTTTGTTCAATACATTAGTCAATTGGTGCTGTTAATTGCATTATAAGAAGACACGATGGGAAATTTTGTGGTTATAACACGGATTATGTCGGGGCTATTTCTGCTATTGAGGAAAAACTACAAGGTGCGTGTATAGTTTGCTTCACCATCTTTTCAAGTTTCATTTATAGTAATTTTTCTCCCTCTTTTGATCAATTCTTAATTTTACAGATCACGATACTGGCAGCCCTCAATCTACCTCACCGTTATCCGGCAGGCTATTCATTGTCATTGGTGCTGGTGGAGCAGGCAAGGCAGTCGCCTATGGTGCGAAAGTGAAAGGAGCTAAAGTCGTGATTGCCAATCGTACATATGGTTAGCTTATATCTATCAAGTGTCTCTCTTTTTACCGTTGAAAATAGTACCTCTCTCTTGATTACCACGTGTTCCTTGGCTGTAATCTTTTCTTGTGTCATTTCTTTTAAACTCTTTCTATAAATTTTTTTACTATTTGATGGATCTCCTTGTAAGACATCTTGACTTGATGGGAACTTGTACATACAAGATATCAATATTGCATTTTGAAACTAAATTATGGGCACAAATTAGGGGATCTTTCAGGAAGCTCTTACTGAACCAAAAGCCAGTCAAAGGAAGAGGTATAAAACTTTGTTAGGGCGAGAATGCGAGTTTGGAATGACTTTAGAAATAAGTACATAATTCTTCTTCAGTGAAGTGATGCTCCTAAAAACATTTTAATTATGTAAGCATATGTTAGGAAAATTTTGAGACATGTTTTGAATAGGTTAAGAGCTCTCTTTGCCCTTCTAAAAGTCATCTTGTGTGAGCAAGTTTACAATGCCTTTTGACAAAAAAAAATTTCAACAATATACAAGGTCGAGATTCAGGGTATGTGCTTTATGCCAGTTGAGCTATGTATTTTTTAAGCACTTTTTTCATAACATTTTTGAAAGAGAGCTAATTAAATACTTTCATCTAAAAGCACTGTAAATGATTTTCATCTGTTTTTGGGATTTGTCAAAATATTTTTTGATTATTGAAGATTCAAAGAAGTAATTAAAAGAAGCACGTTTTACTACTATTTATAACTTTAACCAGTCAGTCTTGAAGGCATGCCAAACACTCTTGTACTCCCATGTGTAATTTTGAGATTGAATCCTTTCCACATACCTTTTGAAGAATATTTCCACATGTTGGTTGCTGATAATTTCGAAACCATCACGATTAGTTTATAAATTTATGATGCTCATGGTCCTAATTGCAATTGTTCTTTTTGTACACTTGCTCCTGTTGCAAAATTTGACATTTTCCTGCCTTGTACTTCAAGAACGAGCAAAAGAACTTGCGGAGACCATTGGAGCTGATGCGATCACTCTTGCTGATTTGGATAATTTCCATCCGGAGGAGAATATGATTCTTGCAAACACAACATCAATAGGAATGCAACCAAAAGTTGAGGAAACACCAATTTCTAAGGTTTGTGGCCACCAATGACGTGCTTGTGTATTTATTATAGATTTCTATTTATTTTATTGGAAGTATAATTGTCTTACTAAACCAAACGGTTGGTTCCTACTTTGGCTAGGCACTTGGATTATTTATTCAGCCTGTTAACGCATTTTCTTGATTTTTCTAATTACCACCGGGTGTTTCTCTACTAGTATCTATCTGAACTGTAAGAAATGACCTGTAACATAGGCTGTTTTGTGTTAGTAACAGAAATGAGAAGATTAAATTTACTTGTATCTACTTGAACCATAAACAATGTTTTTGGTGTGTCCCAAAGCTTAGGCTATTGCGCCTATCTTTTTCTGTTTTCTTAATATTTCACAAGGGAGAAAGAGAAGAGTCAGGAGAAGAAAATGATAATATGAATAGATTAAGAGTCGGAAGATTAGAAAGAAAAAGAAAATGAAGAAGAATGAGAAAGAAGATACGGAAGAGAAATAGAAGGGGAACAAGAGAAAAAAAAAAAGAAGAAAAGTGAAAAGTAGCAGTACAAAGAAGAGTAATAAGAAGAGTCAGGAAGATTGAGGAAAAAGAAAAAAGAGAAGTGTGAAAATTATGAAAATGCACCTTCATTTTCCAATTAATGTCTGAAGCATAGCACTAAATTGAGTTTGTTGCATATGCTACGTGCAATGAATGATTAACTGACGGCCGTCTATATCTCTGTTCCAATGAATGTCATGGTAATATCATTTTCCGATTAATATTTTTATCTTTACGTTACTCCTAGACGTGTTAGGTGGCAACATTCGGCAAAGTCCTTAATAAAATATTGTTGTATTGATTGATGATCTGAGCTTTGGTTAATTTCTTCTGGTTGTTTTGCAGCATGCTCTACGATATTATTCACTGGTGTTCGATGCTGTTTACACTCCGGTGATGACGAGACTCTTGAAGGATGCTGAAGAATCTGGAGTCAAGATCGTCACTGGTTTGGAGATGTTTGTTGGACAGGCATATGAACAATACGAGAGGTTTACTGGCATGCCTGGTAAATTTTAAAAATCCTTTTGGTCTTTTTTCCCCCCTATTAAAACACGATTTCTCTTTTTAAATTTAAGTCTTGTTTTGGTTATTGAATTTTTAAAATTATTTTACTTTAGTCCTTGAAATTTCAAAGAATTCATTTTAGTTCCTTTTTTTTTTTTTGATAAGAGACAAAGTATTTTATAGTTTTGTAGGAGGGGGATCCCTCTTCCCCCTGCCCTTAGGCTGTTTTCTTTGCTCTTTTAGTTCTGAAAATTTTCAAAATGTCAAAATGTCTATTTAAGTCTTTTTTCATGTAGTGAAATCATATTAGGTTGTTTGTGTGGTTGAGATGAGTATTGAATACGTAGATATTAAGTGGTGAAGTAATGATTATGACTACAATGATTATTTTTTTTTTGAAAGTTGAATGACTGAATACACATTTTGAAAGTTTCAAACCAAAAATGTCCCATTTTTTTAAGCATGGAGAATAAAACAAACCCTTGAAATTGAAGCATTAAGATGGGAACAAAAGTTAAAGTTCATATATGAGTTTTGAACTTTATTTTTGTTATTATTATTCAAATTATTTCTCCAATATATTTACATTTGATTGTTACTGTAACTTGCAGCACCAAAAGAACTCTTCAGGAAGATCATGAAACTTGATTCCAAAATTTAGGCTGATGTGTGGTGTAGCTGATATTTTATTTTCTTAGTATTCATTAATGCAAACTTAGTTCAATAAGGGAGGATTTGTCTTTTTTTTTTTTTTTTTTAGTGGGGCAAAAATACATGCACTTTCGATCCTCCCTCTTGATGGTTCACATTTATGGTAAAAAGTATTGATGTTGATTTGCCATTCCACAAGTTGATTTTGTGGTAATATTATGGAATTAGATGTAATAAATTTTTTTAAATAAACTTTTGTTTGGGATATTGATTAAAGTTCAAAAATTGATTATCACATTCTTATTGAACTTTGTATGATAAATAAGTTCTAATGTCCACCACTAGTAGCATAACCATCAAATTTTGTTGGTCTATGTTATTATATTATACAGTAGTTTAAGTCTAAAATTTTGGGGTTGTGTATATTAAGTTTTCAACATAAACCTTCAATAACACTTCATTATAACTATTTGGTTTTTGAAAATTAAATTTATGATCATTGACTATTTCTAAAGAGTTTTTTTGTTTTAGATTGTGTATATTTTGGAGTTTTTTACAGAGATAAAAATCGAAAACTTTTATCCATAGTCCCAAAATAAAAATATGCATCTCACAAAAAATAAGAAATTAGAAAATAATGCTTTCGGTAAAAAAAAAAAGTTACTGTCATCATATGTGAATTTCACGGTGGGATGTTTAAGTTGGATGGAAATTAACTCATGGATTTTATAAGAAGCACATTCTAAAGTTGAGTATTTTGTATGGATGACCTCTAGTGCGTCTCTATTTTTTATGACCTTTAGTTTATGTTAGATGACACTTTCAACCTCCAATAAACTCGTGTATGGGATGAGATCTCTAGTCCGACGTCTTTTTCAAAGTTTGAACTCGATGCTATCATAATAATGTGATAAAGAAATTTAAGGGGAGATTTAACGGCCATTTCGGTTGGGGATGAATGCATTAGTTCGATCGTTTTTCTACAGCCCTAATTCGATTTCAAATATGCAACCTGATTGAATAAAATCCAAAACTCATATGACATTACCTGTGACATCGCGATAGTGGTGAACATCTCAATCCGATTAATCATGGATAATGTCATTCAAGTTTTGGACAGGGGTTCAAAAAAGGCACTGTGGGGCTGAGACGTTTTGCCATTATTGCGATATCACATGTAATATCATTCGAGTTTTTGATTTTATTCAATCGGGTTGCATATTTGAAATTGGGTTAGGGCTTCGAAAAAGCAATCGGATTGGTGAGTTCACCCCTAACTCAATATCATTAGGACATCGAGTCTCCCCTTAAATTTCTTCGTTGTGCTATTATGATAGAATCGGGTTCGGGGTTTGAAAAAGGCATTGGGCTGGAGATCTCATCTCGAATACGAGTTCATTGAAAAGGTTGAAAGTACTCTCTAACGTAAAATTATAATTAATACGATAATGGGGGACATGTCATGAAATATAAAGGTATGTAGAAGGTCATCCAAAAAAAAAAAAAAAAAACTCTTTCAAAGTTTTTCTCTAGCCAGTTTTTGGTCATTTTTGAAAAGGGCTAGCATTGACTTTTTTTTTTTTTTTTTTTTTTTTTTTTTTTTTTTATCGATTTTAAAGGGGCACTATTGGTCATTTCTAAACAACTCATTTCTTGTCTTTGGTTTTTGTGTATATTTTCAGATATTATTCCAAAGATCAAAACCCAAATATTTTAACCCATAATCAAATAAAATACTTTAACAAAACCACATAATGGTTTAAAATCTTGGGTTTAACAAAAATTGAGTTGCAGTCACCATTTGTGAATTTGACAGTGGGGGATGTTCAAGTTTAATGAGAAGTTTCATTAGGAAACACATTCTAAAATTTTATTCTCTATTTTTGAAAGTGGTAGCAATTGCTATTTCTTTTTGTCGATTTTAGAGGGGCATCATTGACCACTTCTAAACAACTCCCTTCTTGCCTTAGTTTTGTGTACATTTTTAGAGATTCTTCTAGAGATAAAAATCCAAAGATTTTAACCCGTAATCCCTAAAAAGAAAATACCTGCAACTCACAAAGACAAAAAAAGGAACTCCATGACCGTTGAAAAGTTTTTGGTTAAAAAACTACGTTATGGTTATTATTTGTGAATTTCACTGTGGGGGATGTTTAAGTTTAATAAAAACGAACATATGCGCTTTATGTAAAAAAATATATTCGAGAAGTCATTTGTCTAGCCATTTCTTCGTTATTTTTGGAAGGGGTAACACTAGTCATTTTACATTGGTATAAGTTGTATTATTGGCCATTTCGAAAGAGCTTCCTTCTTGTTTTAGATTTCAATTATATTTTATGAGTTTTTTTTTTTTTCAGGGATAAAAACTTAAAGATTTAAACCCAAAGTTCCTAAATAAAAAACCTACATTTCAAAAAAGGAAAAAAAAAAAAGACACACCATGACTGTTTAAAAGCTTGCGGTAAATAAAACAAAAAATGAGTTACAATCTTAGTTTGTGAATTTCACCGTTTAAAGTTTTATGAAACTTCATGGTTTGTGAATTTCATTATCGTTTAGAATTGTTGTAGCGTTTAAAATAATTGTTGGTAGCTGTGCTTTTAGAAGATTCAGCCGTGAAAAAAAAAAGTAAAATAGTGTTTGATGAACTTTAATTTAAGTTAAAAAAACTAGCTATGGTGTTTGGTAAATTAATACTAACTTTATGTAATTTAGTTATATGTATCAAATTAAGAGTTATTATTTTAATTGTTTTTGTCTAGATAATTAATTTTAAAATGTCTACCATTTAAATTCGAACTAATTTTATTTAATCTAAATAATTTGATAAAAGTTTTAGAAAATATCTTTTCGGGCAAATGATTAAAAAATAATTCTTATAAAAGAATAATTAATTAACATTTAAAAATATATAACAAAATATATTAATATAAAATGATATTATTATTATATATTTAGTTAAATGATTAAGAAGTTAACAAATTCTTAGGGTAACTAAATCTAAAAGCTAATATCTTATCTGTTTTTACACTATATTAAAATTAGAAAGTGATTTTGTTAAATTAATAAATAATTCATTTTACCAAATAAGGTAGACAGTTTTTTTATAATCACTTTTCATGATTACAAACACAATCCCAAATGGAGCCAAAATTTCTTTTATGAGACTTATTTAGTTCTAAAAACCTAAGTTATTAAATTCTTTTAAAGTATATATTTTTAAAATTTTAATTAGGAAGGAATTATTAGAAAATGAAAACATTTCAAGTGAGGTCATTCAAAATTCTTGATCCTTAAATTTTGGAGTTGTTCTTAAAATTTTTTGTATTTATTGAAGGAAATTGGTGCAAATGGGCGCACATTCTAGAATTGTATTTCTATTGCAATTCCATTATTTAACAATTGGGCACATCTCTTGATAAAGAAATGGTATCAGATTCATAGCATCTTTGGAAAGAATTTTCCAATGAATTAAGACCCAGTTTTTTCAAATATGTAAATATCCCAAGGGAGAAGAATAAACCTTTCATGCACAAAATGTAACTTTGCACATTCTAGTAGCATGGTTTGTTTTATTGAAATTATTTCTATTATTAGTCTAGATTGGTCATCTAAATCACTATACAAAAGTTGAGTTTAATATTGAAAGGGCTAAGCGAAACTTGGTTTTCATAAAAACTGACATAGGAAAAGAACTTAGACATAAACCTTTATTTTTGACATTATACATAGGCAAAACTTGTAGGCCATGAGATTGTGTTTTTATTAACCTAAGTTCTCATTAACCTAAAACATATAAGTTTAGTTCTATAAAGCGAACATGTTATGGCTCTGTTACCTCATCTACTCAGAAGAAGCAAGCCGCTGTGAACACTAAAGCTTTGACCATGACGACTTATTTGGCCCAATTATTGAAATTCAACCTAAACCTTAAAAGTCTACTTCAAGTAGTTTCTTTGAGTCTGCTCGTGGCTTTAGGGTTGTTAGTCGAGATACTAATATTGGTCTGTATATCTCTAGAGAAATCTTTAGGACTAATCTAGATGAAGTTAGGGTTTTTGAGAGTACTACCCTCTTGGTATGCGTACTACTTATAATACTGACGAACTTGAGTGTGATTTGAGTGATACTCAAGGTAAATACTATACTACATTTGACCATGTTCTTAAAAAAGGTTTTTGGATTCTATCTTAATATCTGTTGGTATGGATATCATGTCTGTGAATGCTACTATTGTTTATTATTTGCATGATGTGAACTAACTGAAACTGTTATGTCTATTGTAATGGTTACCCTTGAAATCAATAATCTTGTGGCTGTTGTAACTCTTCCACTCGAAGTAGATAATTGTAGACCCTCAACTAAGCTTGGGACTCACAAGATAATAATCTACTTCAAGACCAAATTTTGACTAAGTATTTAAACTATACTACGAAAAGGAGTGGAAGTAGGAAAGTTCTAAGTACTGAAATCTTGTGGATAAACATAGGAAGAGTTGAATTTATAGTATAATGGGGAATTAAGGAAAATGAATAAGTACTAGTAGGAAAGAATGAAGAACTAATAATTTTTAAGTAGAAGTAGGGGGAAATAAGGCTTTCTCTCAGTAAGTAGCATAGGAAAAGTTCAAAGCACCCACCAAGGAAGGGAAGTGTGGTTGGTCCTCTAAGGAGGGGCATATTGAACGCCTAGTTGAAACCTTAGATCATTTAAGTACCACTTAGACACAAAATAAGGAAGAAGGAGAAAGCCATCTTGAGCATATGATCCAAAAAGAAGTAGCTTAGACACAATGTGAAGTTTGGGTGCCTACCTAAGGTGTTGGCCAAATACCAAGGACAAATGAGGTGGTGAACTATATTGGACGCCTAGGAAAAAGGTGGTGAACCTAGGAAGTACTAGGCGTTGGAATTTAGTCCAAGAAGAAGCCCTAGGCACGGAGATGAAAAGGTGCTAGGCGTGTAATTAAGATTTCTTTGATAACAATGCTAGGTTGACAACTAGAAGAGGCACGTGCTAATTTGGAAAAGGTCTTGACTAAGTCTTAGTAGGAGGTGGATGAAGGAACTCTTATCAAAGAGCACCTTTGAGCGAAAGCAAGATTGTTGATAGCGGGTAGAAATACAATCTATTATAGCCTTTTATTTAGAATTATGAGGGCTAACAAGCAGAATATGCATTGATAATACTAAGAATTTATGTGAAAAATGAGCTTGCGTCGATCAGCACTAAAAATCCTTGCTAACCCTATATCATGCGTTATACGGTGTCAAAATGTCTATTTGTAGTTATCGTAGGAATCAATCGCATGCGCTGAAGCCAGACCATTGCAAAGTTGATCGCATGCGTTGATCCCAGACCATTGGAAGGGTGATCACATATTTTCATCACATGGATGTTGCGGCTACAGAGTAATAACCATGATAGAAGATTAATCGCAAGGTAGGTGGAATGCGTTGGTACTTCGGAAAAAACAAGCATGAACACATACCTTGGGAGTATAAAAAAGGTGATGTTGACATTTCACCTACCGCGCCAAAAGTGGCACTGATTCAGAGCAGGACCATCAATGCTGTTGGCGATTGAGCTCTATAAATAGAGCCTTAGAGCCCAAATTCAAGGTATCCGAGCTTCTATCTTAAGGTAGATCCTTGTGATCACAGATGAGAGCATGAGCAAGACATTCTTTGAGAGTTCTTCATTCCTTCAACCCATTCCGAGTGACGACCGAAGTTTTACCGGAGATAGAGCTCGAGAGAGACTACTCCACTACCCATCCATGGCACTAGTGGCAACCTTGACATACATCTGATGGAAGCAAGAGATTGCCTACATCTAGCCCTCCACCTCTCTTCTTATCTCTGTATTGTATTACATTTTGGCTTAAGACATTATTACATTTTGTAATCAATGCATCTATTTATTTCCTTCGACACCATTTTTATTATCTCCTTCTTTATCATCCTTTACTTTCATTGCAACGAACTAAGTAAAAATCACAAGCGTTATCGCATACTCAATCATGCGGCATAGAGATATGAAGCATGTAGCAAACTACCGAGAGGTGTGCGTTGCGCGAGTATGGTGAGTTAATCCTCTTTACTTAGTGTGATGCTGTAGCAACGCTTGTCTATGAGCTATCACAATGCTTGTCTATGAGCTGATTAGCCGTGACTAACTACCCGAGAGGGTAAGTAGTGGAACTCACTAAGAAAAGTAAGCAGTGTTCCTAGAGATAGGAATAATCTTATGTTCAACACAACCATGCGTTATAGAGATATAAGCATGCGGCTGACTATCGAAAGGTATACGACGCGTTAGTGTGGTGAGCTGGGATTACCCTTGCGATCAAGCTTAATGATGCGGTGAATTTATCCCCTCCACCATTCTATTTATTTTTTCATACATCTTATTACGCGTTAACAGTTGCCACGTCTCTACAAATTCTCATAGTCATACTTCTATTGCTCAATCTGTTTAGTTAGGAGTAGGAGTAGCACATAGTCTTTTAATTTCCTTATTCTTTTATTCATCGCCTCAAACACATTGCTTCGCAACATTTAGTTACAAGTTCCTGAGTTCGACCTCGGATCATCCCGAGAAACTTGCGTTCTCGTATACTTGGCAAGAAAGAAAGAAAACTTGTGGCAGGAATGCATGGTCATCGCATATTGCATATTTTGTAGTCCAATGCATGACCATCGATGCATGGAGATCAGTGCATATCATAAGATGCACGCATATTTACTCTCCTTTTTCCACCCATCAATTGTTCCAAACTAATTGTGACAAAAATACCACATTCACAATCAAACAAACAAATTATGCATTTAACAACAAATTACAACATGCTTTGAAAATTAAACAACAAAGGAACGAGATACATACCAAACATTAGCAAACTCATGCAAAAGAAGTTTTATTACTAAATACTGCAACACTAACACATTGTATTGCAGGATTTCAACAAGAAGCTAACGCATAATCAAGAAGTGTTGCAGACAAAAGTTCTAACGCATGGGCCATGCGTCGGAGGGAATTCAACGCAAAGAAGATTCATTGATCCAGGCTGATTGTGTCACATCACCACTTGCAAGTATGGGCACTTGTAATAGGCGGCGTCTGAAAAGCTTCTGAGTGTCAGGCAGCTGATCAGGGCATCATATACCCAAGCCAGATGGGACGAGGCAAATCAGAACTTAGCTCAGCAACTAGCTCATGCTGCACAAAATCCGATTCTAATGGCGAACAATAGCACGCGTCCCATGAGAGAGTACGCGTCCCCTGTACTGTATGATTTCTCTCAAGGAATCATATACCCAAGCCAGATGGGACGAGGTTCGAGGTGAAGATCGTCATGCCCACATGAAGCGTTTCCTGGAAACGTGTAATTCATTTGTGATTCCTGGAATCACCCAGAGGCGATCAGGCTGTCTTTGTTCCCCTATTCTTTGCATGATGACGCAAAACAATGGGTAAGCTCACTGGAGCCTGGTGAAATCGCCACCTGGGAGAAGTTGGTGGAGAAATTTATGCAAAAATATTCCTACCTACCACTAACGCGAGGAGGCATCGAGAGATTATGAATTTTGAACAAGAAGAAGCTGAGACCTTAAGCGCCGCATGGGAGCGTTTTAAGGGATTGGTAAAAAATTGCCCAAATCATGGACTACCACTAACTATCCAGATGGAGACTTTTTATGGTGGATTGAGTAGAGCATCGCAGATGGCAGCAGACGCAGCGGCGGCTGGTAGAATATGGATAAATCTTATATAGAAGCTAAAGAGATATTAGACTGTATTGCTAAGCACAACATGGAATGGGTGGACGATACATATGACGAAAGAGCTGACAGAAAGAAGAGATCTCAGAATGTTAATTCTATCGATTCCAATGCAATAGCCACACTTTCTGCATAAGTGGCTACGATGACCAGCATTTTGCAGAACATATCACTAGGAAATGCATCAAATCAGCAGAAGGTGAATCAGGTAGAAGCATTTGGGTAGCCCATGGTTAGCTGTGTGGGTTGTGGACATCCTCACTCCTATGCTGATTGCCCACAAAATCCTTAGTCAGTATGCTTCATTAAAAATAACCCATTTTCCAATACATATAATCTTGGATGGAGGAACCATCTAAATTTTTCTTAGACAAGAGGAAATCATCAGAAGCAGCACCCAGGGGTGAACCAACAACAAAGGCAAGGACCACCACCTGCATTTCAATCAACACATCAGCCACATCAACAGTCCTTTAATAGAGGAGGATAGGCGTCTAGCTCAGGATTTCTGCTTGAGAACCTATTAAAGGAGTACATAGCCTAGAATGGCGCGTTGCTAAAAAGCTACACGTCATCTATCAAAAACCTGGAAATATAGGTAGGGCAGATAGCGAGCGAGTTGAAGAACAGGTAGCCTAGAGTTTTGCCTAGCAACACTCAAACATCTGGGAACAACAATGGAAAGGAGCAATGTCAGTGATATTGCGAAGTGGAAAAGCTCTTGAAGAAAGAAGAATGAATCCAAGAAACAACAGTCCTTCAAAATAACACAACACACGTCCAATGGAAGTAGAAGATCAAGAAGGAAGAACGCCTGAGACCATAAGCCATTTAGAATCAAGTACGTTTAATGTGGGAAAACTTGCAGTGCCGCTGAACGCACCATTCCCTAGACGTCTGATGAACAACAATTCAAGCGCTTTCTTGAGCTCCTGAGGCAATTGCATATCAATATTCCACTTATAAAGGCCTTGGAACAAATGCCAAAATATGTAAAATTTTTTAAGGACATTTTGATGAAGAAAAGAAGAGTTAGCGAAATGGAAGTAATTGCACTAACACAGAAGTGCAACACGTTAGTAAGCAACAGTTTACCCAAGAAACAGAAGGACCCTGGGAGCTTCACAGTTCCATGCTCGATAGGAGGGTTAGATGTGGGATATTCGTTGTGCGATTTGGGAGCTAGCATTAATCTCATGCCACTCTCAATCTTTAAGAAACTGGGAATTGGTGAAACACAACCCACTTTTGTTACTCTTCAACTTGTTAATAGAACAATCAAGTACCCAGAAGGAAAGATTGAAGATGTTCTGGTAAAGGTTGATAACTTCATATTTCCAATAGGTTTTATCATCTTGGACTATGAAGCAGATGAGAAGGTACCAATTATCCTTGGACGCCCCCCTTCTTAGCTACTGGGAAATTTTTAATTGACGTGCATAAAGGAGAATTAACTATGCGCGTAGATAATCAAGAGGTGAAGTTTAATGTGTTAAACACATTAAAGTTCCTAGATAGTGAATATTGTCAGCTGAATAGTTTAGAGTTGCCTGAAAAGGAGACCCATGTGTGCGAGGTCCTTGCGTTGGAGGAGAACCTGAAAGAACCAGAGCCGCCAAGTCTGAGTGAGCGGCGGACGAAACTAACGTGCCCATCACTAGAGGAACCATTAGAACTCGAGTTGAAACCGTTACCTAGTCACCTGAAATATGCCTTCCTTGGAACAAACAAAACTTTACTTGTGATCATTTCCGTGAATCTTACTAAGCCTAATGAGCACTCTCTCTTGTAGATGCTGAGAAAGCACATGCGAGCAATAGGTTGGATGCTAGCGGATATTCGTGGCATTAGCCCATCTTATTGCATGCATAAGATCAGGCTGGAAGAAGGGAAGTCGGGATCGATTGAGCCTCAAAGAAGGTTGAACCCCATAATGAAGAAAGTGGTCAAAAAATAAATCCTTAAATGGTTGGATGCGGGAGTGATCTATCCTATATCCGACAGTAGCTGGGTAAGCCCAGTCCAATGCGTTCCCAAGAAAGAGGGAACAACTATGATAGTCAATAGCAATAATGAACTCTTACCTTCAAGGATTGTCACGGGCTAACGCATCTGTATTTTATTGACCAAATGCTTGACGCGGCAACTAAGAAAGACCACTTCCCCCTTCCTTTCATTGACCAAATGCTTGATAGTGCTGGAAAAGAATTTTATTGCTTTCTTGATGGATACTCTGGTTATAACCAGATTTTGATTGACCTAGAAGATCAGGAGAAGATAACATTTACTTGTCCCTTTGGAACGTTTGCGTTCAGACGCATGCCTTTTGGGCTATGCAACGCACTTGGAACATTCCAAAGGTGTAAGATGGCTATTTTCTCTGACTTCTTAGAGAAAAACGTTGAAGTCTTCATGGACGATTTCTCAGTCTTTGAAGACTCATTCCAATCATGCTTAGATAATTTGGAAGCCGTCCTCGCTCGATGCGAGGAAACAAACCTTGTGCTGAATTAGGAAAAATGTCACTTCATGGTGATTGAAGGAATTTTCTTAGGCCACAAAGTATCTAAAGCTGGGTTGGAAGTAGATGAAGCCAAGATAGATGTCATAGCTAAACTTCCACCACCATCAAATGTTAAAGCTCTACAAAGTTTTCTAGGGTATGCTGGCTTCTATCGAAGGTTCGTTAGAGGATTCTCTCAAATTTCACGACCCCTGAGCGCATTACTAGAGGCGAACCGACCCTACGATTTCAATGAAGACTGCTGTGACGCGTTTGAAACATTGAAATATGCATTGACTATAGCCCTGGTACTAATAGCACCGGATTGGATGCAATGTTTTATTCTCATGTGCGACGCGAGTGATGTTGCAGTAGGAACAATGATAGGGTAAAAGAAAGGAAATTTGATACATCCCATCTCTTACGCGTCCAAGACACTAAATGACTCTCAAGAACACTACACAACCACTGAAAAAGAAATGTTGGCTATAGTGTTTGGCATCGAGAAGTTCAAATCTTATTTAGTTGGTGTGTCAGCCACCATCTACACAGATCACTCAGCCATAAAGTTCCTGATGAGTAAAAAGGACGCGAAGCCAAGACTAATAAGATGGGTGCTTCTGTTATAGGAATTTGACATTGATATTCAGGACAGAAAGGGAACTAAGAATCAGGTGGCTGACCACCTATCCAGGTTAGAAAATCAAGAAATGCAAGATCAAGAAAGTGAAATCAAGGATGCATTTGCTAATGAAAGCTTGTTCAGAGTTGAAGACAGGGAACCTTGGTACGCGGATTATTTAACTACCAAGCAATTCCCTGGGAACTTCAACTCTCAGCTAAAGAAACGATTAGTACATGACAGCAAATTTTATTTTTGGGATGAACCATTTCTCTATAAATAAGGCCCTGACTCCATAATGCGTCGATGCGTTCTGGAGGAGGAGACACAATGCATCTTGGCTGAGTGTCATGACTCTCCTTACGGAGGGCATTTCGGTGGGCAAAGAACCGCTGCAAAGATTCTTCAAAGCGGATACTTCTGGCCCACCCTCTTCAAAGACGCAAGGGAGTTTATTCGTAAATGTGACCCCTGCCAATGCACCTGAAATATTTCTTCAAGGGACGCAATGCCCTTGAACAATATTCTCGAAGTTGAATTATTTGATGTTTAGGGCATTGATTTTATGGGACCTTTTACCCTGTCCTGCGGCCAACAATATATCTTGCTTGCAGTAGACTATGTATCAAAGTGGGTAGAAGCAGTAGCTTGTGCCAGAAATGATGCGTCCACTGTTTCTAAGTTTCTTACCAGAAACATCTTCACACGCTTTGGAACACCAAGAGCCCTGATAAGTGATGAAGGTACGCATTTCATTAATCACATCATTTCTAAATTACTTGCCAAATATAATGTTAGGCACAAGATCGCTACCGCCTACCACCCACAAACAAATGGTCAAGCTGAGGTATCCAATAAGGAAATAAAATCTATCCTGGAGAAAGTTGTCAACGCATCGCGGAAGGACTGGGCACAGAGGCTGGATGAAGCACTTTGGGCCTACAGGACTGCCTACAAGACCCCCTTAGGTATGTCTCCATACTCTCTAGTATTTGGAAAAGCTTGTCAGTTACCCCTAGAGTTGGAGCATAAGGCTTTTTGGGCAGTTAAGAAACTAAATTTGAACTTGGGGTAAACTTTAGCTTGAGAACTGGCGATTGAACACAAACTTTAGCTCAACAAGCTTGAGGACTGACGATTGAACGCATACGAGAACAACAAGCTCTACAAAGAGAAGACAAAACGTTGGCACGACCAACGCATTAGTAAGAAAGAGTTTGTTGTTGGCCAAAAAAGTTCTATTGTTCAATTCACGTTTGCATTTGTTCCTAGGGAAGTTAAAGTCAAGGTGGTCAGGACCATTCATCATTAAAGCAGTCTTTCCATATGGAGCAGTGGAATTAACACGGGAGGATGGCACCAATGCGTTCAAAGTAAATGACCAAAGAGTGAAGCCATACTTTGAAGATGGCATGGAACGTCAAAAGTCATCTCTTGCACTACGCGAAGCCAGCTGAGGCCCGCGTCGAAACATCCCTGCATTCGGATCGATATATATTCCAGGGACGCTTCCTCTTTCCTTGTTCTTTTTGCATTATGTATTGTACCAATGCGTTTGAGTTTGTTGGTTTGTTTGTTTGTTTGTGTTTTAAGATTGATTGTTCTTTGTTATTGCCTTCATAAGTTAGAAATTTTACTTTTTTTTTTTTTAAAAAAAAGTTGTGTATAATCGGGATGGGAATAATGGATGCGTCAGACTTAAGTCTAACGCATGGCCCCGGTTGAAGGGACACGTCTCGAAAATACAAATCACTCGAATGCTTAGAAACCCAAGAACATCCCTTCGACTTCGCATTTATTACGGATGTTAGACGCCGCCTGACGTCACCCCACTCTCTCTCCCCTGCCTATAAAAAGACCAAAATGCTTCGTTTTCTTCTTCTTCCCCACTACCCTTGAGCCCTCTATGAAAAAGAAAAAAAAAACCCCTAGTTCTCTCGTTTTCCTTCACTGTCGATCTACTCAAACGTCTCTCCGGCCACAATGTCGTCAGTGTTTGATAGTCAGAACCAAAAGATGAGCTTCAGAAATGACTCGTCGGTAAGTTCTTTCTCCTCGTCATCTATTTCAACTTTGCCTCCCCCAAGCCCTCGAAAAACCTCAAAACCCTCTGTCCAAATTAAACCTATGCACGGCGGGGAATCTCCACCTCCCAGCGACTGTCTCGGTCGAAGCCTACCACAACACCCATGAAACCTCCTTTTAAAACCACCAAAGCCATCGCAACCCTTCCTACCAATACTCATCAACCAAAACCCAAAGCTACCCTTAAGCCAAAGCCCCAAACCCCTTCGAAATCGAGGCAGCGTCCGTCATCTACGGCTGCCAATAAGCCATACACCAAGCCTGCCCCACCACCATTCATTCCTAACATAACTCTGGTGGGTGCAACGCATGACCCCATTCCAGCCTACCTTCACAATGCCCCATCACCAACCGTGTGTCCACCTCCTCCACTCTCAATCCAACCCTTAGAAACCATCTACCCAGTTGAATCAAAGCCAACAGCCACGTTCACCCATCGTCATCTCATCCCCTGGGTCGCCTCATACCCTATTAGGCACCCCACCATTTATTCCACCTAGACCCACCTCTGACAGTCCTGCATTAGAGCGTAACCTGAAAAGTTGGCGGAATTGGCTCGACTAGACGAGCAGGAAGTGTTTGGTGCCATTTTGGCAAGCCTCAATCAAGGCCAAGAGGAAGAGCAAGTGATGCGTTCCGACCCACCTAATGCATCACTTGAATTGGACGAAGCGGAGTGGTACGCTATGATGCTCGAAGAAAAATTAGAAGAAGAAGATGGAGAAGAAGAAGAAAGGAGATTTGGCCTAAATGCGTCTCAATCACGCCAAACTGACGCGAATGAAGGGCCCTCAAGAGAAAAGAGGGTGACAAGAAAGAGAAAATTAATCTTGGAGGAAGAAGATGAACAATCAGCATCCGGTCCTGAGGATGCAACACGTGGGAGTTGCTCAAGGCACGATGCGTTAGAGAAGGACTTAGAAGATTATCAGCCCACAAAGTAGGGGTAAAGGAAGACAACTCTCCAAAGGGAATTGAAGAATGAATTGAGAGAGCTAGCATGAGAAGCCAAGGAACATACGGCGGGAAAACACAAGGTAACCGACGCGTTACCTAAGAAGACCACGGGAAGAAAGCGCTAGTTCAATGATATCCTCGTAGAGAAAGGCTTCTTTCCCGAGTGCAACCCACTGCCAGTATACATAAGAGAAACCATAAACGCAATGGGTTGGGGTTAGTTTTGCGTTGGGCACACAAGAATTTGGCCCAACCTTGTCCGCCAGTTCTACAGTAGTGAGTTTAACATGGATAAGAATACAACATTTGTTGATGGGATATTGTTGCATTTCTCATCTGATAATATCAATGAAGTGTTCAATATCACTTGTAATCCGGATGCAGAAGGCAACCACATCTTGGAGCAACCAACACCGAGCCAACTTGAAGATGCATTAAGAATGGTAGCCAAGCCTGGAAGCAAGTGGCAAACATCTAGAAATGGACAAAGATGTTAGCTTCCAAGAACCTAAACCCAGACACGAATCTATGGTATTATCTGATTAAGAGAAGCATCATGCCTTTGACGCATGATGAAACATTGTCAAAAGAACGCGTCTTGGCTACCTATTGTATCATGCAGTGCATACCTTTAGATGTAGGAAGAATAATAAGGGATTAGATCAAGGCCATCAAAACCAAACCAAGAGGACAACTGTATTTTCCATGGCTGATCTGTGCATTGTGTGAACATGGGGGCATCCCTCTGGGGATGATCATGAAGAGATCGACGGTCTAATAGATATCAAGTTAGTCAGGCATTTACTTCGTGATTCACTGCATCAGCCTGCCTTACCTCCCATAGAAGTGGCAACCAGACCGTGATCATTTAAACGCGCCCCCAAAAGAAGACGCGTCCAGATAGTTGAACACAGCGATGAAGCTTTAGAGCATGAAGATTACGAAGTAGAGCTAGAACTTATGAATGAAGAAGCACAGCCAACCCTAAACCTTACCCTCCATGACTCACCAATGGCCCCGCCAGAAGGGAGTCTTGATCAAACGCACCAAGAACCTACTAATATAGATTAAGAAATCCCTTGTTCCCTTCCTTCGCCTTCACTAAGTTCAATTCCAAATTTAGTGCCTCCTCCAACCATCTTTGAACCAACTGGGTTAGGATCAAGTAATGTAGTAAATTTTGAAGACCTAGTTTGAAGAAATGAAGAACCAGCACCACCTCAACGCAGCACTGACCTTGAAGAGTTGAAAACTTTCATCAGTGATCAGCTCAGACCATTGGCCACGTCCATCGAAGGTCTTCAACAACAAAACCGGGTTCTAAGAGATTACCTAAGGCAGCAAACAAGAAGGATGCAAGACCAATTTATTTATACAATGCAGTACATCAATCAGGTCTTGGTTGGAATGTTTGCCCTGCCTCCATTACCTGCTCATCTTAGAAACCCTTTGTGCTTTATAGATGAAGACCCTGGAGAAGAACGCAGGGATGACGCACCAGCACAATGAAGTTTTTGGGTGTTGGGTTATTTTGTATTTTGAATTATTTAATGATCTTTTGTATTAGTTTGACTTGTTTGTTTGTTTCATGTTATTCCATGAAAATGAATGAGAAAGTTCTATCATTTTGTTCCTTGCGTTTGACCTTAACATACTCTTTTTTTTTGTTCTTTAGCTATTTTCTAAGTCTTGTGCTTTGCCTTACCTCAATGATATCAACAATATGAAATCTATAAGTATAGAGTAGGCATTAGGAAAATCAACAAGGCCTGAACTTCTCTAAAAAGACTACATGTTTTCTTTCTAACGCATGCAAGCTTTAATTCCAAAACTCCTTTCGGACTCTCAAAACCTTTTCAAAATTTTGTTTCTCTTTTAGAAATGAGGATTTAGCTCATCTCCAAATTTGGAGATGAGCGAAATCTGAGTTAAGACGCATCAAACGAGTACATTATAAAGAAAGGGAACAAAATAGAAACATGTTAAACGCAACTCCTCTGTCATTACTTCAAAAGAAAAACCTCAAAGTGACATGAGTTAAAAAGTTGGAACAGGCACTTAGCCATAGTTGGATGCTCGCATGACACCCGTGGGGGCAAGCCAAAATGAAGTTAAGTCTCCTAAACCAATGCGTCCTATAAAACTCCTCTATCTAGTTTAAAAAAAAAGTTGTACCTTGAAACACATGAATATTAGATATGATTTTAGTAATGAAGGGTTCTCACCTGTAGTTAGATGCTCGTATGACACTCGTGGGGGCAAGCCAAAATGAAAGTGGGATACTTAGAACAACGCATGGGTAATTGAAAATTCATAATTTTTTCTTTTTATCCGACATTTATCTTAAAAAGAGCATCTAACGCATTGCTGGTTTAGAAAAAGAACGGGAATGTTTTGAGAAACGAAAGGACTTATTGATAAAAGGCTTGCTGCATCTAAAACTAAACATTATTCCTTTTAGAAAAGAGTCAATCTGAGTTACATTTTATAAACTCTTATCTCAAGCTTATGACTGAATATGATCAGAGGCGAACTTTGCACACTTAAGACAAGGGAGATAACAAAGAATTATTTTGGAATGCTTGAGGACAAGCACTGTTCAAATTTGGGGTGGTGATAACTTGTAGAAATACAAGTTATTTTTGCTCTTAAGTTGGAACAACTAAGGTGTTTAATGATAAATTCTCCTCATTTTTAGATGAAACGCATGGAATTACTCAAACATTAGAAAACTCATGCAAAAGAAGTTTTATTACTAAATACTGCAACACTAATGCATTGTATTGTAGGATTTCAACAAGAAGCTAACGCATAATCAAGAAGTGTCGCAGGCAAAAGTTCTAATGCATGGGCCATGCGTCGGAGGGAATTCAACGCAAAAAAGATTCATTGATCCATGCTGATTGTGTCACATCACCACTTGCAAGTATGGGCACCTGTAGTAGGCGGCGTCTGAAAAGCTTCTGAGTGTCAGGCGGCTGATTAGGGCATGGACTTTAATACTGCCCATCACCAAGTGGAGATGACCAACGCCTATAAATAGATGAAGTCCCTCCAGAGTTCAACATATACATACACAGAAATTTTGAAGATTCTTACTATCACAATTAGTGTAGTCGTAATTTTAGTTGTTTAGAAGCTGTGCTGTGGTACCAAGACGATCAGAAGGGTTGAGAACCACCATGACCGCCGGCTAGGGAGCAGAGGAATTCAAGCTTGAGAAAGACACTTCGTCCAACTCCTATACAAGTGATTGAACACAACTAGATTGAGCCAAAGAGATACAAGAGATTGTACTCTGCGGCTTTACTCAGTTCCTTTCATCTCATTTATCGCTTTCATTTCATCTGATTAAATATTACTTTTGTAAAGACAATCTGCTTCTTTATAAATTCATATATTTGATCCATCACACTTGCCATTGTTTATTTCTTGTTTATGTTGAATGCATTTATACTTTATGAAAAACTTCATTTCAAATGCTTAAGTCATCTTGATCAATTGGTAAAATCATCTTTAACTTAGACTATTCGAGAGAATAACTAAGTCACATCAAGTAGAACGCCTAGTACATCTAGAGATAGACTTACCGGTGCTTATTGCATTCTATGTTCGACGCATGCATCCTAGAGATAGGTGTTGTATGTTATTCGCATTGAGAAATGTAGAATAAGTGTCTAACACATAAGCAAAGATAGGCAACCCATCTCATCCACATCACATTCTAGTTTTTGTACATTCATCTTAGATCGACACATACCACTTACATTAAAATTCCATTTTCGCATGATTCATCCCTTACTACTCAACTCTTTTGTATCTTCTTGCACAAGCATAACACTTTAGTGTAAATAACACATATCTCTTCATACATTTAGGAAACCCTTACATTACCTACAACGTAAGGTCTGCATTAACTTAACTGAATCCCTGAGTTCGACCCTAGACTTACTAGGAATCTAAATTGGATTTATACTTGGGTCTGATTTAGGAAAACTTGACGTCAATAGGAGGAGTGTCGTGCGTTCTTTTGTACATCTTTAACGCACCAACGTGTTACAAATACATAAACGCATCAAAGCATCAACGCATCATTTATACTTGAAACTTATTTTTTTCAATCTATTTTATACAATACACTCCCAGCTCAAATCACGATAGCAATGAACATGACTGTTATCGGCTGTCAACTTTATTTGGATCCAACTGTCATCAACTTTCTATCTCATCGCTCTTAATTATCTTTTCACCCAGATGCACCCACCATGTTGCGCTGACCAAGTTGCGGTGATTTCTTGGGTGAATGTTTGCGAGCACGATTAATGTAAAGTCTTGCGGTGAAGTTGCACTCGACCAATGTATTCCTATGATCGCACTCTCTGCATTGCGTTAACGCATATTCTGCACAAAAATGTAAAGATCAACTGCTCTAATGTGTTGGATGCATGCGACTGCAATATTATAGAATTTATGCTTAATGGACGCAATTTAACATATTTCATCAACGCAATCCATCATTGTTTATGAACTTAGTACTATGATAACGTGCATTTCTGCCCGTTATCACACCCCCAAATTTAAACAATGGTTATCCTCATGCATAAGCTAAAGATTCCTTTAGCAAGTTAATTGCAAAGTTTTCTTTCCCTAGACTTCTCAAGGATACTTCGTTCAAATCCTATATGCCAGAATGTCCTTAAGTCTTATTCTAGTCTCTTCCTAAAATATTTCTAAGACTTAGGAATTGCAAGCTTAACTTTCAAAAGAACTTTACTAAATTCCGGAACATCGCATGATTTATTTTAAAAAGAAAATTTTCCTCTGGGGTATCAAATGATTTATCCTTGCACAAAAAAAATTTTCTTTATTGCTATTTTTTTCTGACCTTGCACTGATCCGAGTGTCTTGCCTTCGTTTTGGCTTGCCCCCACATGTGTCATGCGGACATCCAACTACGAGCAATGCACTCTTTCTTAGACTGAACTCATACCAATTTGGCAGTGGAGTTGCGGTCATTGGTTTATGCGTTGATCCTGGTGACTTACTTTCGTTTTGGCTTGCCCCCACGTGTGTCATAGGACATCCAACTACGGGTAAGTGCCTTTCACAACTTAACTCTTATCAACATGGGTTTCCCATTGTATTGACAGTGGAGTTGTTATTCTCAAATATTTATATTTTTCATCATTTTTTTCCATAGCAAGATCGAAAATAAATACCTCACCCCCAAATTTAAAATACGACAATGTCCTCATTGCCAAAAGAAATTAAAATAAGTCATGCGATGGTCATAGAATGCGTTGTAAAGGAAGTTTGAAAGAAAATTAGCAAACCCCTAACTTCTAGAAATATTTCATGAGGTGACTATCTTAAGATTTAAGTTGACTCTAGTATATACGAAAGAGATAGAAGCATATTTTTCATCATTGAAATCATACTTGGCAAAGGACAACATGCGGTAAACTACTAAAGTTATCTACTTGTTAAATGATTGTGGTAATCAAGGAGGATGCGGTGATAAAACATTGAAATGTAAAATGCAATGTGATAGCGCAAAATTTGAAATAAAGATAAGGAAGAGTACACCCCTAAATTTAGCAGGTCGCCCGCATTGTGCATTGATGCATCCATCCTTACGGCGGTCTTTGCTTCTTTGGATTGTGATGATGGAATGAGATCATTTGCTTCTTCGCAATCTGTGCCTTAATCCTTGTAAACAGACAAAGAGAGGGTCAAATGATTTTAAAACAAAACAACATGTTTTTCTTAAGAGAAATAGAGAAATAAGTAAAATACAGATAGTAGTAAAATGACGAAGAGTTAAATGTTCAAGAGTTGAGTAAGGGATAGTCTGGGTTTTTCAACTTTGCAGAGGTTGTTGTTGGCTAGAAATCTCCTCCGCAATATGCTTTGATCCGTTGTCCATTAACTTTAAATGTTCGACTGCCATCCTCGATGATCAGTTCCACCGCACCATGTGGAAATACTTTTTTGATGATGAAGGGACCGAACCAGTGTGATTTTAATTTTCTTGGGAAGAGCCGTAATCTCGAATTGAAGAGTAAGACCTTCTACCCGATTTGGAGGTTTCTAGTGCATATGCGTTTACCATGCCAGCGCTTGGTGTGCTCTTTATAAATCTTCGCATTCTTATATGCGTTGATCCTCCATTCTTCTGGCTCGACCAGCTGCAGCTTTCGCGCTTCCCTTACTTTCTTTAAATCGAAATTCAGTTTCTTGATCGCCCATAATGCTTTATACTCCAACTCCAAAGGCAGATGACACGCCTTGCCAAATACCAACACATAAGGAGACCTACCTATAGGTGTTTTAAATGCGGTTCGGTATGCCCACAACGCATCATCAAGCTTCATCGCCCAATCTTTCCACGAAGGTTTTACCACCTTCTCAAGTATCAATTTGATTTCATGATTGGACACTTCAGCCTGGCCATTTTTTTGTGATGGTATGCCGTGGCCACCTTGTGGAGGATATTGTACTTGTGCAGCAACTCCTTTATATTTTGGTTGACAAAATGTGATCTTTCATCACTTATGATGGCATGGGGAGTTCCAAAACGAGTGAAAGTATTTTTCTTGAGGAACTGGGAGACTACCGCCGCATCACTTGCAGTGCATGCAATTGACTCTACCCACTTGGAAATGTAATCGACAGCCAATAAGATATAATGCTTGCCATGCGAAGGAAGGAATGGTCCCATGAAATCAATCCCCCAAATGTCAAATAATTCCAGCTCCAAGATAGTGTTCATTGGCATTGCGTTCTTCCATGCAATGTTACCGGTGTATTGACACCGATCACATTTCATTGCATGGTCAGCAGCATCCTTAAATAATGAAGGCAAAAAGAATCCACTTTGCAAAACTTTGGCTGCAGTACGTTGTCCTCCAAAGTGCCCTCCATATGGCGTATCATGGCACTATGACAATATGCGTTGTTGAGCAGCGTTTGGTACGCATAGTCGAATGATTTGGTCTGCACCTCTTTTATATAGATTTGGCTCATCCCAATAATAATGTTTGCGTTCATGCTTGAGCTTCTTCTGTTGATGGTATGTGTAATCTTCAGGAAATTGTTCACAAACCAAATAATTAACGATGTCCACATACCAGGGCAATTCTTTTATGTGGAACAGCTGCTTGTCCGGAAACACGATACCCACTTCAAATTCATTACGGTCAACCTCGGGATTTTCCAGTCTATCCCCTTCCGATCAATTATCTCGAGATCAAATTCTTGAAAGAGGAGAACCCATCTGATCAACCTCGACTTTGCATCCTTCTTTGTCATCAAATATTTGATTGCTGAGTGATCAGTGTGAATGAGTACCTTGGTTCCCAATAGATATGCCCGAAATTTTTCCAATGCAAAAATCACAGCTAGGAGTTCTTTTTCAGTGGTGGTATAATTGATTTGAGCTGCGATGGGGTGCAAAATAGTTTTTTTCTTTTGTGCTAATGCGACTCCCATCGCATACCCACTTGTGTTGCACGTGATTTCGAACAGAAGTGTCCAATCCAGCGTAATCAAGACAAGCGCGGTAACCAGCGCATCTTTTAAAACTTGGAATGCATTGAGGCAATTGTTGTCAATTTTAAACTTTCTGTCCGCCTCTAACAACGCATTCAGTGGTCGTGCAATCTTAGAAAAGTCTTTAACAAATCGTTTATAAAATCCAGCATGCCCCAAGAAGCTTCGCACAACCTTCACGCTGGTTGGAGGTGGAAGCTTTTCAATTGTGTCGATCTTTGCTTTGTCCACCTCCAACCCTTCCTGGGAGACTTTGTGTCCCAACACTATACCCTTTTTCACCATGAAGTGACATTTTTCCCAGTTGAGCACCAAATTCGTCTCTTCGCATCTCTTCAGAATTTTCTACAAATTGGCTAGGCAGACTTCATACGTGTTCCTATAAACGGAGAAATCATCCATAAATATTTCCACTGAGCCTCGAGATAATCTGAAAAGATCGCCATCATGCACCTTTGGAACGTGCTCGGCGCATTGCAGAGGCCAAACGGCATGCAGCGAAAAGCAAATGTCCCATATGGGTAGGTGAATGTGGTCTTGTCTTGGTCTTCAGGAGCTATCATGATTTGATTATACCTGGCATATCCATCCAAGAAGCAAAAAAAATCGTTCCCTGCTAATCTGTCCAACATTTAATCAATGAATGGCAAAGGGAAGTGATCTTTCTTTGTGGCCGCATTCAATTTGTGGTAGTTCATCTAGATGCACCATCCAGTGATGGTCCTTTACGGTATTAATTCATTGTTCTCATTTAGGACTACCATCATTCCGCTCTTCTTCGACACACATTGCACGGGGCTAACCCACGTGCTATCAGCTATGGGATAGATAATGCTCGCATCTAGCCATTTGATAATCTCCTTTTTATACGACCTCCTTCATCGCAGGGTTAAGTCTGCGTTGATTTTCAATAGTTGCTTTGTGGTCGTCCTCAAGATGAATGTGGTGCATGCAGTACGCGGGGCTAATTCTTCTGATGTCAGCGAGCGTCCAGCCGATTTCTTGCACATGTTTCTTGAGAATGCTCATCAACGCATTCTCTTGATCTTCATTGAGCGCAGAGGAAATTATCACTGGCAGCTTCTCATTTTGCCCCGGAAATGCGTACTTCAAATGTGTTGGTAGTGGTTTTCAGTTCAAGTGTTGATGGTTCCACGAGGGAAGGCTGCATTGTTTTCTTTCTTCTTTTGGCTTTTCTTCTTGTGTTGTGATCGTTCCTTCTTCTTTGTTTGTTTTTCCTACGATCGCATTACAGACAGCTACTGATGCGTTGACATCCTCTTCTCACACTCTTCATCAATCAAATTCAGGTCATCGTCAGAATTTTGTAGATCGTCCTCATTCGGGAATTTCATGGCACAAATTATATTAAATTTGAGCTTCTGTCTGTTTATGCTCAAAGTGATTTCTCTCTTGTGCACATCAATTTGAGCACGACCCGTTGATAGGAAAGGTCGCCCCAAAATGATAGGTACATCCTTGTCGGCCTCATAATCTAGGATGATGAAGTCAGCTGGCAAAATAAATTTATCAATCGTGATCAGCACATCCTTCACCTTACCTTCTTGATGAACTAGAGATCTGTCAGCCAATTGGAGAGTCACGGAAGTGGGCACAATTTGCCCCACATTTAATTATCGAAAGATTGACAGTGACATCAAATTTATGTTGGCCCCCAAGTCACACAGGGCTTGCCCAATATAGTGTCCTTCTATAGAGTAAGGAATCGTGAAGCTCCCAGGATCGCTCATCTTCGGTGGGATTATGGATTTGGAACCTTGTGTTAATGCCACCATGGCAAATTTTCCAGTGCCTCTTTTCTTAGTTACCATGTCCTTCAGAAACTTGGCATAGGCAGGCATTTCCTCAATCGCTTCACTGAAAGGAATGTTAACATGTAATTGCTTTAACATAGATAAGAAGCGTTGGTATTGTACCTCTTCGTTTTTCTTCTTTTTTAGCCTCTGAGGTAAAGGTGGCAACTAGACTTTCACGGTTCCCGTTTCATTTGACTTTGAGGTCAATGCAACCTAAGGTTCCACTGCTTTGTTCTCTCTTTCTTCTTCTTGTGTTACCTCAATCTTGGGCTCAGTTGCGATGGAAGTTGTTCTACTCTGATACGTCTTTTCTCCCTCCACAGTCTTTCCATTGCGCAATGTCACAACCTGACATTGCTCCTTACCTGATCCCCCTGGGTTGCGTGGAAGCTCGGTTGAACTTGGCAATGCCCCTTGCGGTCGACTCTTCAACTCATTCGCAATCTGGCCCATCTGCAATTCGAGGTTGTAGATGGACGTAGCCTGACTTTGAAGCACTGTCTCGTTTTTCTCTATATATTACTTCAATAGGCTCTCTAGAGAAAAGAAGATTGCATTGGTTGTTGTGAGCTACTTGATTGGTTGCTCTGCTGACTGTTGTTGCGTTGGAAGAATCCTGATGGCCCTTCTTTTTGCACCACAGATTGAAAATTTTGTTGTTGATTCTTCCAAGCAAAATTGGGGTGGTTTCTTCACTCGAGGTTGTAAGTGTTTGAAAAGGGATTATTCTTTACAAAATATACAGACTGTGGATTTTGCGGGCAATCTTCCATCGCATGCTCATCACCGCAAGTTGCACACCTTGCAGTGTTTTAACTTATTGCATTAATTTGCCCACCTTGCGGTGTTGGGCTGCTGATCACCATTCCTTGAATCAAATTCATCATTGCGGTCATTTGGTTTTTTAATGAAACAATGGCACCGTTATTTATATCAGAACTTCAGTCTCAATCTCTGGTCACTCTCTCTTCAGTCTTCATGGTTCTTGGAGATGCGGTCTAGAATATTCTTCGCCTCCTCGTAAGTTTTGTCAAGCAGACCACTAGCGACTGCCGCATTGGCAGTGGTTTGCAAAGCAGGATTTAAACCGCGATAGAAAATTTCCATTTGAAGGCAGTCTGGTAGCCCATTATGTGGACAATCTTGGACCAACCTTTTAAACCTCGCCCAAGCATTGCTGCGCGATTCGTCCATATCTTGTTCAAAATGGGTAATAAGCTTTCTTCGTCTTGCGTTCTCGGTAGGTGGAAAATACTTTATCATGAATTTCTCCACTACCTGCTCCTAAGAAGTAATCTCTCCTGGTTCGAGCGAATAAGCCCATTTCCTAGCCTGATCACAGAGGGAAAATAGGAACAACGTTAGTCGAACTTCTTCAGCAGAGATGTTCGGGAACACAAAAGTATTGCAGATTTCAATAAAACTTCGGAGGTGCGTGCAGATCCTCGGTACACCTTCCTCCGAATTGACCTGTAGTCTGGATCATCGGCAGCATCACCGGTTTCATCTCGAATCTGCTTCCGTCGAGGGCAGGCCTCATGATTCCCGGAGAGAAGTCATAGAGGTTTGGCGATGCATAGTCTTTAATAAGCCGATTGTGATCGTTTGCCAACAGAATCGGATTCGCCATGACATTATTATCATTTGGTGCTCCTCCTCCAGGCTACTCTGCCATCTCTTCTTTATCGGATTGTGGTTGCTGTTGGCAGTCTTGTAGTCTCCTTCGAAATTTTCTCTCAATCTCTGGGTCGTAGTTCGCCAGAGATTGAGAGTTCTACAAAGAAATCAAAAAATTACCGTTAACAACTATTTTGCCGAAGTCCCCGAAAATGGCGCAAGAAAACTTGATGCATTATTTTATGAATGGAAATATGGATGATATGCGTGGATGGATTGCATTGTGCACTCAAGTTTCCCCAGCAAAATTCAAGTGTAAATTCCTCTGAGTTTCCTAGTAAGTCATGGGTCGAACACAGGGACTTGTGAAAATAGTTGCGTTGGTAATGTTTATGAAAACTTTGTGGTAACCGAGTAAATAAATAGTGTGTTGTTGCATTGATGAAAAAGAAGTAAATAAAGGTGGCAAATTTGAGAAAGATAGTTGCGTTGATAGATGCAATGAGTATGCGATGAACAAGTTGAGAAGATCTTTAGCTAGTGTTACTCGGGAATGCGTCAAACCTTGCGATCATGTTACAACCATGCACATCAAGTCATTTCCCAATGTAAATGCGATGCTCCTAGGTCTAGAACGCATGTGTTGAATGCAAATGTCCATAGAGCTTATCCCTAAGTCTCTACTCTTGTCCTATGTGTTGATGCAAAATGCATGAAAGCTAGGTGACCGCATACAATCATATCTTATTGCTAAGATGCATGCGATACGTTAATAACAAATAGTGCTCATTCCTAAGCGCCTATCTCCCGTTTATGCGTTCTAATCTGGTTCTTCCAAACTTAGATTCTAACCTGACCTTCCCAAGTCTAGATCCTGTCTTTAGACTACCTCCCGAGTATCTCTAATGGACGAATGAAGCATACATAAACAAGATAACCGCAAAGATGATGATTCCCTCGTTATGCTAGCTAACTACTTCTCAACCCATTCAACTAATTTAGCTACTCATGCATGAATAATAGAGAGTGAACAGATATAAATAAAAACATTCCATTCTTATAACTGAGTTGAGTACGAAATGATAATGAAAAGTAAAGGTAGAGAGCCTGGTAGCAATTCCTTGCTGACCGAGGCTTTTTACACTGAATCTCTATTCTAATCTACAAATGTTCCTGCTTCCGTAGGCGTTGGCCCTCTCTCTATCTTGGAGCTTCCGGTGCTTTCCCAAGCTTACTGGAATGATCTACCGGCACACCTTTTTCCTCGCGGCCGCCTTAAAATGGAAGAAAACTATGAACAGAGGCATGAGCTTATAAGTGATGAATTAATCGACTGCTTAACCCCCTCTCTGAAGAACACACTTGGTATTTATAGAGCTTCCATGCGAAAGGCGGCTTCTCTCTCCCGGTTGTATAGATGGGATAACTTTAATTCCTGATTAACGCGTCAGATGATTGTTACCGATAAAGCTAAATGTACTTTGTGACCATTATCGGCTGTCAACTTAATTTAGATCCGACTGTCAACAGCTTTCTATCCCATCACTCTTAATTATCCTTTCACCTGGATGCGCCCACCATGTTGCGCTGACCAAGTTGCAGTGATTCTTCTTGGGTGAATATTTGCGAGCATGATCAACGCATAGTTTTGCGGTGAAGTTGCGCTCGACCAATGTATTCCTATGATCGCACTCTCTGCATTGCGTTAATGCATATTCTGCAAAAAATGTAAAGTCTTGCGGCGAAGTGCCTTGCCTTCGTTTTGGCTTGCCCCCACAGGTGTCATGCGGGCATCCAACTACGAGTAGTGCACTTTTTCTTAGACTGAACTCATACCGATTTGGCATTGAAGTTGCAGTCATCGATTTATGCATTGATCCTGGTAACTTACTTTCGTTTTGGTTTGCCCCCACGTGTGACATGCGGACATCCAACTTCGGGTAAGTGCCTTTAACAACTTAACTCTTATCAACACGGGTTTCTCCTTTGCGTTGATAGTGGAGTTATTATTATTATTATTATTATTATGTTTTTTTTTTTGAAAAAAACATAGCAAGGTCGAAAGTAAATACCTCACCCCCAAATTTAAAATGCGGCAATGTCCCCATTGCCAAAAGATGAAAATAAGTTATGCGATGTTCTAGAATGCATTGTAAAGAGAGTTTGAAAAAAAATAGCAAACCTCTAACTTCTAGAAATATTTTATGAAGTGACTATCTTAAGATTTAGTTGACTCTAATATATATGAAAGAAATAGAAGCATATTTTTCATCATTGAAATCTTACTTGGTAAAGAAATAGCATGCGGTAAACTACTAAATTTATCTACTTGTTAAATGATTGTGGTAATAAAAAAGGATGCGATGGAAAAACTTTGAAAAGCAAAATGTAATGCGATAGCGCAAAATTTGAAATGAAGATAAGGGTATACCCCCAAATTTGCGCTGTCGCCTGCATTAGATTGATGCATTCCTCCTTGCGGCGATCTTTGCTACTGTGGATTGTGGTGATGTAGTGAGATCATTTACTTCTTCTGGTGATATCTCCACAATCCTGTGCCTTAATTATTGTAAATAGACAAAGAGAGGGTCAACTGATTTTAAACAAAACAACAAGAGCTTTTTTTTTTTTTTTTTTATATAAATTTTAGAGAAAGAAATGAAAAATTGATAATAGCAAAATGACGAAGAGTTAAATGTTCAAGAGTTGAGTAAGGAGTAGTTCAGGTTTTCCAACTTTGCGGAGACCTTGTCTAGCTAGAAATCTCCTCCGCAATAGGCCTTTATCCATTGTACATTAACTTTAAATGTTCGGTTGCCATCCTCGGTGATCAGTTCCACCGCACTATGTGGAAATATTTCCTTGATGATGAAGGGACCGGACCAGCGCGATTTTAATTTTCCCGAGAAGAGCGGTAATCTCGTATTGAAGAGTAAGACTTTTTGCCCGACTTGGAGGTTCTTACCGCATATGCGTTGATCATGCTAGCGCTTGGTGCGCATATAAATCTTCGCATTTTCATATGCGTTGTTCCTCCATTCTTCTAGCTCGACCATTCCAATTTTTGCGCTTCCCTTGCCTTCTCCAAATCAAAATTCAGTTTCTTGACCGCCCACAATGCCTTATACTCCAGCTCCAAAGGCAAATGACACGCCTTGCCAAATACCAACGCATAGGGGGATATACCTATTGGTGTTTTAAATGCGGTCCGATATGCCCATAACGCCTCATCAAGCTTCATTGCCCAATCTTTTCGTGAAGGCTTGACTACCTTCTCAAGTATCGATTTAATTTCTTGATTAGACACTTCAGCTTGGCCATTTGTTTGCGGATGGTATGCAGTGGCCACTTTGTGAAGGATATTGTACTTGCGCAGCAACTCCTTTATATTGTGGTTGACAAAGTGTGTAACTTCATCACTTATGATGGCACGGGGAGTACCAAAATGCGTGAAAATGTTTTTCTTCAGGAACTAGGATACTACTGCCGCATCACTTGCGGCACATGCAATTGCCTTTACCCACTTGGAGACATAGTCAACGGCTAATAGAATATAATGCTTACCGTTTGAAAGAGGGAATGGTCCCATGAAATCAACCCCCATACGTCGAATAATTCCAGCTCTAGGATAGTATTAATCAGCATTGTGTTCTTCCATGAAATGTTGCCAAGGCGTTGACACCGATCACATTTCATTGCGTAGTTAGCAGCATCCTTGAATAATGAAGGCCAAAAGAATCCACTTTGCAAAACTTTGGCTGCAGTGTGTTGTCCTCTAAAGTGCCCTCTATAAGGTGAATCGTGGCACTATGACAATATGCGTTGTTGAGCAGCATCCAGAACGCATAATCGAATGATTTGGTCTGCACCTCTTTTATACAGATTCAACTCATCCCAATAGTAGTGTCTGCATTCATTCTTGAGCTTCTTCTGTTGATAGTAGGTGTAATCTTTAGGAAATTGTTCACAGACCAAATAATTAATAATGTCTGCATACCATGGCAGTTCTTCTATGTGAAACAGCTGCTCGTCAGTGAACACGACACTCACTTCAAATTCATTGTGGTCAACCTCAGGATTCTCCAGTCTGGACAAGTGATCCGCAACTTGATTCTCTGTCCCCTTTCGATCAATTATCTCGATATCAAATTCTCGAAGGAGGAGAACCCATCTAATCAATCTTGGCTTTGCGTCCTTCTTTGTCATCAAATATTTGATTGTCGAGTGATCAGTATGAATGAGTACCTTGGTTCCTAACAGGTATGCCCGAAATTTTTCCAACGAAAAAATCACAGCTAGGAGCTCTTTTTCAGTGGTGGTGTAATTAAGTTAAGCAGGATTCAGGGTTTTACTCACATATGCAATGGGATGTAAAATTGTTTACTTTTTTTATGCTAATGCAGCTCCCATCACATACTCGCTTGCATCGCACATGATTTCGAATGGCAGTGTCCAATCCGGCGCAATTAAGACGGGTGCGGTAATCAGCGCATCCTTTAAAATTCGAAATGCGTTGAGGCAATTGTTGTCAAAATCAAACTTTCTGTCTGCCTCTAGTAACGCACTCAATGGTCTTGCTATCTTAGAAAACTATTTAACGAATCGTCTGTAGAATCTGGCATGCCCCAGGGAGCTTCGTACAACCTTCACGTTGGTTGGAGGTGGAAGCTTTTCAATTGCGTCAATCTTTGCTTTGTCCACCTCCAACCCTTCTCTAGAGACCTTGTGCCCCAACATTATACCCTCTGTCACCATGAAGTGACATTTTTCCCAATTAAGCACCAGGTTCGTGTCTTCACATCTTTTTAGAATTTTTTCCAAATTGGCCAGGCAGACTTCATAAGTATTCCCATAAACGGAGAAGTCATCCATAAATATTTCTACTGAAAAATCTGAAAAGATTGCCATCATGCACCTCTGAAACGGCTTGGCGCATTGCAGAGGTTGAACGGCATGCGGCGGAAAGTGAATGTCCCATATGGGCAGGTGAATGTGGTCTTGTCTTGGTACCCGACATATCCAAGCAGTAAAAATCATTCCCTGCTAGTCTGACTAGCATTTGATTGATAAATGGCAGAGGGAAGTGATCCTTCTTTGTGGCCGTATTCAATTTGCGGTAGTCCATACAGATGCGCCATCTAGTGATGGTCCTTTATGGTATTAATTCATTATTCTCATTGAGTACTACCGTCATTCCGCCCTTCTTCGGCACACATTGCACGGGGCTGACCCACGTGCTATCGACAATGGGATAGATAATGCCCACATCTAGCCATTTGATAATCTAATTTTTGACGACGTTTTTCATCGCAGGGTTAAGTCTGCATTGATTTTCATTGGTTGCCTTGTGGCCGTCTTCGAGACGAATGTGGTGCATGCAGTACATGGGGCTAATTCTTCTGATGTCAGTGAGCGCCCAGCCGAGTGCTCGCACATACTTCTTGAGAATGCTTATCAACACATTCTCTTATTCTTTGTTGAGCACAGAGGAAATTATTACCAGCAGCTTCTCATTCTGCCCCAGAAATGCGTACTTCAGATGTATTGGTAGGGTTTTTAATTCAAGGGTTGGTGGTTCCACGAGAGAAGGCTGCGTGATTTTTCTTTCTCCCTTCAGCTCTTCTTCTTTTCTTTGCGATCGATCCTTCTTCTCTGTTTGTCTATGCTACGATCGCATTGCAGGCAGCTACGGATGCGTTGGCATCCTTTTCTTCATACTCTTCATCAGACTTTTCTTCTTCAATCAAATTCAATTCATCCTCTGAATCTGGCAGGTCTTCCTCATCAGGAAATTTCATGGCGGAAATTATGTTAAATTTGAGCTTCTGTCAATTGATGCACAAAGTAATCTCTTCCTTGTGCACATCAATTTTAGACGATCCTTTGATAGGAAAGGTCGCCCCAAAATGATGGGCACATCTTTATCGGCCTCATAATCCAAGATGATGAAGTCAGCTAAAAAAATAAATTTATCAATGGTGATCAGCACTTCCTTCACCTTACCCTCTGGATGAACCAGAGATCTATCAGCCAACTGGAGAGTCACGAATATGGGCACAAGCTCCCCCATAGTGATCTTTGGTTCATTTTGCCAGTTGACTTCATCATTCTGGATTATGAGGCCGGTAAAGATGTGCCCATCATTTTGGAGCGACCTTTCCTATGAACAGGTCGTGCTCAAATTGATGAGCACTAGGGAGAGATCACTTTGTGCATCAACGAACAAAAGCTCAAATTTAACATAATTCGCGCCATGAAATTTCCTGATGAGGAAGACCTGCTAGATTCAGAAGATGAATTGAATTTGATTGAAGAAGAAAAGTCTGATGAAGAGTATGAAGAAGTGGATGCCAACGCACCCTGCCTGCAATGCGATCGTAGCAAAGACAAATAGAGAAGAAGAATCAATCGCAATGTAAGAAGAAGAGTTGAAGGAAGAAAGAAAAACAACGCAACCTTCTCTCGTGGAACCACCAACCCTTGAACTACAAACCCTACCAACACTTCTGAAGTACGCATTTTTGGGGCAGAATGAGAGGCTGCTTGTAATAATTTCCTCCGCACTTAATGCAGATCAAGAGAATACGTTGATGAGCATTCTCAAGAAGTACGTGCGAGCAATTGGCTGGACACTCGTTGACATCAAAGGAATTAGCCCCGTGTACTGCATGCACCACATCCATCTCGAAGACGACCACAAGGCAACCATTGAAAATCAACATAGACTTAACCCTGCGATGAAAGAGGTCGTCAAAAAGAAGATTATCAAATGGTTGGATGTGGGCATTATCTATCCCATAGATAGCACGTGTGTCAGCCCCCTGCAATGTGTGCCGAAGAAGGGCGGAATGACGGTAATCCTCAATGAGAACAATGAATTAATACCGCAGAGGACCATCACTGGATGGTGTATCTATATGGACTACTACAAATTGAATGCGGCCACAAAGAAGGATCACTTCCCTCTGCCATTCATCGATCAAATGCTGGATAGATTGGTAGGGAATGATTTTTATTGTTTCTTGGATGGATACGCTGGGTACAACTAGATCATGATAGCTCCTGAAAACCAAGACAAGACCACATTAACCTGCCCATATGGGACATTCGCTTTCCATCTCATGCCGTTCGGCCTCTACAATGCGGCAAGGACGTTCCAGAGGTGCATGATGGCAATCTTTTCAGATTTTCTCGAGGATTCAGTAGAAATATTTATGGATGACTTCTCCATTTATGGGAATACTTATGAAGTCTACCTGGCCAATTTGGAAAAAATTCTGAAAAGATGTGAAGAGACAAACCTGGTGCTTAATTGGGAAAAATGTCACTTCATGGTGACAGAGGGTATAGTGTTCGGCCACAAGGTCTCTAGAGAAGGGTTGGTGGTGGACAAAGCAAAGATTGATGCAATTGAAAAGCTTCCACCTCCAACCAACGTGAAGGCAGTACGAAGCTTCCTGGGGCATGTTGGATTCTACAGACGATTTGTTAAATACTTTTCTAAGATAGCAAGACCATTGAGTGCGTTACTAGAGGCAGACAAAAAGTTCGAATTTGACAACAATTGTCTCAATGCATTTCGAATTTTAAAGGATGCGCTGATTATCGCACCCGTCTTAATTGTGCCGGATTGGACACTGCCGTTCAAAATCATGTGCGACGCAAGCAAGTATGTGATGGAAGCTACATTAGCACAAAAGAAGAAAACAATTTTGCATCCCATCGCATATGCGAGTAAAACCCTGAACCCTGCCCAACTTAATTACACCACCACTGAAAAGGAGCTCCTGGCTGTGATTTTTGCGTTAGAAAAATTTCGGGCATACTTGTTGGAAACCAAGGTACTCATTCATACTGATCACTTGACAAACAAATATTTGATGACAAAGAAGAACGCAAAGTCGAGATTGATCAGATGGGTTCTCCTCCTTCAAGAATTTGATATCGAGATAATTGATCAGAAGGGGATAGAGAATCAAGTTGCGGATCACTTGTCCAGACTGGAAAATCCCGAGGTTGACCGGAATGAATCTGAAGTGAGTGCCGTGTTTCCGGATGAGTAGCTATTTCACATAGAAGAACTACCCTGGTATGCAGACATCATTAATTATTTGGTATGTAAACAATTTCTTGAAGATTACACCTACCATCAACGGAAGAAGCTCAAGAATGAATCCAGACACTACTATTGGGATGTGCCGAATCTGTATAAAAGAGGCGAAGACCAAATCATTCAATTATGCATTCTAGATGCTGCTCAATAGCACATATTCGGCAAAGCGTGTCACTTGCCCTTGGAGCTGAAATATAAAGCATTGTGGGCAGTCAAGAAACTGAATTTTTATTTGGAGAAGGTAGGGGAAGCGCAGAAAATGCAATTGGTCGAGCTAGAAGAATGGAGCAACAACGCATATGAAAATGCAAAAATTTGTAAGAAGCACACCAAGCGTTGGCACGATCAACGCATATGCGGCAAGAACCTCCAAGTCGGACAAAAAGTCTTACTCTTCAATTCGAGATTGCGGCTCTTCCTGGAAAAATTAAAATCGCACTGGCCCGGTCCCTTCATCATCAAGGATATATTTTCGCATGGTGCAGTGGAACTGATCACCGAGGATGGCAGCCGAACATTTAAAGTTAATGGACAACGGATAAAGGCTTATTGCGGAGGAGATTTCCAGCTAGACAAGGCCTTCGTAAAGTTGGAAAACCCGAACTACTCCTTACTCAACTCTTGAACATTTAACTCTTCGCCATTTTGCTATTATTAGTTTTTCATTTCTTTTTGTAAAAAAAAAAAAAATCTTTTTATTTTGTTTAAAAATAAGTTGACCCTCTCTTTGTCTGTTTACAATACTTAAGGCACGGGATTACGGAGATATCACCAGAAGAAGTAAATGATCTCACTACATCACCATAATCCGCAGCAGCAATGATCGCTGCAAGGATGGATGCGTCAATCCAATGTAGGTGACAACACAAATTTGGGAGTGTACTCTTCTTATCTTCATTTCAAATTTTGCGCTATCACATTGCATTTTGCTTTTCTAAGTTTTATCATCGCATCCTTTTTGATTATCGCAATCATTTAACAAGTAGATAACTTTAGTAGTTTACCACATTCTATTTCTTTGCCCAGTAAGATTTCAATGATGAAAAATATGCTTCTATTTCTTTCGTATATGTTAGAGTCAACTAAATCTTAAGATAGTCACCTCATAAAATATTTCTAGAAGTTAGGGGTTTGCTAGCTTTCTTTCAAACTCTCTTTACAACGCATTCTAGAACATCGCATAACTTATTTTCATCTTTTGGCAATGGGGACATTGCCGCATTTTAAATTTGGGGGTGAGGTATTTACTTTCGACCTTGCTATGTTCTTTCAAAAAAAAAATAAAAGACATTTCTCAGAATAAAAACTCCACTGTCAACGCAAAGGAGAAACCCATGTTGATAAGAGTTAAGTTGTGAAAGGCACTTACCCGTATTTGGATGTCCGCATGACACATGTGGGGGCAAGCCAAAACGAAAGTAAGTTACTAGGATCAACCCATAAATCGATGACCGCAACTCTAATGCCAAATCGGTATGAGTTTAGTCTGAGAAAGTGTGCATTGCTCGTAGTTTGATGCCCGCATGACACCTGTGGGGGCAAGCCAAAATGAAGGCAAGGCACTTGGATCAACGCAAGGTAAAAAAAAAATAGCAATAAAGAAAATTTTTGTGCAAGGATAAATCTTTTGTCACCCCGGTAGAAAATTTTCTTTTTAAAATAAATCATGTGATGTTCTGGACTTTAGTAAAGTCCTTTTGAAAGTTAAACTTGCAGTCCCTAGGTCTTAGAAATATTTTAAGAGTAGACTTGAATAAGACTTAAGAAAATTCTAGTATATAGGATTTGAATGAAGTATCCTTGAGAAATCTAGGAAAAGAACTTTGCAGTGGACTTGCTAAAGGAATCTTTAGCTGATGCTTGAGGACAAGCATTGTTTAAATTTGAAGGTGTGATAACGGGCAGAAATGCACGTTATCGTAGTGGTAAGTTATTAAACAATGTTGGATTGCGTTGATGAAAAATGATAAATTGCATCCATGAAGCATAAAATCTATAATAGTGCGATCGTGTGCGTCATCGCATTGGAACTATTGATTTTTGTATTTTTTTGTGCAGAATATGTGTTAACACATTACAGAGATTGAATCATAAGAATTCATCGGTCGAGCGCAACTTCACCGTAAGACTTTACGTTGATCGCGCTGACAAATACTCACTCAAGAAGAATCACCGCAACATGGTGGGCATATCCGGACGAAAAGAAAATTAAGATCGATGGGACAGAAAGCTGACAGTAGTCGGATCTAAATTAAGTTGACAACCGATAACGGTCACAAAGTACATTTAGCTTTATCGGTGACAATTATCCGGCGCATCAATTAGGAATTAAAGCTGTCCCATTTGAACAACCAGGAAAGAGAAGCCGGCTTTCACCATTTGATGCCCTATAAATACCAAGTGCATTCTTCAGAAAAGGGGTTAAGTAGTTGATTAGTTCACCATTTTTAGTTCACACCTCTATCCATAGTATTCTTTCACCTTTATAAGGCGGACGCGAGGAAGAAGTTGTGCCGGTAGATCATTCCGGCAAGCTTGGGAGAGCACCAAAAGCTACTAAGACGGAGAGAAGGCCGACTCCTGCGAAAGTGGGAATATCTTTAGTTTAAAATAGAGATTCCAGTGTAAAAAGCCTCGGTCAGCAAGGAATTGCTACCAGGCTCTCTACCTTAACTTCAATTAGCATTTGTACTTAACATATATATAAGAATGGAATTTCTTTCTCTATATCTGTTCACTCTCTGTGATTCACGCATGAGTGATTATCTTGTTTATGTATGCTTCAATCGTCTATTAGAGATACTTGGGAGGCTAGTCTAAGGATAAGATCTAGACTTGGGAAGGTCAGATCAGAATCTAGGTTTGGAAGAACCAGATTAGAACGCATAAACGGGAGATAGACACTTAGGGATGAGCACTATTTGTTATCAACGCATCGCATGCATCTTAGCAATAAGATATGATTGTATGCAGTCACCTTGCTTTCTTGCATTTGCATCAACGCATAGGAGAAGAATAGAGACTTAGGAATAAGCTCTATGGACATTATGCATGCAACACTTGCGTCCTAGATTTAGGAGCATTGCATTTACATTGAAAATGACTTGCTGTGCATGGTAGTAACATGATCGCATAGTCTGACGCATTCCTAAGTAATGCTAGCTAAAGATCTTCTCAACCCGTTCATTGCATAATCTTTGCATCTATCAACACAACTTTGTTTCTCAACTCCGCCGCATTTATTTATTTCTTTTTATCAACACAACAACAAACCAACCACTTCATTTATTTACCCAGTTACCGCAAAGTTTTCATAAGAAAATTATCAACGCAAACTATTTTCACAAATCCCTATGATCGACCCTGGACTTACCAGGAAACTCAGGGGAATTTACACTTGAATTCCGCTGAGGAAAGTTGAGTGCACAACATAATTCCACCAATGCATTTCATCCATATTTCCATACTTAATAAAACCATGCATCAAGTTTTTGGCGCCGTTGCCGGGGACTTCGACAAAATAGTTGTTAACGATAGTTTTTTTTTTAATTTCTTTGTAGGACTCTCAATCTCTGGCGAATTACGACCTGAATATTGAGAGGACTTTTAGAAGGAGACTGAGGAACCGCCAACAGCAACCACAATCCGATAAGGAATAGATGGCAGAGCAACCTAGGAATGAAGCACCACACAACACAAATGTCATTGCAAATCCAATTCTATTGGCCAACGATTGCAATAGGCCCATTAGGGACTATGCATCGCCAAATCTCTATGATTTCTCTCCGGGAATCATGAGGCCTGCCTTAGATGGAAGTAGATTTGAAGTAAAACCGGTGATGCTGCAGATGATCCAGGCTGCAGGTCAATTCAGAGGAAGGCCTGGCGAGGATCCACACGCCCATGTCCGAAGTTTTATTGAAATCTATAATACTTTTATGTTCCCGAATATCTCTGCTGAGGAGGTTCGACTATCGCTGTTTCCATTTTCTCTCTGTGATCAGGCTAGGAAATGGGCTTACTCGCTCGAACCAGAAGAGATCACTTCTTAGGAGCAGGTGGTGGAAAAGTTTATGAAGAAGTATTTCCCACCTACAGAGAATGCAAGAAAAAGAAAGCTTATCACTAATTTTGAACAAGACATGGACGAATCGCTCAACGATGCCTGGGCGAGGTTTAAAAGGTTGGTCCGAAAGACTGCCTTCAGATGGAAATTTTCTACCATGGTTTGAATTTTGCTTCGCAGACCGTTGCCAATGTGGCAGCAGCTGGTGGTCTGCTTGACAAGACTTATGATGAGGCGAAGAATATCCTGGATCACATCTCCAAGAATCATGAAGTCTAGAGGGAGAGCGACCAGAGATTAAGAGTCAAAGATTCTGATGCAAATAATGGTGCTATTGTTTCACTGCAGAACCAAATGACCGCAATGATGAACTTGATCCAAGGAATGATGATCAGTAGCCCAACATCGCAAGGTGGGCAAATCAACGCAATAAGTCAAAATACCGCAAGGTGTGCGACTTGCGGTGATGGACATGTTATGGAAGATTGTCCACAAAACCCACAGTCTGTATATTTTGTAAAGAACAACCCTTTCTCGAACACCTACAACGCTGGGTGGAAAAACCACCCAAACTTTGCTTGGAAGAATCAACAATAAAACTTTCAATGTGTGGCACAAAAAGAAGGGCCACTAGGGTTCTTTCAATGTAGCAATAGTCAACAGAGAAAACAAACAAATAGCTTACAACAACCACTGCAATCTTCTTCCCTAGAAGGCCTATTGAAGAAATATATAGAGAAAAATGAGACGGTGCTTCAAAATCAGGCTATATCCATCTGCAACCTTGAATTTTAAATGGGTCAGATTGCAAATGAGCTCAAAAGTAGACCACAAGGGGCGCTTCCAAGTTCAACCGAGCCTCCACACAACCCAGGGGGTTCAGGTAAGAAGCAATGTCGAGTTGTGACATTGCGCAGTGGAAAGACCGTGGAGGGAGAAAAGAAAGAGCAGAACACATCAACCTCCATCGCAATTGAACTTGCGATTGCGGCAACGCAAGAAGAAGAAAAAGAAAATGAAGTAGTAGAACTTGAGGTTGTGTCAACCTCAAAGTCAAATGAAATAGGAATCGTGAAAGTCTAGTTACCACCTTTCCCTCAGAGGCTAAAGAAGAAGAAAAACAAAGAGGTACAGTATCAACGCTTCCTATCTATGTTAAAGCAATTACATGTTAACATTCCTTTAAGTGAAGCGATTGAGGAAATGTCTGCCTATGCCAAGTTTCTGAAGGACATGGTAACAAAAAAAAGAGGCGCTGGAAAATTTGCCATGGTGGCACTAACGCAGAGTTCCAAATCTATTATCCCACCGAAGATGAGCGATCCTGGGAGCTTCACCATTCCTTGCTCTATCGGAGAACTCTATATTGGGCAAGCCCTGTGTGACCTGGGGGCTGATGCGTTACTTTATTGAATGGAAATATGGATGAAATGCGTTGGTGGAATTACATTGGGCACTCAAGTTTCCTCAGCGGAATTTAAGTGTAAATTCCCCTGAGTTTCCTGGTAAGTCCAGGGTTGATCATAGGGACTTGTGAAAATAGTTTGCGTTGATAATTTTCTTATGAAAACTTTGCGGTAACCGGGTAAATAAATGAAGTGGTTGGTTTGTTGTTGTGTTGATAAAAAAAAAATGCGGCGGAGTTGAGAAACAAAGTTGTGTTGATAGATGCAAAGAGTATGCGATGAACGGGTTGAGAAGATATTTAGCTAGCATTACTTAAGAATGCGTTAGACTATGCGATCATGTTACTACCATGAATAGCAAGTCATTTCCAATGTAAATGCAATGCTCCTAAATTTAGGACACAAGTGTTGCATGCATAATGTCCATAGAGCTTATTCCTAAGTCTCTACTCTTGTCCTATGCGTTGATGCAAATGCAAGAAAGCAAGGTGACAGCATACGATCATATCTTATTTTTAAGATGCATGTGATGCGTTGATAACAAATAGTGCTCATCCCTAAGCACCTATCTTCTGTTTATGCGTTCTAATCTGGTTCTTCTAAACCTAGATTCTGATATGACCTTCCTAAGTCTAGATCCTGTCCTTAGACTACCCTCCCAAGTATCTCTAATAGACGATTGAAGCATACATAAATAAGATAATCACACAGAATGAAGATTCCCTCGTTGCGATCAACGTAATGAATTCCTATGATCGCAATCTCTATGACCGATTATTCTTGGGTGAATATTTGCAAGGCGTGATCAACGTAAAGTCTTGCGGTGAAGTTGCGCTCGACCGATGAATTCCTATGATCGCAATCTCTGCAATGCGTTAACGCATATTCTGCAGAAAAAAAATACAAAAATCAATAGTTCCAATGCGCTGACGCACGCGATCGAAATATTATAGATTTTATGATTAATGGACGCAATTTATCATTTTTCATCAACGCAATCCATCATTTTTTAATAACTTAGCACTATGATAACGTGCATTTCTGCCCGTTATCAAGGTCGAAGGTCTAAATCCAATAAACTAAAGATCCATGGCTATTATTTGATTACTTGAACTTTATGTGGCGACATAAAGATGGATCAAATTCGAGTAAATAGCCAAAATGGTCTATAGTATATGAATAAGGTTGAGTGCCTTATTCTGGTAACACTATCGGATGCGACCCACTCTGTAGTTATTAAAATTTTTTTTGTAAAGTCTACAAATGAAGTGATCCTGATTCATTCATGTAGTGACACGAGGAGTGGGGGCATCCTGTGCAATGAGTTTGCATACAATCAGACCAAGAAATAGGCCACTCTTACTTTATAACGTTGTTTATTGTTTAAGACTGATTATTTCAAAGTGGTGACCTAGGTAACTTGACCTTAATTCTGAGATAACTATGAACTCCTGTTTATTCAGGATTTTCCTTAGATTGGCATGGGTGAGGGCTGACTCTACAGCGCTATCACACCCTGCCCTAGACCACCCTCTTATGCCTAGGAAAGAGCGTGACTGCAGCAGTTATCAACCCTGTGGCTGACACTTACTGCCTACTAACTGTTGCGGAATAACTCTGATACCAATATATAACTCATATACAACGAAATATCTTTAGGCCAAAATTTATTAATTTAGAAGCATAACATATATAGAGTCATTACAACACTAGATTTACAAGTCCCAAAACCCAAAAACTCTAGCCCCTATATGAACAACAGTAACATGTGTACAATATTAACAGTAACCACCTAAACAGACGGGTTACAAATCTCTTTATCCTTTAGTGGCAGAGCAGATGCAGAGCTATCTTCAGAGGATTTGGCCGCTACCTGTGGGGGGGAAGAAAAACATTTGAAAACGAGGTGAGCTTGCGCCCAGTGAGTGACTTAAGAAAGATAATTGCTTCTCATGCAAAATCTCAATAAAGAGTTGAACTGAAATATAAGCTTCTACAGTACTTGTATTGGTATACACATTTTCCAAGCATGAAACATATAAAGCTATTTTAATCATAAAATAGTAAAACTGTTTCTCAGTTGAGGATAACCCTACTGTGGGTAAAAACAATCCCAACACCAACTACTAGTCAAGAGAGAACCCTTTTGCTCAATCTCTGACTCTACCTACGTGCACATGGCCATACTAAGTACCGTCATAACTTAGGTACTTCTGCTCAAATACCTTCTCAAACGTCCTTCAGTATCTGGTTAGTTTGGTAACTTCTCAAACGTCCTTCAGTACCAATAGATACCTTCTCAAAGTCCTTTGGTATCTAGTTGGGTGGATACCTTCTCAAACATCCTTCGGTATCGCGTTTTATGTAAAACTAGTCATAAATGACTTTCTCTCTTTAAAGTATGTAAAGTATGTAAAGTATAACACATATAAAAACATGGCTTTAAAGGTACTTATGCATGCTGAGTATATTTAACACATATAAATCGCTTTTCAACAATTTCTCACACATGCATGTGTTTAAAACATAACTCATGGTTTGCTTGGAAATCACTTTGTAAAACTAGCTGGCATGAGAATAATCTTCTTTAAAACATGCTTTCTATAACACGTTGTGATCAGACATTTTAAGCAAATGTTTTAGTCAAAACGTTTTAGCCACTCACCATGATTGCTTAGGAGCTTTTCACTATAGTAGCTCCCTTTTCTACCTCAGGCTCCCTTTTCACCCCTAGAATTCAGATTCAATTTACAGCTTAGATTACTCATAGTTCTAAACCTTATTTTGAGATACTTCCTTCTGTAAACATATTCTAAAATTTTTTAGGAAGCTTACCCTAAAATTTGAGCTAAGAAATTCTCGTGGTTTGGCCGTAATCACAGAATCTTCAAGACTAACCCAAGCTTATCTTACAGCCTGACCTTTCTGTCTTCTTCTCAGTTTCCAGCTCGATCCCTTTGAGCTTTATTCCGGCATCCCTACCCTGAAAACTAGACTTTCAGAGCTTTCAGTGGCTTTGAAATCACTCCAAACACACGAGTAAATTGGGAGAACTTCTCGTCCCAAGATGATGCATCCTCTTTAGACCTCACTGTCCAGTGCGTCCTCTATGACTAACGCATGGATTTGGCTCCAACGCAAGGTTTGCTAAACTCTCCCACTCTTTTTAACGATATTTCTGAATTGTGATCTAAAAATGAAGTCTTTTGGCCCTATTTATAAGCGTCCAAACCTTCTCTAGAGTTGACACCACCTATTTGGCTGCATGGCCAAGTGTCTCCTTCTCACCCTATCAACGCAATGTTGTGATCATCGCAAGCTGATTTTCTTCTTCTCACGTTGCCAACGCATGAGCTTCCAATCTGATGCCACCACCTTAAATTCGTAAGGCTTAAGGATTTCCTTCCAAGAAGACACATGGTTTTGATGATGTTCTCCTGCTGATCTCATCCTTTGTATGCATCCAACTCTTGGATGTTCAACACATAATCCATACTCAATGCATAGCCTATCATCAACGCATAGCAAGCCAATTCACTCTCATTACAATTCAACTTAGCCATCGCAAGAAGCTAACCATTACCAACGCATAGGGTGACCGTCCATCCTCGACGCATGGCTCACTAGGTAGCGTCGCATGGCTTATTTGGCATGGGCGCATGGTTCTGGCCACCAACGCATAGGCTGGTCACTCGATGCATGGGCGGCTGGCCGCTCGACGCATTTGGCGTGCTTGGCCGCATGGGTTGCGCGCGGTGCCTTGATGCTTGGCCTGGCGCTTCGGCGCATAGGCGTGCGACGTATGCTAGCCATCGCTCGCTCGCTTGGCCGCATGGGCTATGTGCTTGGCTGCATGGTAGGGCACCTTGATGCACGACATGGCTGCTCGGTAGGGCGGTCAACGCATGGGCGTGCTCGCTCGATGCATTGGCAGGGTGTCCGACCGAGGCTGCTCGATGCATTGGCAGGGTGTCCGACCGAGGCTGCTCGATGCATGGGCAGGGCGTCTAGCCGAGGCTACTCGATGCATGGGCTGCCTTTTCATGCATGCCTTACCTACTCGTGTGCCTTCCAATGCATCATCTCCTATTTCCTTCTTCAGTCGCATGCCTTCACCAACCACTCTTCCAACGCATCAACACACAAAATTCTATACTTAGCCAAATTTCCAATTTTTTTCCCAAAAGTTAAACTTCCAAATTTCCTTTTTTCTTCAAATCTCCACTTTTTCCTCTACCATTCCACACTAGTTTCCACATCAACCTACTCATCACAGTAGTCTTAGTAGGGAACATACTCAAGTAGAGAAATTAGGATTCGGGCTTCACAAGCGCCAACTCAATAAGCCTCTCATTTTAGGGGTAAGATCGGGTAGATAGTTGGAAACATAGGGTACAAGACAGAATTCACTCCTACCTACTTTTAGGGATAGTAGAGAGGTTGTTTCCTTAAGTGCTGATCTCGGGTCTTGAACAAGAGGCACCACCATCTCATTGGCTCGAGAGGGACTCAGTTTAATAATTGGATCACAAATCAATTGTTCATTAGAGAAGCAGTGTGACTTAAGGAGCAAAATGTAATCTTGGGGATAAAACTATTGGGAATGGTGTCCTAAATCTCCTTGTAATCTCATAGTTTGTAAACTCCGTATAAGCATATTGTTGTTAATAAAATAAGTGTTATTTTATAAGTATATACTCAATCCAATAAACTAAGATCCGAGGTTATTTCATGTAATTTAAACAAGTATGTAGGGACATACAAATGAATCTTGTTTAAATAATAACCTAAATGGTCTGTAGTAGATGGATAAGGTTGGGTTTGTGACACTACGGATACGACCCACTTTATTGGTGGTACAAGTGTTGTAAAATGCTACAAATGATCTGATCCTGATCATTCACGTGGAGACATGCGAGCGGGGGTATCCTATACAAAGTTTGTATAAGATCGGACCACGAAATGATTAGTCTCTTTATATAACACCATTAATAATAGAGACTTACATTTCACTAAGATGACCATAGATGACATGACTGAATCCTGAGTGAGTTGTGAACACTTGCTCATAAAGGTGGTCCTTTGATTTGTATGGGTGAGAGTGGCCAGATTGCAAACTCAACAAGCCTACCATTTTGGGGATTCGTTTGATTGGGGAGCTAGAAACTCAGCTACACAAGACAAAATTCACTCCTTCCCCGATGTAGGGGCAATTAGATAAATTGCTCCCTTAAGGGTTGATTTAGGGTCTTAAACATAGTGGCCACACCCTTTCCTAGCCCAAGAGGATTTGGTCATAGTGGGACTATAACTTATTGTTCATTAGAGGAATCAGTGGTACTTAAGGAATTAGATGTAACTACAGAGGCAAAACGATATTTTGACCCAACTGTAGTTACGAGCAATTTGTGAAGGGTCATCGCGCTGTTGATTGGTTATATCCAATGGACACAGAAATTTATTTGTAGTGTGAAGAGTGCAGCTGTCGGTCTTTAGTGGAGTGACCGGCAATTAACCAATGTTGGGTAATTTAATTAAAGAATTTAATTATTTATCCGAGTACCTTTGGAGCTTCAGTCTACAGGTCCATAAGGTCCCCAATGTAGTTCAACACAGATTTAATCTTTGGATTAATTTAAAGTGTTCAAATTGATTGAGGGAATTAATTATATATGATATCAATAATTATAATGTATTTGATACATTATGAGAGAAATTTGAATATGATTCAAATACTAATTATATGAATGGGATTTATGTAACTAAATATAAATATGGTTTATTTTGAGGGAAATTAAAATATTCGGATATGATCCAAATATCATTTATAAGGATGAGATTCATATAAATGGATTTAGTATAAATGTGATTTATATTAAATGCCATATATAGTTAAGAGAGAATAAAATCTATAGTTTATATTGTATTTGATGTAATATAAAACTATAGGCTATATGTAATATTTGATATAACATATAGTGTATATATAATAAAGTAGTTATTATATATATTTATTTAATTTTATTAATTTATTTGAAATTAATAAAAGGGAAGAAGTTATAACTCCCTCCCCTTATTCTCTCAATAACTAACAAGTGATAAAAGAAGTTGAGAAATCATCTTCTTCAAGCATTCACATTCACAAAGAGAAGTTTAATCTAAGAGAAAGGTTCTCTGAAAAAACTTCCTTCTCATCCTCTCCTTCTCCTTCCATCTTCCAAGGATTCAAGCAAAGCCCACAACTCCTACTTGAATTCTTTAATCCCAAAAGTGAATATAGAGGGTTCTCGCTTGGTAGTATTCGTGTGTGAAGAAGGAGATCCATGAAGAAGGAGTTTCGTTAGTGGCTAGTACAAGGGATTACTTGAAGAAAGGTTCGTCAAAGGTGAGGTTTCTTGAAACCTGTTTTCTTTGTATAAGCATGTTGTAATTTAACCTTGAATACATATCTAATTGTATATTTACTGTAAATTATGTTTTCAATAATTATTGGAATTTGGACGATCCGCTTCCACTCAAGGATCTCCTCATGACGAGATTGCTTCAAAAACAGCTTTTGACCCAACCGTTATTATAAACAACCTGTGAAGGGGTAACTTACTAATCATGGTTATATTGAGTGGACACAATATATCTACATGTGAGGAGTGCAACTACTGGGCTTTACTGAAGTGACCCGATAGTTAATGAATGATGGTTAATTAGTTAAAGAGTTTAGCTGGTTAATCTCGGATCATTGGAGCCCATGATCTGTAGGTCCATGAGGTCCCCCTACTAGCTTATATCGGATTAAACCTTAGAATAGTGTGATGAACAAATTTGAAATGTTCAAATTCGATTTTCGGAGAAAAGCGTTAAATATATACGATATATTTAACCTAATGTTTAATTGTGAATTAAACTTAAAGAGAGAGAAAATAGGAGATATTTAAATATGATTTAAATATCAAGATTATGAATAGAGATTCATATTGATGGGGATTGGTGTTGGATTTAATATTAAATTAAATTAATAAATTTTAAAATTAATTATTAGAATGAATTTTGAAATTAAATGGGATTGGTCAAAATAGCATCAAAAGTTAAAAAATGTCGACTAGGTAATGGAATGAAAGTCAAAATGTTGACTTTTGACTTTGAGAGTCAAACTTTGACCTTTGACCAAGTCAGTGGAAAGATCCAATAATTGTGTGTGTAAAATTCCAATATTTGCATTGCTAAGTGTTGTCTTCATTTGAAGACACTTGCACCACTAATTCCACTTTGAGTTAGTGGATTTTTTAGTGTCAAATTTTCATCAAACTCAAAGTTTCATGTTTTTGCATGAAATGACCTTTAAAAAGAAAAGATTTAGAATTTTTTCAACTCTTGGCCAAGTGGAATTTTATGAGATTATTTGATAATCTCAACCTTTATTTTTTCTCAAATACTTAACCTTTTTCTCTCCAAATTAGTCACTCACGGATCCCATCATCCCGTTCTAAGGTCGGAGAATAGTCGGGAAGACTCTCGTGGTGGTCTACAAACCGTTCGTGAGGAGATTGGAGCTGATTTAGAGAAGACTTGAGTCTACAAAGGTTGTATTTCTTTTATCCCTTTGTAGTTAATTTAATTGCATGTTTATTCTTTGAAATTAACCTAATTAGAGTACTTTAGATCTGTTATTTCTTACGTTGCGCATGTGTACGTTCCATCATGTAGTTGTTGGCTACTGAATCTCAAGACCTAGCCATTCAGATTCAAAGGAATAATGAGCACAAGATTGAGGTGGATGTGTTGTTACAGATGATGTGAAAGGCAGTTACTAGAGTTAGGGCTGCTTCTTTTTCTGGAGGAATGGATGATCTGCTGCTCATGACAAATGATATTATGTTATTGTCTTGTTTTTGCTCAAATCATGCTTTCTTTTAAGGACTGGATAATTTTTGTAAGTCAGACAAAGGGGGAGAAGCCCTCCTGATGTTATTTATTTTGTATCTCTCAGATAGGGTTTTTATTGTTTTATATTGATCTGTCTGCTTTTTTTAATTAAATGTTGTTTGTGTCTCCACATCCTGTTTGGCTTGTTGGGTGTTTTGGTTTATCTATGCTTGGGTTGTGCTTTTGGCTCTTGCTAGATTTATGCCTTTTTGTTTTTGCATAAAAAAAATAATAGCCAAAGAGAGAGTTTGTTAGAGAATTGATATTGTTTATATTTGTTTAAGGTTGTTTGGTTTTTGTTATATAAGCTGCTTCACTAGTTGGCTTTTGAAATGTCCTATAAGATGTCTCTCGGAATGCTGTTCCTACATACTATTTCTTTCCTATCTGGAAAATTGTACGTAAATATTCTTCTTGAATTTTTTCCTTATATAAGCTCTGCAGATTATGGTTGGGTCTATTTCCTTTTTCTCGTTGTGCATGTTTAAGAGCAAGCTGTATTCTTGCTAGAGTTGTCACTTTTAAGTATTTGATTGAAGTTTTTGTTATGTGTTCCGACTGAACAACGTGATCGTGTGTCAATCTTAGAGATTGTGAAGCAAGAAATTTTGTAGATCTTGAAGCGTTGCTTTTGATCTTCTTGAATTGATACTTGAGAAGGATTTTTTGTTTTATAGGGGGAGCCTAAGGTATCATGAGAAGGAGTTCTTAACTTAAGGGGAGCCTGAGTTCACCTAGTGGAGTGGTTTTCATTTGAAAGTGGAAAGATAGTAGTTGAGAGGGAGTCTTACCGCTAAGGGAAGCCTAAGTGATTGCTTACTAATAGTCTCATACTTCGAGGGAGTCTAAGTCTCATTGAGAGAAGTCTCACACTTAAAGAAAATCTACATGATTATTCTTCGGGTTGAGCTATTCATGTGTCACAGTATTTGCTATTTATTTACATATAAGTACAATGTTATAATCTTTTGACTTTATATTAGTAAAAGTATCTTTTCTTTGTTGCTAAAACGCAGGTGGTATATCGCTGAAATTGGTTAGCAAACCTTGTGTTTTGCTTGTTCAAGTGTTTTTCCGCACCTTATTGATTGTCCTTGTAATGGTTGTAACAACAACGTTATACTGTGTTAGATAACCTTAATTTCATTTTTTTTCTCTAGCCACTTTTTGGTCATTTTCGAAAGTGGTAACATTAGCCATTTTTTTTTGTTGGTTTTCAAGGGGTGTCATTAGCTGTTTCTAAAGAGCTAACTTCTTGTTTTAATTTTCGTGTATATTTTCATAGATTGTTCCAAAGATACAAACCCAGAGCTTTTAACCCATAATCCCTAAATTAAGTACCTACAACACACATCAAAAAGATAAGAAACCCCATAACTGATTAAAAGCTTTTATTAAATAAAATTTACTTACCGTCATCATTTGTGAATTTCACTACGAGGGATTTTCAAGTTTGATGAAAAGGAACCCATGTTTTATGCAAGAAACTTTCTCAAGCAACTTTTTGGTCATTTTTTAAACCGGTAGTGTCATTTTTGGATGGTTTAAAAAGGGTACTATTGTCAATTTTTAAATAACTCCCTTCTTTTTTTAGTTTTCATGTATATTTTTAGAGATTATTCAATAGACAAAAATGAAAGAGCTTAACCCATAAACCCTAAATAAAACAACTACAACACACAAAAACAAAACAAAAACAAAAAAACAAGAAACCTCATATTAGTTTAAAAGCTTCTATTTTTACAAAAAGAGTTACAATCATTGTTTGGAAAAGGTAGCATGGGCCATTTTTCGATGAAATGTTATTAATTGACCGTCATCAATAAAGAGTTATAGATTTTAATTCAGTAATTGTTATTGTTTGTGTTTTTTTGTCTATTTTTGTCTTAATAACCCTAAATCCAATAAACTAACATCTAAGGCTGCCTTATGAGTCTTGAACTGTATGTAGAGACATACAGAGATTAACGTTCAAGATACAGCCTGAAGGGTCTATAGCATAGGAATAAGGCTGGGTACCTTATCCTAGTAACATTATGGATATAACTCACTTTGTATTTGATGCAAACGCAATGAGACAACACGTTCGTGTAGTTGACATGCGAGTAGGGTATCCTATGCAAAGAGACCAAACCGCGAAATAGTAACCACTAGATGTAATACCATTAACTAGTTAGGTTCCTATTTCAATAAGATGACCTAAGCAACTTAGTCTTAATCTTAAGTATATCATGAACTCTTGTTCATGAGGGATTGATCTTTGATTGTATGGGTGAGGGTGGCCAGTTCGTCGATCCAATATGCCTACCATTTTAGGGACAAGACTAAGTGAGGAGCTGGGAACATAATAATATAACATGGAATTCACTCCTTTTCGTCCTAAGGGTATGTAGATAAGTGTTCCCTTAAGTGCTGTCTCTGGGACTTGAACAAAGGTTCCTGCCCTTTCATTGGCTCGAGAGGAGTTTCTGTTTATTGGTTGAACCATTAACACGTTATTCATTAGAGGAGCATTGGTACTTAAGAAGTTAGAGGTAACCCAAGGATAAAGCAGTAATTTGGCTCAGTTGGAGTTACAAACACTCTGAAGGACTAACTTTCTATTATTGGTCTATATCCGCGGATATAGAAATATAATTGTAATGTGAAATGTGCAATTGTGGACCTTTAGTGAGGTGTACCCGCAATTAATGAATATTGACTAACTTGGTTAATGAGTTTAGCCAATTAATCTCATATCGTTGGAGCTTCTGATTATCCGTCAAGTCCCATTGTTAGCTCACTAGATGTATTTAAGAGGGATAGTTTGAATTCTTGCAATTAATTTGAGAAAACCATATATTATTGTGATTAATATATAATTAATTATGGATATGATCTATAATTCAAATTAAATTGGAAAGTAATATTTGAATAAGATTTAATTAATTAATTCAAGAGATTAGATTCACAAAGAATTAATTAATAGAGAGGTATTGCACATATATGTACGATGTTTATGATAATTAAATATATATATATACATTAAATTGGATTTAATGTATAAAATAGTTATTTAATTAATGTGAAAATTATATTAAATAAGTGTTATTTAATTGTGCTAATTAATTAAATAAATGTTATTTAATTAATTGGGCTAATTAATTAAATAAATATTAATTAATTAATTATGGAAAAGTGAAATAGGAAAAGGATAAAGGAAAAAAGGCTTGGTTCTTCTCTATATAAAGATCTCTCTATGGCCACTTTGGGAGCCTTTAGGAGACACAAACACTGACAATATACAGCAAACAAGTGTTATTGTGCAAAATTTTCTCTTAGCCATAAAGAGAATCATCTCTACTATCCAAAAACCCTTTTCTCCTCTCCCTCTCCTGACAGTTGGATACCACCTATCCCTCTATTGGAATCCAAGAGAATAACGAGGTTATTCTTGTGGTAGTGTTTGAGATTGTTCAAGAAATTTTCATGATCAAGATCGTTGGAGGAGCCGTTCGTTAGAACTTTGAGAGGATTGTTCGTGAAGCTTGAAAATCTACAAAGGTAAGAATGGTTCTAATCTTTTCCCAAAGCATGCTAATTTTCATGCTTATATTTTGTTTTAGTATAATGAATTTGGTTATGTAAAAGTTGAATTGCGGATCTGCAAAGTGTTACACTTGATGGAGTTAGCAAACAATTAGCGAAAGAAATTAGGATCATTGAGCACTCTGATTCATTAATTTTAACATCTAAGTTAGCATGTTCATAACAGAAAATAGGGTTTGAAGAAATTACCTTTGAAGACCTTCTATCAACGAATTCAGCTTCAATCTTTAATCCAAATGCTAGTAGACCACCACTTGACCTTCTTTACTATTCTCTTGGACCTTAGATTGATTTGTGGGAATAAAAAATGAGCTAAATTTGAGGGAATTTTTTTATAGAGGAAGATACTGGTTTCAGCTGAAATTGAAGAATCCTTTCTTCAACCAAACCTTAGCCTAAAATCCCTTTTGCATGTCCTTCAACCAGCTGAATTCAGTTGATTTATATTACTCTCAGTCATGCAAGCCGATTTCCTCATTACAAGCCACCACCTACTTGATCAATAAGGTGGAATTTGGTGTTGTTCAAAGTGGGAAAACCCACTCAGCCAAAGAAAGATGATGGAGAGTTGGCCGAAATGGGAACTAAATGTTAAATTTTTTTTCCAATTTCTTTTATTTTCTAAATTTAAAATCAATTTCCTAAAATAAAATCCAATTTTCAATTTAATTTATTTTAAACCAAAATAATTTTTAATCAAATTTCAAAATTGGAAAATTTTTTAAAATTAATTTTTAACCAAAAAATTTCAATAAATAATTTAATAAAATCAATTTTTAAAAATTAATTTAATATCAAATATTAAATTTATTCAACACCAATTCATCAATCATGAATCTCTATTCATGTAATTTAATATTTAAATTGAATTTAATTATTATTTAATTCTCCAATTTCGTTTAGTTTCATAATTAAATATGTAATTATATCACATATAATTATTAATTCCCTAAATTCAATTTTGAACATTTTAAATTTACTCATCACGCTATTCTAAGGTTTAATCTGTTTGTGAGCTAGTAGGAAGACCTAATGAGCCTATAGATCATGGACTCCAACGTTCCGAGATTAATCAACTAAACTTTTTAAACTGATTTAATCAATATTCATTAACTATCGATTCAGTCCACTAAAACCCAGTAGTTGTACTCCCCTCATTGTAGATATACTTTTGTCCACTTGATTTAACCATAATCAATAAGTCGACCCTTCATAAGTTGTTCGTAATAACGACTGGGTCAAATGCTATTTTACCCCCAAGATTACATCTTGCTCCTTAAGTTCCTCTGATCCTCTAATGAACAATTAGTTTGTGATACAATCATTAAACTGAGTACTTTTCAAGCCAATGAAAAGGTGAGACTCTTATTCAAAACCTAGAATCAGTACTTAAGAGAACAATCTCTCTACTACCCCTAAAAATGGGTAGGAGTGAATTCCGTTTTGCATCCTATGTCCTCAACTATCTACCCGATCTTACCTCTGAAATAGGAGGTAAGTTTATTGAGTCGATGCTATTGAGCCAACCCTCATCTGTGCAAATTTAATGATAATCCTGAATAAATAGGAGTTCATAGTTAGCTCGGGATTAAGGTCGAATACCTAGGTCATTGATTTGAAATAGTTAGTCTTAAACAGTAAACAACGTTATAAAGTAAGAGTGACTCGTTTCTCAGCCCAGTCTTATACAAACTCTTTGCATAGAACGTCCAACTCGTATATCTCCTCATGAATGATTTAGGATCACATTGTTTCTACTAAATATAAAGTGGGTCACATCCATTAGTGTTACCAGAATAAGGTAACCATACTTTATTTGTATACTATAGACCATCTTTATGTCTCCACATAAAGTCCAAGTACTCATGTAATAGCCATGGATATTAGTTTATTGAATTTAAGCTTTTACAAATACAATTTCCATATTCAATAACATATTTATTGAATAAACTTCAATAACAACATTATTTTAAATAGAATATGTTTAAATTTACAAACTATGGGTTTTTATGATATACATCCTAACACGCTTCCGTTGTGGGATTCAATCCCTTCAAGAAACATATTCCAAAAGTCCTTTTTTCCCGCATCCACTTTTTGCCTATTATGGAAAAGGTAGCATTGGTCATTTTTCGATGATTTTAAAGGGGTAATATTGACCATATCTAAAGAGTTATCTTCTTGTTTTAGTTTTATTTATTTAATACTTTCAAAGATTGTTTCATGGATAAAACCCTAATATTTTAACCCATAATCCCTAAATAAACCTACAAAAGAAGATATATATATATATATATATATATATATATATATAGATAGATAGATATTTAAAAAAAAAAAAAAAAAAGAAACCTCGAAACGATTTAAAAGTTTGTGGTAAAAAAGAAAACAGAGTTACAGTTGTGAATTTCATTATGGGACACGCTCAAGTTTGATTAAAAAAATCCATATTTTCTTATCGTTTTTTCTTCTGTCTACTTTTTTGTCATTTTTTTTTTAAAGGAGTAGCATTTGCCATTTCTAAAATGTTCGATCCTTGTTTTAATTTTTGGTATATTTTCATAGATTGTTATAAAGATAAAATCCCAAAGATTTTAACCCATAATTTCTAAATATAATGCCAAGTCAAAAATAAAATGAGCACCAAACAACAATTGATCCATTTAATCCAAAATAACTTAACCAAGCAACAATCGAAGACACAAACATTAGTTTGGGTGTTACATAAGATATTTTTTTTACCATTTCTCAAACGCAATGCACAGTTAAATTTTGTCATTTATCTCAATAACCCAATAAATTTTGCATACCATTATTAATTTAAATGGTTTAGAAAGAGACCAATAAGGCCCACCCATCTGAAGATCACCATCTCACCCACGTGATTTTTTTTTTCACACTTTTGAGTTATTTCTCTATTTCTCTACTTCTTTATTTTATGTTGTAGATGATGGTAGCCCCCACTCTTGTTGCATTTTTGCCCATCCTTCATTTAATATCCTAATTTCTCCATTCATTAATGTTCTTTTATTCCACAAATATCATCAACATAACTCACCCTTCATCCCAACCAAAGTTTAAAAGTGTCGATATCGGCCACGATAGTGAAGTCTTTATTTTACGAAAATATCTATGAAAATATCGATAAAATATTGTCAGAGGAATAATCCTAAAAAAATTATAAAAACAAAAAATTCATAGAAAATAAATTTAAAGTAGTAAATAAATATTTTATTATTTTTAAACAAGTTCACATGTCGATTATATGCATTAGTGACATTCCGTTGCTTATTTTTTAAGTTTCATGGATTTTTCTATAATATAAGAGAAATAATCTCGATGTCGAATCCATGAAAATGTAGAAATATCGATTGAAATATCGATATGAAAATTTATTAGTATGATCCTAACGTAACATGAATTTAGCACTATAGTTGATAATTGACATGTATTTCTCTTTTTTGAAATTGGGAGCTCAAATTCTCACATTCACAAATTTATTGAAAAAAAAAACACAATTCATCAAAAAAAAAAATTATTGTATATATTCTTAAATAAATAAATAAATTTAATAATGTATGCTTTAATCTCTGATATAATGTTTGGATATTTAAAAGCTTTGAATTTAGTCTCTTATGCTTTCACATTTTTTTTTCTATTTCATCACACTCTTGATTAATGTAAATATTGGCTTAAGATAAATTTATATGATCTAATACTTGGTAAATAAAATTTGAAGTTTTCTTCTTTTAGATCATGACCGTTTGTTTTCCTCCAAATTTGGGATAATTCACTCAAGTAAATTTATCAACCAATTGTTTTATTCTTCCTCTAAATTGAAAAATGTTAGTACATAAATCAATTTGAAACTTATGAAACAATAGAGGCTAAATTGAAATAAAAATATTCAAACATTAAAGACTAAAACAAATACTTAGCCTGTACGTATTTCATTGTTGATCATCACCTTTAGTTAATTCTTGATTACTCACACAACATGTAAATGTAAATAATATTTTTTATGATAGCCAGGTTAAGAGGAATTTATGGATAAAAACTCTCCACACATATGACTTTCAAATTGATGTACTAGATCCATGAATATTGGCCACTTGAATGGGAAATTTGTATGTGTTGTTGATGCTAAGTCTTTGAAATGGGTGTTTTGGTTTGGCCTACAAATCTTGTATGCCTCAAAGTTGTTCCCTTCTTTCCTACACACCTTAGGCCATTGCACATGAAGACATTTATATAAAAAACCAAACATATTTATTATTATTATTATTACAACAAAACACTTCTCTATTTTTTCCCCTTTTTTTCATTTTTTATTCATTAATAAAGTCATTGAATTTAGGGTTTGGTTTATGCAATATTGAATCATAAACTCTTCCAAACATGTGTGTGTCTTAGAGAACAACAAACAATGGCATTTGGGTTTCATTAATTTTTCTAGTTAAGTCACCAATTGATGGAGGTTGGTGAGAAAATATGTTATTTTAGAGTTTGATTAAACATGAAAAATATTAAATCATTTGATTTGGATTTAATTAGTACTATGACTTCAAGGTTTAACATAACCACATATATATCTATCCTTATACAAATCTAGCAATTATTTGTTGGTTAACATTTCAAGCTCATTTGACAATTTTTTTTTGGATATAACCATTTTGCTTTCAATTGTTGTACTTGTTAAAAGATAAGCCTTGTTAATTAACTTTCTTTCATTTTTTTTTTTTTATGTTTTAATCTTTCTTAAATTTGAAAAAGGAAAAAAAATATGGATTATTTTTCAATTTCTTCCAAGAATTTTAGAAGTTTTTTTTTTAGTGACTATATATTAAAATTTGCCAATCTCAATCATGCTATTAATTAGTATAATATTTTGAATGGCACATTTATTCATTTGATTTTCTTAATGAACTATCTTTAGATTACAGAGAGTATGTATTTGTGGTATTATATTACATTTTATGGTTTCTTTTTAGCATTTCATCCTTTATTTTTAGACTGTTGCAAATATAATAATCAGATACAAAGTATTAATTGATATAATCTGATGCAAAAAAATGTATAGACTTATCAACATTTAGATTTAGCTTTTGGAGTCTATAAGTGATAGAGTTATCATCGATAGGAGTCTATCACTGATAGATTTTGCTATATTTGTAATTCCTTAAAAATGTTGCATACACATAATTATTAGTTAGTACTACCCATTATAATTACCATTTAATTTGAATTCATCTCACTCTTATTTTAGATTGATAATTTTAGTTAAATATGAGAAAAAACCGAGTGTGTGGGACATCTAACATGTGTATTTTCTTTTTGACAATACGTAGAATGGGAGAATCAAATATCTGATTTCAAGGTTGATAGTACAAACACTATATCAATTGAGATAGATTCATTGTAATTAGCTATAGTTTTAGAAGTGTAATTATATTTTAGCTATATATCCATGACAATTTCTCTCTTGTTCTTTTTTCCATTACTCATTTAGATGCTAAATGTGGGTTTTTATCAACATTAATGGCCTAATTTGGCTGATTTTAAACACTCCACATTCAGGCTCAAAACCCAAAATTTCAATTACAATTACAAAAGGCTCATGTCTCCAACCACAAAAGCCCATCACTTTCATTACAAGACACTCGCAAAACATTGACATGGACTCTCAACACCATAGCTTTTGTTCTCTATGGAATAATACAAATTTTATGCTGCTCCACATGTGCCTTTGCACAGAGCTCCCAATCAACTTCCTTTTCTTTTAAAACTCTCTATAAAAGAAACTCCTCAACTTCAACACCTTCTTCACTCAAAAACAAAGCTTCCTTTTTGTCATCACAATAACAAAATCAAACACAAAGCACAAAAAGGTCCTTCCAATGGCTATGCTTCCATGCAAACGCATCCTCGTCGTCCTCATCCTCGTCCTTCTTTGTTGTTTCTCAAACAAAGCTATAGGTAGACTTTTCAATCTAATGTCTTTTCTTTTTCTTCATTTTTATGTTTTAATTAAGTTACTGTTAACCAACATGTTAACTAATTGATTACAGTAAATCATATTGGTTAACCAAAATGTTAACTAATTGATTACAGTAAATCATATGGTTTTTTTTTTCCTTTTTTTCCCTTTAGTTTTTTTTGTGTTAAAAAATTAGGTTATACTCTAACAAATAATATTAACTTGTGGATTATGATAAATTGGATCTTCGAGGTTTCGATATATATATATATATAGACATTCTAATGTAATCCTTAGTAATTTATCCACACTGTCCTAAATAAGATGGAAATTTTCATTCTCTTGTACAATATCTTGAATTGTACATGCATAAGCTAGATGCATATAATTTATTATTTGATAAATTTTGGAAAGTGTGTGCGAAACATAGATACATACAAACATGACAACATATGTTTCTTGAGGCCTATTTTGCAAGTTTAATGGGACTATGGAAGTATCTTTCTTAATATATATATATTTAAGAAGTTAAATTTAACTTTATATAGAGTGGAATTATTTATTTTATAATCTACTTTTGTAAATCCTATTTCAAAAAGAAGGGTTTCTAAAAAAAAAAAAAAAAAAAAAAAAAAAAAAAAAAAAACAAAAGAACAAGAAATTAAAATTGTTGATAAACAAACTTTAATGTTGTCTCGATTTCAAATAATTTGGTTGTTTGTTAGGGTAAGAAATAGAATAACGAAGTGATTTCAAATCTTATTTTTTTTTTTTTATAAAAGAATCTATCTAAAATAGCCGGGTTTTGGGAATTTCATGATATTTAAGGATAAATTACATATTTAATTAACTTTGTCATATTCTAATTTTTAATGATAAAATCATAATAAAAAACCTCTACCAGTAAACTTTTTATCTTTCTTTTATTTTCATATTAATGTTGTTTAAACCCAAAATTTTAAATACATTCATTGTAAAACTTTCTCGTCCAAAATAAAATTAAAAAAAATTAAAATCATATCTTGGATTTCAAATCTGATTTGAAAATCGTTTCTAGTACTTTCTTGATTCGAACAGGGTGACATCAAACAAAACAATATTTAAATTCAAAAAAAAAAAAAAAAAAACCACATGTACACTTGAATAAGTTTATTGTATACCTAATCATAAAATAAAAACTCATTCTACAAAGATTTTCTTCCTTTGTAAACCTAAATTTTATGTACAAAGTTGGACTGAGATTTCCCTATTGATTTGTGGTTTGCAGCAGCAAGAAGTTTGGGAATACCTCAGCTTAAAAGTGATGTTCATAATCAGAAAGTTATTAATAATGATGATCTTAAAGTTCATGATGAAGAACATTTCTCAAGCACTGATGATTTGGGTGCAATGGATTATACTCCAGCCTCCAAGAAGCCTCCAATCCACAACTAGAATTTTATTTGTAAAAATCCAAACACTTTTACTTCTTTATTATTAATTTGTATGATATTTTACATCTGCCTTTCTCTTTTTGTTTTTGGTTCAAATGAAAGCTTCAAGTAATGAATTATACAGAAATGGAAGATATGAGCAAATTGTGAAACAATGTGGGTTTCATACATGTGCAACTGTTTCAATATTGTCTCTTTTCTTTTTTAATTTTTATTTTGAAGTTAGATTGATTGTCAATAGAAGATTTATGTCGGCATAAAATGGTCTTCGAGGACTTGTTTGATAACGTTCTCAATTTTTTATTTTTTTTTTATTTTCTTGTTTATTGTTTTTTGTTCTTTTAAAACTAGAAATAGAAACATGTTTGATAGCTATTCTTCGTTCTTTTATTTCATTAAAAAAAAGAATCAGGAATAGGAATATATATTTGATAATTGTTTCTTATTTTTTTTGTTTTTTAAGGAATGTTTTCAAATATAAGAAAATGAATTGACTTATTTATAAATATAACAAAATGTCACTATCTATCAATAATATTTTCAACAATTTTACTATTTAAAATAAATACTTTTTTTACTGACGTAAAATTTATTACACATAATATAATAAAATATATGACATTTTGACTAAAACAAATATAAAACTGTTATAAAGAGTTTATAATATTTAATACAATTTCCAAGACAATTTTTTTTTTTAAAATAAGTATAATAAATTTTGTCCTTCAAATATTATTCAAATTTGATCTGCAATGTTATCGATCACTCCAACCAATTTACATTAAATGAAGCGAACTTTGATGAGTTAGTCCAATTTAGACTAATTTTGTAAATTGTTCAACAAACTTTGTAAATTAAATTTTAATAATCAATAATTTCTTTTACAACATGATATGTGTCCATGTGTCAACTTGTAATGAAATATTTTGGTTAGAAAATCGACTTTTTTTTTTCTCTTTAAAGGTACACATTTTTTATTAGTCAATCATACACAAATAAAATGTAAATAAAAAAAGAGAAATAAAAAAGAGAGAAAAGAAAATATTTGTCTTTGAGGATTAACGGTTAACAATAATATCTCATTAATTTATTTATTTATATTAAAATTGATGAAAAATAATAGAGGTTAGAAAGGTAAATAATAGCTAAAAACTTGCTAATGAAAATAAAAGAAAGTAAAAATAAAAGGAGGAAGAAGAGAAAATAAGAGAGAGAGAAAAAAATTAGAAAATGAAAAAAATTGAAAAATGAAAAAGATAATTGAATATTAAAGGAAAAATTAGTATGTTAGAGAGACATAGAAGGAGAGAGAGAGGAGAGAAGAGGAAAATAATAGATAGGCTTGAAAGGGGAGGAGATGAATATGGGTGCATATATAATGGGAAAAAAAAAGCAACAACAAAATTTTGAGAAACTTTAAGAAACATTTCTTACAATTTTGAAAAAAAAGTGTTGTATAAATTATATAACAAATCTATTTCTTAATAAATGAGAAATGAAAATAAGAAATAGGAAATAAGTCTACAATAAAAAAAAATGTTGTTTCATGACACAAGGATATAGCCAAATTAAATGGACAGAAAAATAAAGTGATTAAATGATAAAAGGCATGTATTTTTTTTTTCTTTTAGAATTTTCAAAAATAGAAAAATAAGAAAAACTATTTACACAAAATAGTAAAATTTAATCTTCTTTGATAAAGGCTGATAGAGGTTGTTAGAAGTCTTTCAGTGTCTATCATTGTTAGAAACTGATAGAAGTCTATTACCGATACTATCATTGATTCTAGAAGTTTATTAGTGTCTACTGGTATTTTTTTGTTATTTCTGTAAATAGTTTGACATATTTTCTATGTGTGATTTTTTTTTTTTTTCTTGAGAAAGAGCCGAGATTTTGGTATTTGATAGTGATTGTGAGATTGTTGTGAAACAAACTGCTTGTCTCGAAGTTGTTATCAAGGAAATGAAAATGTTAAAAGCTAAACTAGCAAACTGTGTTTGTAAAAACTAGCTCTTCGTAATGAGATTAGTGGAAAAACAATTGTAAAATATAGAGAAAAACTGAGGATGAAGTAAGAATTTGAGGAGACACTTATCTTGTATGATCTCAAGCCACTATAATTTCCAAAAATGATAAAAGCTAAGAAAATGGTGCAGACAATCTTGAGAAGGGGCTAAAAGCCAGGGAGAATAACCTAAAATTGAAAAATAAAAAGCTTTTATACCAACACGAGAGCATCGTGACGTGATAGCGGGCATAAATGCACGTTATTACAACGCAAAGATATAAAACAATGTGGGAATGCGACGATAAAAATATGCAAAATCGTATCCAAAAGCATTAAGTTGAGAATATTGCGATCGCATATGCCCATCGCATTAAAGCAGCTAATTTTCTTATTTTGTGTAGGATAATGCGTTGGCGCAAAGCAAATTGCGATCCAAAGAATTCGGCGCCCGAGCACATTAGAAGATTGCGACTGTAAAGCTATGCAATCATATGCATCCGTGAAAATCTACTCAAGAAGGTGGCCGCATAAGGATGGCACATCAAGGTGAAAGCTTAATAAATCATGATGGGACAAAAAGCTGATGACGGTCGAATCCGAATTTAGTTGACAATCCGTTAACGACACACTGTAGCAAGTATATTCAACTTTTCGGTGACCATTAATCGGCGCATCAGACAGAGATTTAATGACTTCCAATCATTGTAATCATTTAAGAGAAAAGATCTTCACCCTGAAGCTCTATAAATACCGAAGGCCACCTTTGTTAAGAGAGTTCAGAATTTTGGAGTTCCCATCTGCCATATACATAGAAGATGGATCATAGATATCCGTTATTTGTAATTCATATACTTAGAAGGCGGAGGCGAGCGAAGAGAGAAGACACTGAAAGATCGTTCCTGGTAGCTCAAGAGATTGCCGGGAAGGCTAAGAGCGGAAAGAGGGCCGACTCTTGTGAAAGCAAGAACATTCTTTTGGGTAGAGTAGAGTAAAACACAGTGTAAAAGCCTCGGGAAGCAAGACATTGCTACCAGGCTCCCTATCCCTACTTCCATTGTCATTTTGTATTCTGATTTTATTTATAAAATGGAATTTGCATCTCTACATCTGTTCAATCTCTTCACAATACGCATGAGTAACTAAACTTCCAAATGGGTTGAGAAGTATTTAGCTAGCATGATCTAAGATCTTCATTTTATGTGATCATCTTGTCTTATGTATGCCTCCATCACCCTTTAGAGATACTTGAGAGAGTAGTCTAAAGAAAGAACCTACACTTGAGAGAGTTAGGTTAGAATTTAGGCTTGAGAAAGTTAGATTAGAACCACATAAGCGAGAGATAGAGGCTTAGAGATAAGTTTTGCTTGCTATCATGCATCGTATGCACCTAGAAATAAGATATGATAGTATGCGGTCACCTTGTGTATGTTTGTGTCATTCATCATCGCATAGACAAGATAACGGCTTAGACATAAGTCCTATAGACATTATTGTATACATCGCGTGCATCCTAAAATTAGAAACTATAACATTTGCATTGAGAGATGACATGCTGTTGTATGTGTGTAGCATGATCGCATAACTTGAACGCAATCTTAGGAAGTGTTAGCTAAATCCCTTCTCAACTCGTTCCCCGCATACTCATTGTAACTTTCGTTGTTATTAACTCTTTTCTCAATTCTGCCGCATAGGATTTATACTTTAAACAAGCATACCAACCAACTTATTATTTTGTTTGTCATCGCAAAGGAATCAAAACTTACCATCGCATATTGTCTCAGTAGTCCCTGTGTTCGACCCTGGACTTACCAGGAAACCTAGTAGAATTTATACTTGGATTTTACTAGGAAAACTTGCATGTGCAACGCATACACTACCATCACAATATACACATCATTATTTCATCATATTCACAACGCATCATGACGCTGCAAGCATTGGCCTTTAAAATGACACAGCATCGCTCAACATTGTTCTTCAGGTTCATTTGACATTATCACAATGTCATAGGGCAACGTCGTAATGTTGCACTTCAATATTGGAACATCGAGCCTAGTGTTTGTTTAACATTATCCTATAAGGATTTTTTCGTACTTTTCCACAGTATTGATCTTGTTTACTTCAATTGACCCTAATTGTTCCATTTGACTCCAAAATCACCTAAGACGTCCCTAGTGGCTTCATCAGCTCAATTTTCTAAGTAAAGCACATTTAGCCATAAAATTCCTAGAAACTAACACATGGCCTGAAAAGATAACTTTTGGATAGAGCTATCAAATCACTCCAACCTAAACCTTGTAAGTCCTCGAGCAAGAGAGAATAAAGAATACAAGCAAACAATGAAAAATTGCATTATAATGACTCAAATCTCGATAATCAACATACTATAAAGCTTGCAAATGAGAAACATGACAATTTTTTAATAAGTTATTTAAAACTTTTCCTACCCTTCTTTTCATGTGTGTGAAAGTCAACGAAAGAGAACTCTTCTAAACTTGGGATAACCTTATGACATCCTTCAACTAACTTTCCTCTACACTATCTCAAGACCCTTAACTAGTCTCATGTTCGAGTGTTTGTCATTGTAGTATGATTAACTTATTTGTTATAGGAAAAATTGGAACAACATATTTCTGTAACATGTGCGACATGTCACATTCAACATGTTGAATTGTCAAAGATATTGTAACATGACAAAAAGAAAGTTCTAGAGAATATTTTTCTTTATCACCCCCATATATATATATATATATATATATATAAAGGTTGTGTTTAATTTTAAAGTTGGCTGCTTTTGAATAGTTTTTGTTGAAACATTTTGCTTTTTGTGGTGGTTAAATGTTGCAACTTCGATTCTGAATTTTCATTGATCTTGAAGTTGTTGGATCTTAGAGGGAGTCTAATACATCATTACTTGAGGAGATATTCTCTATCTTAGGGAGAACCTAAGACATCATTGCTCGAGAAGGATTTCTCTAACCTAGGGGGAGCCTAAGTTCTTCAAGTGAAGGTGCATTCATAAGAAGGTGGAAAGATTATATTTGAGAACGAGTCTCATGCTTAAGGGGAACCTAAGTGAGCATTCACTAATATTCTTATACTTAAGGGAGCCAAAGTATGTTGAAGGTGAAGGGATCTCACACTTAGAGGGAGCCTAAGTTTCATTTAGAAGGAGTCTAAACTTATGGGGAGCCTAAGTGGTCGTTCTCTAAGTTGAGCTATTTGAGTGTCACTGTAAGTGTCATTTATTTGCAGATAAGTACATTATTGTGATTTCTTGACTTTATATCAGTGAATATATCTTTCCATGGGCACCCTAGCCCCTAGACATAGGTGTTATTGCAACGAACTGGATTACCAAACTCTGTGTTCTATTATGACTTTAGTTTTCTACATTTATCTGTGATGTTTCTGGAAATGTTGTAACATTGTGTGTAACAAGTTTTGTCATGTGTCAGAAAACCTTTATTTCACCTTAACTCAACTAAGTAGCATGCTTAAGACTAAACTCTAATTTTTTGCATCCACCCAACTTCTATTTCACTTTTCTTTTCTTTCATTTCTTTTCTTTTTTTTACCTTCTTTGTTAGAAGCTTTGCTTTTGGACTCACCTTCATTCTAACATTCCAACACTTTTTGGAAATGGTAGCTAGCTACAAGCAAGACTTAGACTTGGTCTTTGCCACCATTCTTACCTTTGGTTTAGCTCACTAACACTTTTTGGTGAGGCTAACCACGAGCAAGAACAAGAACAAGAAATTTATGAGCCTATAAAAAGATAACAAACATAGAAACACCAATAAGCCCAATCCAAGCCTTTAGAGTAAAAAAAAAAAAAGATTGCATATGTGCATACATAGACATGCAAGAAATGCAGTATATGAAACACTTCCTAGATTGTCCTAATCGTACATAATGCAATGATTCGTTCAAACTAGCATGCTAAAAAACAATGGTCTTAACTCATATGCTCGAGGACCTCAACAACTGATCGACCAAATGTATGAGGGGTAAGATTAGAATAGATAGGTCTTAACACAAGCATACACTATCGATGAAGTAATAAACTTGGAGTATTCCAAGTGTCGAATCCCACAGGACTAGATTAATTTTTAAATTGATTATGACTATGGATCAATGAAACCAAGGTAAGCTGAAAAGTATATATTGTGATAAGTGAGGGAAAATTTAAAAAAACAGTAAACAATGATGGTCGAATAGGGGAAAACAATGTTTCAACCTTTTAGGTGTTATGCCTAAAGTGATGCTGCCACATCATGCCAACACAATGAGTTATGCATGGACAGGAAACTACATATATTCGGTCTTGTGTCAAGTTCCTTAAGGAGTTCTAAGCAGCTAACCCCTAATATTTTCATGGTTAGCTGGATCTTAGATTAATTCAATTTCAGTTTCTTTATCCTATGGTTTTCCTTATTTCTATGGAGACGTGATAGTTCTATTTTTAGGCTCAAAGTTTCATATCCCTTTGTAACCTCCGTTTACATCCTAACCTTCTCAGCATTAGAGCTCCACTAGATTGTTAAGTTAAATGGCCAGTTTAACCTATCAATACTATCTTTTAATTCAACAAAGAGAATGCGTAATTCAAGATAAAATGATGTGCAACAAAACTTAAGGCATATCAATCATAAGACATCCACGTTGCTGAACCACTAGAGAGATTTTTCTCATGACTTTTGATGAAATAATTAACTTTATTAAATCAAGAACTATAGCTACAACTGAGTTCAATAGGAAGGAAAAATAAAAATAAACTACAATAAATAAATAAACCTATACTAGAATTATAACTCAAGAGGTCTGGAACGAATCCTCTAATCCTAAGTCTTTCCCGAGGATGTTCTTCCTCTTTCAAGGTAGAATTTTTTCCTCACCGTACGCTTTCAAGGGGTGATAATCCTAGAGCCATTACGCCTTAAGGATACTTTTGTGCTTGAGGCTACTAACTTGGAAAAAACAAGAAAACATCTAAGGGGCTGATTGAGTAACAGAAATGGGGAGGTGTGGTGATGGTCTCGATCGTGGAGTGTTGATTGCCAAAAAATGGAGAGCTTCACCTTCTTTAATAGGCTCCAAATCGGTTGAGGAGGGCCAAAATTCATGCACTAAGAATTTACCATGTGAAATTGGGGCTAGAAAACTGATTAAAACGTGAAAATTGCAACCATATTTGATTAGACTGAATTCTGGAAAAATAGGGCTCATTGATGCGGCTACAATGAGTTTAGTGATTTCACCGTTGATAAGTTGTAGAAATAAAAGTTATTCTATCTTTTTAATAAAAAAAATAGGAAAATTTAGAGGAGAATGTATTAGCTTGACAAAAAATTCATGCAAATAATCATATCCAGCGATCATGTGCTTACAAAATCGATAATCTTTGAAAAGTATAAAATTTATCACTTTTGGACGCAGGACTTAGATGAAATGAAGAAGAAACCAATAAAAGAAACAAACTATAGCTGTGAACACATAAAAAGAATCAACTCGACACCCAACTTTGTAACACATCGCATGGTTCTATGCGTGGTAAAATCGAAAATGACAAATGTGTAAGCGGTGGAAGTCAAGTCAACATAACAAGTTGGTTGATGTGAGACGTTTGTAGCAGAGCCAATGAATCTTTGACGTGAAGCAGGGTGTGCAACAGAGCATGAAATTTAATGCAAGGTGTCAGCATAATCATTAGAAAGAGGTGAGGAACCTTCATTTCACACCTATAAATAGCCTTTGAAGATTGAAGAAAACACAATGAATTTTCCACCATTGAAAGAGGTCGAAGCTCTGTCAAACTTCCACTCTAAATTCACCATAACCACCACTTATTCGAGCTTTTCTTGAAGAACTTTTAGTGAAAGCTTAGAGTTCTTCTCTGAAAAAGGAAAGAGAGACCTTCATACTATTGCAAGCTAAGTGAAGAAACCATTACCTGAGGCCAAAGGGAGCAAGAAATTGTGACTGACGACTTGATATTATCAATTCTAATTTTTCTTTCATTCTTCTCACCATCTTTATTTGTATTAAGTTTTTAGGAATTTCTCTTTCATCTTAATATGAATGCACTTTCTTCCATATTCTTTCTATCCTTCTCTCTTTTCATAAACATGAGCAACTAAATTCTTAATGGGTTGAGAAAGATAAACAAACATTTTTACTAAATAATGCATAAATAGGCATTCATCTTATTTAATGCATGCAAAATTAGTACTGAGATCAATCGAGTGATTGGTCTAGGTAAGAAATTAAGATCAAATCGAAAGATTGGTCAAAATAGATAGAAGCCATCTATTTGAGAAAGTATAATATTATGAAACTCGTTAAACAAGAACAGAAGTAATTTTAGAGATAAAGTTAACCTATCGCAATCAAAACTCATTACATGCATCCTAGAGATAGGACACTGTGACTCAAAACACAGAGAGGTGAAGTTTATTATTTGATGAGTTTATTGCATGAACGCATGACTTATGCACTACTTAGGAAACTGTTAGTGAACCTTTATCTAACCCTGTCTAATCGTTGATATTTATCCATGTGTTATTGCTACTATTTCCAACTCACTGATCTTTCTTTTCTTTGTTAAGACATGACGCAAGAATTTTGCGTAGCTTGGCATTTGTTCTAACGCTTCTATGAGGAGAATGTTGATATGCAATTGCTTAAGGATTTCAAGGAAGCACTTGAATTGTTTATCGTCATTCTTCTTTTGTTGGCGTCCGGGGAAAGGTGCACTCAGTTGCACTGCAGGTGTCCCGGTATCAGACGTGCTTGGCTGTAAATGATCGACAGAGTCAGGTGCTCTTTCTTCTTGTTCTCTTTCAAATGCCATTGTTTATGTTGTGTTCTCAATTGCTGAAGGATGACTGTCATTTCTTGGGCTTATCTTCTTATCAACTAAAAGTCTACCACTCTGTAACGTCACCATATGACATTGCTCCTTTCCATTTTTACTTCCTAGGGCCTCAGTGTTGCTAGGCAATATCTGTGCGACTGATTCTTTAGCTCGCTTGCAATTTACCTACTTGCATCTCCAAGTTTTGGATTGATGATGTTTGACTCTTCAGTAACACATTATTATGGGTTATGTATTCATTCAATAAATTCTTAAGTAGAGACATTGAACTCAACGCTTGACCCTCTATATTAAAGGTTTAATGCTTAGGTTGTTTCTAATGCTACAATCCAAGTGACAGCCTCTACTTAGGTTGCTCATGCGTCCCAGAATGCTGTTGCTTTTTTTTGGTGACCTTCCTAAGAAAAATTTGGATGGTTCTTCCATCCAGGGTTGTATATGTTTAAGAATTGGTTATTTTTTATAAAGCAGACCGATTGTCGATTTTGTGGGCAATCATTGTAGGACTGTGGTCCTCCATCCATCTGGTGTACCCTTTAAGTCTTTGTTGCATTTCCCATTGATAAATTTTGCAACAAGTTTGTCACTGTAGCCACTTGTGCAGAGAGAGTGGTTATTGCATTAGAGTTAATCGCATTCACATTCTGAGAACGCCTTCTACCATTTGTTCTAGAATCATAAGCATCATCAACCCACTCCATATTGTGCTTGGCGATGCAGTCTAAAATTTCCTTAGCTTCATTGTATTATTTTTCCATTATGCCGCCAGTTGTGACTATGTCTGCTGCCATCTGGGAATGTCTATTCAACCCCCCATAAAAAGTTTCCATCTGAACAGTCAAGGGCAATCCATGGTTGGGACAATTCTTGACCAATCTTTTGAATCTTTCCCATATCGCACTCAAGGTCTCAAGCACTCCTTGTTCAAAGTTCATAATCTCCCTACGCCTCCTTGCGTTGATGGTGGGAGGAAAGTACTTTTGCATGAACTTTTTCACCAATTTTTCCCACATCGTTATCTCATTAGGTTCTAAAGAACTCATCCACTACTTGGCATCATCACGGAGAGATTAGGGAAATAAGAACAATCTGATAGGTTCCAGTGTGATTCCAAGAATCACAAACGAGTTGCATGTTTCCATGAAGCATTTCATATGGGCATATGGATCTTCGCCGCAGGTACCTCTAAATTGTCCTGCTGTTTGAAGCATCTGGAGAGTTATAGACTTCATCTAGAATCTCGTCCCATCAAGTGTTGGATATATGATCCCTGGCGAAAAGTTATACAATACAAGTGATAACGAGCAGAAATGCACATTATTACAGTGCTAAGTTCTTAAACAATATTGGCTTGCATTGATAAAATATGTTAGATTGCGTCCAAAAAAGCATTAAGTTTATAACATTGCGATCGCATGCGTTCATCGCATAGAAACAATTGATTTTTATATTTTTATGCAGAATATGCGTTGACGCAAGGTGAAAAGAGCGATAACAAGAGATCAATGGACTAGCATAGCATTACCGCAAGGCTTTGCGGTGATTTATGTTCGCAAACATCTGCTAAAAAAGGATTGCCACATAGAGCCAACACAACTTGGTGAGCGCATCTGGGTGAAAGGCATAATTAATCACAATGGGATAGAAAGCTGATGATGGTCGAATCATAAGCTTTTCGGTGACAAATATTCGGCGCATCAGTCGGGGAATTAAAGCCATCCCATCTGTGCAATCATAAGAGGGAAGCCGCCTTTCACCCCGAAGCTCTATAAATACCAAAAGCATCCTTCAGAAAAGGGGTTAACAAGTTCACTTGTTCACCGATTTAGGAGCTTTAGATCAATTTTTAAGAAGTTGGACATCGACGAAGCAAGGCCAACCACGATCACATTACAGCTAGCCGATAGAACAATAATGCTTCCGGAGGGCAAGATAGAAGATGTTCTCGTGCAAGTGGACAAGTTTATCTTCCCAACAGACTTTGTTATATTGGATTATGAGGCCGATAGAGAAATTCCTATCATCTTGGGACACCCATTTCTCGCCACAGGGTGAGCGTTAAATCGATGTGCAGAAAGGAGAGTTGACCATCTGAGTCGATGATCAAGAAGTAAAATTCAATGTACTCAATGCGTTGAAGTACCCAGGAGATATAGAGAACTGCGAATATATCGAAGAGCTGTAGGGAGAACAGTGGCATGAACCGCTGAAGGACATGGAGGAGGAGGACTTTGAAATCGGCGCAATGTTGGAGAAGGATTGCACTGTAATTCATGCTAAATCTAATTTTGAACTGCTTAAGTTATCTGAACGGACATCGCAGCGCATTAAGCCATCTTTAGAAGAGGCACCTGTGTTAGAGTTAAAGCCATTGCCAGTGCACCTAAAGTATGCTTACTTAGGAAGTAGCGACACGTTACCAGTTATCATTTTTGCATCATTGAGTAAGGAGAAAGAAGATGCTCTCCTACGGATCCTAAGAAATAATGCAAAAGCCTTAGGATGGACCTTGGCAGGCATTCGAGGAATCAGTCCCTCGTATTGCATGCACAAGATTCATCTGGAAGAAGGAAAGAATGGATCAGTAGAAAGACAACACCGCTTGAACCCTGCCATGATGGAGGTTGTAAAGAAGGAGATAGTAAAGTGGCTGGATGTTGGTGTCATCTACCCGATATCTGATAGAAGTTGGGTGAGCCCAGTGCAATGTGTTCTGAAGAAAGGGGGGATGACAGTCATCACTAATGACGAGAATGAATTGGTTCCTACAAGGACAACTACGGGGTGGAGAATCTGCATGGATTATCGCAAGCTGAATTTGGCCATTAAAAAGGACCACTTTCCACTCCCGTTCATTGATCAGATGTTAGACAGACTTGTGGGGAATGAATTTTTCTGCTTTCTTGATGGCTATTCAGGGTATAACCAAATAGCAATTGCGCCAGAGGACCAAGACAAGACAACCTTCACGTGCCCATTTGGTACATTCGCATTACGACACATGCCATTTGGACTCTGTAATGCACCAGACACTTTTCAACGATGCATGATGGCAATATTTTCATATTACTTGAAGGAGTTAGTCGAGGTATTCATGGATGATTTCTCAGTCTTCAGCAGTAATTATGACTCCTATTTGTCTAACCTTGAAAAAGTCTTGAAGAGATGCGTGGCAACAAATCTTGTTTTGAACTGGGAAAAATGCTACTTTATGGTGGAAGAAGGAATAGTTCTGGGTCACAAAATCTCCAAGGCAGGATTGGAAGTTAATCAGGCAAAAATCGACGCAATTTCCAAACTACCCCCACTTGTGAATGTAAAGACACTTAGGAGCTTTCTGGGATATGCAGGATTTTATAGAAGATTTATTCGCATTTTCTCCCAGATCGCAAGACCCCTAAGTGCACTTCTCGAAGCTGATTGCGAGTATAATTTTGATGACGCCTGCACCAAAGCATTTAACACATTGAAAGATGCTCTCATCTCCACACCGATTTTGATTGCGCCCAATTGGACGCAACCATTTGCATTGATGTGTGATGCTAGCAGATATGTTGTAGGCACAGTCTTGAGTCGGCACTGGGAAAAGGTGTTACATCTTATCTATTATGCGAGCAAAACACTGAACGACACACAGGAGAACTATATGACCACAGAAAAAGAAATGCTCATGGTGGTATTTGTATTGGAGAAGTTCTGACAATACTTAATCGGAACAAACTTGGTGGTGTATACAGATCACTCTACGATTAAGTATCTAATGATGAAGAAGGATGCAAAACCAAGCTGATACGGTGGGTGTTGCTCCTACAAAAGTTCGACCTAGAAATCAAAGACCGAAAGGGCACCAAGAACCAAGTTGCAGATCATTTGTCAAGATTGGAAAATTGCGAGGTTCAAGGAATAGAAAAAGATATTGAAGAAAGATTCCCCGATAAGCTGCTGATGGCAGTAGACATTAATGTTCCTTTGTATGCTGATATAGTAAATTTCATAGTTTGCGGTCAACAACCGAATGATTATACTTACTGGCAGAAGAAGAAGCTAAGACATGACGCCAAATTTTATTTTTGGGATGATCCATTCCTATATTGACAAGGACCTGATCATATAATACGTTGATGTATTCTTGAACATGAAGCAAAGCACATTTTAGAGCTCTGTCATGAGTCTCTATATGGAGGACATTTTGGGGGGCAAAGGATGGCAGCAAAAGTCTTGCAGTGCGGCTACTTTTGGCCAACACTGTTTAAGGATGCCCATGCCCATGTTGTGCAATGCGACAGGTGTCAAAGGATGGGGAATATGTCTAAAAGAAATGAAATGCCATTGACGTCAATCTTAGAAGTTGAATTATTTGATGTTTGGGGAATTGACTTCATGGGCCCGTTTCCACCATCCGAAGGTCATCAATATATTCTGGTTGCGGTTGATTATGTATCAAAATGGGTTGAGGCCATCGCATGTGCGATGAATGATGCGGCCATTGTGAAACCTAGATTTCCATTTTTCCTACTTAAGCAGGTGATTAAAAGATTAACTAGGAGAAAGTTAAATCCTATGTTGAAAAAAAAAAAGAAATTTCTAAGTGTTGAATAGATTTTCCTTGAGTAGCTTTGAGTTAAGCTTAAATCCCTAAAAATTTACTAAGTGTTAGAATGGCATTGCTATGTGAGTAGCTTTGAGTTAAGCTTAAATCCCTGAAAATTGACTAAGTGTTGGAATAGGCATTGCTATGTGAGTAGCTTTGAGTTAAGCTTAAATCCTTGAAAATTGACTAAATGTTGGACTAGGCATTGCTATGCATTGGCCACAAGATCTTGGAAAGAGTACTTGGGCAAAAGTAAAATTTGAAAATTTGACTAAGTATAGAATGTTGTGTAGGATGCGTTGGAAGAAGGGAAAATTTGGAAATTTGGCTAAGTATAGAATATTGTGTTGATGCGTTGGAAGAAGTTGTGTTGATGCATTGGAAGAAGTTGTGTTGATGCATTGGAAGGGACCAATGCATTGGAAGAAGTTCTGTTGATGCGTTGGAAGGGTTGTTGGTGATGGCATGCAGCTGAAGGAAGGAAAATGGAAGTGATGCATTGAACATCCAAGAGTTTGTGGACGCATATGAAGGATGAACTTATGGAGGATGTCATCCGGAAATGTGTCTTGTTAGGAAGAATTCTTAAGCCTTAAGTAAAAGAGGTGACAGCATAAGAAGACATACAAAGGTAAGGGCCATGCGTTGGTGAAAGGAGAAGAAGACACATTGGGTTGTGCTGATGCAAGATTGCGTTGATGATGTAAGGAAGAGACATTTGGTCATGCGGCCAAGTAGGAGGTGTCGGCCATGGAGCAATCTTGGACACCTATAAATAGGACCAAAGACTTCATTCTTCAAATCAAAACTCAAAATACATTTAAGAAGAGTGGGAAAGTTGAGGAAACCTTGCGTTTAGAGAAAAATCCATGCGTTGGACATAGAAGTTCAAAGAGGACGCATTGGACAGTGAAGTCTGGAAAGCAGCATCAACTTGGAACGAGGAGTTCTCCCAGAATACTCATGCGTTTGGTGTGATTTTAAAGCCATATGAAATCTAAAAGAGTTTATGTTTCATGGTGGGGCTTCCAAAGTAGAATCGCCAAGGAATCGGGCTAAAGAATGAGGAACAGACAGAAGGGTCGAGCTGTCGGGTAAGCTGGGCCAGTCTTAATGTTTTGATGATTCCGGACAAACCACGAGAATTTATGAGCTAAGAGTTTATGGTAAGATTCCTGATATATTTTATAACATTTTTTCAGAAGGAAATATCTTAAAATAAGGTCTGAAACTATGAGTAATCTAAGCTGATATTTGAATCTGGAATTTAGGATTCGAAAGGGAAACTAAGGAAACCTAAGGAACTTCGGAAAAGGAAAGTTCCTAACCAAAAAAGGTGAGTGGTTATTGTGTGTTGTATTGTTGATATGAATTCTATATATAGGTAAATATATATAGGGGATAATGTTAAATTGGCATGATCAAGGATATGTGTTTATCTGATTACTATGCTTGTTAAGATATTGCTTGTATGTTTGTGTTGGAAACTGGAATTGTACTCGAGATATATAGTTAGCATGCTTGAAAAGGTACTTGGTGGGAAAATATAGTATACTTCGATCGGAGGGAAATTATAGTCGGTGATGACCAGCGGAAAATATAGTCAAGTTACCTAAGCATAGATAGCGGGAAAATAGTCGATGTGCACATTGGCTGGATAATAGGGTACAGGGAAAGTTTCCACAAGAATTGTTGTTGTCTTAGTATACGTGTGAAAGTACTGGGGATGTTTATATTATGTGATAACCAGCGGTCAAGCTGGGGTTGGTTGTTTTAACCAACGGTCGAGCTGGAGATTGTCCAGCAGTTGGGCTGGAAAATATCAATGAACTTGTGGTAATGTTCTTATTGGCTTTATAGCTCATGTTTTCTATGTTTTATGTTTTACCCCCCCCAGGTAGCGGAAAGTGAGGAGTTCTAGGGTGCTGCTAAGGTCAAGGTCTACCACTCGCTACAGTTACACTCCTGGTGGGTTTTACGATTGTTGTTATAAACTTGGTTGTTAAGTCTTTGAGTTGTATAAACGTTACATTGTTGTAATATAAGATGGGCCTACTTAATCAGTTAGTTGTTGAATTTATTCATTGGTATCAGAGTTATTACCATAAGAGTTATTAGGCAATAAGTGTCAACCATAGGGTTGATAACTACTGTCAGTCACGCCCTTTCCCAGGCACGGAGGGTGGTCTGGGGCGGGGTGTGATAGCCACTGTGGCGAAGTTTCTGAAGAAGAACATTTTTGCTCGATATGGGACGCCATGAGCCTTAATCAGCGATGAGGGCTCTCACTTTATCAACCGCATAATTGCTAACTTGTTGACTAAATTCAACGTCAGCCATTGAGTTGCAACTGTTTATCACCCACAAACTAATGGGCAGGTAGAGATTTCTAACAGAGAAATCAAAACCATCTTGGAGAAGGTAGTTAATACTGCCAGGAGGGATTGGTCACCCAAGCTTGATGAAGCACTATGGGCTTACAGGACTGCCTACAAAACACCAATTGGCATGTCTCCGTACGCCTTGGTCTTCGGAAAAGCTTGTCATCTGCCGCTTGAGTTGGAACATAAGGCGATGTGGGCATGCAAGAAGCTGAAGTTTGATTTAGCTAGTGGGGGGAAAGTCCGAAAGCTGCAATTGAATCAGTTGGTCAAATGGCGAAGGGATGCCTATGAAAATGCTAAGATATATAAGGAGAAAACGAAGAAATGGCACGATGACCGCATAAACAACCGGACATTCACCGAAGGTCAGCAAGCATTACTATTCAACGCGCGTCTGCGATTGTTCCTAGGAAAGTTGAAGTCTCGCTTGTCTGGGCCGTTCTGAATCAAGACAATCTTTTTGCACGGTGTAGTAGAACTAACAACTTTAGACGAGAGTAGCGCATTCAAAGTCAATGGTCAGTGGATCAAGCCCTACTTTGGAGGCGACTTCGATCGACGCATGGACACCATTGACTTGGGGAAGCATGGTATGTATTTTAAATCATGCACACTTCTAAATTAAATTTGTAAGTTAATAAAATTCTTTGACTCTTCTACAGACAATAGAAAATTTTGTAATGCGTTCATTTGTAATTTATTTGTATACTTTGTTAATAGTCAATACAACTAGAGTATATATTCACTACATTGTTAGCCTGTGCCTCTTTCTTTATCTTCCTTTGCTAATTTTTGTGACATTCTAAATCTCTTATTTTTACGATCTTCATTGTGTTGCTAAGATGTATTATATGTTTATACTTAGAAACATTTCCCATACTTAGTAAATTCTGACTAACACTTAGTTAATTCTTAGTTTAGCAATACTTTACCTTTTATCTTTCAAAGTTATGCTCAAACCTTATTTTTGAAATTTTCTTCTAAGTGTTTGTCTAGTCTCTCCAAACAATGCAACGAGAACCTTTCTCATCTTTAAATTTGGGTGTGGAGAAGGTCTAAGCAGATGAGATCAAGATTATGCTGTATTTAAGAAAATGTGTCCATTTTCATTTAAAACAAAAAAAAATGTTTTTTTTTGAAACTCCAATGTCAGCACAAGGGAAAACCTCAAAACTGTCCCAACCTGATAAGAGTTTAGTTGTGAAAGGAGTCTACTCGTAGTTGGATGTTCGTATGACACTCATAAGAGCAAGCCAAAACGAAGGTGGGTTTCCAAGAACAACGCAATATGCAAAGGAAAAAAAGAAAGAAAGAAACAAAAACAAAAATAAAAGAATGCAAGAGACAACTCCTCTGATCCTCATGAGTTGAAGTTGAAATTGGCACACAATCATAGTTGGATGTCCACATGACACCCGTGGGGATAAACCAAAACGAAGAGTGTAACCATAACCAACAGTCTCTAAATAAAGAAATGATGCAAATTTTTGTTCACCGCATGTAGATACATCGAGTTGTTTTGACAAAGAAGAGATAAATATTCTATTTTGAAAACTAGAAAATCATCTTTGAGCAGAAATTTTTCATATAGAAGAATAAAACAGGGCTTGCTATGAATTAGCAAGGATAGAAGAAAATTGCGATGTCAAGTAATGTGCCTAAGTGTAACATTCGGAGCAACCAAACATCGCAAAAATAGAGGATAGGAATTGAGCATGATTGCCTTAGTAGAAGATATGCTTGAGGAAAAGCATATATCTAAATTTGGGGGTGTGATAACCTATAGAAATACAAGCTATTTATGCCACCTTATCTAGATATTGCGACCAAAAGTTAGTAAATATGCACCTATTCTATGAAAATTAGCCTGTATTATAATAATTATAAATGTTTGCAATTACACCCACTAACACCATAAAGATGGAAGACAAGCTGAATTTTACTCTATTTTATAGGAGACCAAGTTACCGCTTGCGCTAAAGGCTCACGGGAAACTGATCAATGCATCTCTGTCACATTGCGCCCGTCAATCAACAATGAAAAGACGATTACCGCAATGACAGTGCAATGCGACAGTCGGTTCAAAGCTGTGTTTCAACCGCATGCGGTAATAAAAACAACACCGCATGCGAACTTAATATCGAAAGATGCAGCTGAGCAACACAAAAGCGGAGGATTGAGACACATGTACAAGTAATGGTTGTGCAGGTCTGATTGCATAACAGAAGGAATAATAACCGTCCATCTTTTGAATTACCATAATAATCAAGTGGGGACCACAAGGCCAGAGTCAAACATCTGTACCTATAAATACCCCATTGATTTCAGAGAAAAGGTATGCTACTTGATATAGAACTAAGTGCTGCTAGATTATAGAGAAAAGACTGAGTTGAGTGCTTAAGAGAAGAAATTCGGGAAGAAGATGAGATAAGGCCGAGAGGTGAATCTCAGATCTAATCTGCAAACACTCGATTGAAAGCTCTGTGCAAAGATCCCTGCTACCGATGGAGCAAGCCTGAGAGGGAAGCTCTTCCTACCATTAAATCCATCCTATCCGGGCAGATCTCCATCAAATCTGTGCCAAGACATTGACACTTGTTTGTATCTATTCTATCTCTTTCATCATTGTATTTCATTTTTCCTTTATCTTTTCATTCACACACCATCTATCAAATGCTTAATAGAGATATTAAATGTTTCGATAGCTTTCATTTATCATTTTCTGTCTATTTTCGTTCACCCGTCAATCACTTTCTTCATGATATCTTCTTAATTCCCTGATAAGCAATGTGAATTGATCAAGTACTTAGTCTGTATTAGAGATATAAAATGCGTTTAGCTAAGGCATGGTAGACTGCATCTTCACCTGTGAGAGCAGAAGTGAAGATGCCATTCTGATCTATCGAGAGAAGGTTAGAAGAATGCATTAACTAAAGCGAGTAGTACTTCCAGACATGGAAGTAACCTTGCGTTCATTACGTTAGTCTCTATTTCACCACGGACATGTGGGAGCGCGGCCGATTACTGAGAGGTGTACGCCAAGAGAAGAGCGAAACAGTATTTATAGCTTCAATGCAATTAAGAACTTCTGTTGTTTATATTATTTGTCTTTGTCTTTCTATTCTGTTCATAAGACTTGCCGCTGCATCCCATGTCTTTGCATAAATTTCACAGCCAGTCTTGACCCCAGCATCTTGTACATGAAGCTTGTATCTTGTATCATGTAGCTTAGGTTTACTATATTTTTATGTTATTATCGCATCTTTACTGCTTTCCTTTATTTTATTGCAATTTATATAACTGCACAAACAAACACTTTTAAAGGTTGAAAACTTGGTCGCTTATATCATGAACGTAGCACAATAACCTAAACCAGTCCCTGTGTTCGACCTCGGATCACACCGAGAAACTTTCAGTGGAATTACACTTGGTTCCATCGTAAGGAAGCTTGTGACAACATATGGCATACTATATGAACATCCATAATTAACACATATTTAGAATTAGTATCACATCATTATGAGCATAGAACATCATACATCCTTAGCATCCAAATCAAGTCAATAATGCACCGAAGTGGATGCATCACACTTGTGTAGTGCATACAAGCTTTCCTAAATTAGACCCAAGTATAAATCCAACTCAAGCGACCTGGTAAATCTAGGGTCGAACACGAGGATTTTAAGACAGTTTAACGCAGTCCTTGCGTTGCTTCAATTGTAAAGGGTTCCCAGATTAATGAGTAAAGATTATTTCCACTAGTCTCAATGCACGCATCCAAGAAAACATAGGAGTTCAAGGGAAAATGGGGGATTTATAAGTGAATGGTGCTTGGGGATATGCGTTCAATTGTATGAGTGAATGGTGCTTGGGGAAAACATAGGAGTTTAATTGTAGAAGGTTTCCAGATTAATAAGTGTTTGGTGATATGCGTTGATTCCAAGCAAGATGAACAAGTATGTTTGAAGATGTGAAAGTGGAATGAAGATGATATTGATGCTTGTTTACAAACCAAGTGTATATGTATGTGTTAGGTCTCTATTCCTTAGATCGTGTTGTTCAACATTTCTCAATGCGAATGCCACATATATTCCTATCTCTAGGGTGCATGCATTGGTGATAGAGAATGGTAAAAAACACAAGTATTTTTTATCTCTAAACCTACTATGCATTCTGACTCAATGCGTTCTTTAGTTAACCTACTCTCTCGAATAGTTTAATTACTTAATAACTTCAATCAAGTAATCAAGATGATTAAAGCTTGGAATTCAAGTATGCAACAAGTTAGAAAAGCGGCAGCCACACATAAATTTTAATGTAAATAGAGAAACAAGAGTGGATTGATAAAATGTAAGATTGAATTTAGAAATAACAAATGTTTTTACAACAATCTTAACTTAGTCGAATGGGATGGTAAATGAAAGTGAAAGAAGTAAAAGAAAAGAAAGAGGTCAAGTCGTAGAGTTCAATCTCTTGTCCTCTTTAGCTTTATTAAATGCTTGGTGCAACCAACTTGGTGAAGAAGTGATGAAGAATTCTCTCGAGCTTAGTTTCCAACAACTCTTATTGATCAACGATGGCAATGAATCTTTTCCTTCTATCTTCTTCTTGCAACGATAAAGATTTTAATTATCTGAATCCTCTAAGTCTTCTAATGTGTCTAACTCTTTCTCTTGGCAGCAAGCTTCCCTATTTATAAGTGTTTCCTTCAGCAACTTGTGACAAGACTCACATTAAATTCCATGTCCTAGTCAGTCGCTTGCTATTTCAGAGCTTTTTAGATGCTGCCAATCAGATGTCCATACATGCAAGTGGTGATTTGACAGAAAAAGTATGAGCCAATTTATCTTTACTGTGTCGGACATATTTGGATGCATGCCCTTGCGTTAGCTTGGTTTGTAACACGATGAAATTTCATGAATTCCTGCAATCAGATGCATTAGTGAAGCAAATTTAACTAGAAGGCTACTTTTGTATGCGTTAGTGATGTGTTAAGGAATTTCATGCGTTTTTCTTTAAGATGAATATGTTTTTATCACTAACAATCCTAATTGTTCCAACCTTTAAGAGACAATAAATTGTCTCAATTCAAGGGAGGAGTAGTTGATCACCCTTTGGTGGTTAATGCTCTAAACCTCTGAAGTATTATTGCAAAAACTAAATCAATAGTTTAATTAGGGCTCTATGATTACATGTGTTTTTTGCTAAATTGTTTGGATAATTAAGTAATGAGTTAAGACAAATATAACCAATACGGTCAATTGTTTGTTATTCATTTCAGCATGTCTTCCACAATCATTTCCTTACTTGAAAACAAAAAATTAATTAGTGAAAACTATGCAACGTGGAAATCTAACTTGAATACAATTCTGGTTATTGAAGATTTGCGGTCCGTCTTGATGGAGGAATGTTCTCCAGTCCCTACTTGTAGTGCATCCCAAGTGTTGAAAGATGCTTATGACTATTGGACGAAGGCCAATGACAAGGCCTGAGTCTACATCTTAGCAAGTCTGTCTGACATTCTTACCAAGAAGCACAAGGTCCTGATGTCTGCACATCAGGTCATGGAGTCCCTCCAGGAGATGTTTGGACAACTGTCCATTCAGATTCGGTACAAGGCCCTAAAATACATTTATAAGTTGTGCATGAAAGAAGGGCAATCAGTGAGAGAACATGTTCTCGACCTGATGGTCCAATTCAATGTTGCTGAAATGAATGGAGCAGTCATCAACAAGTTGGGTTAGGTGTCCTTTATTTTAGAATCTCTTCCCAAGAGTTTTCTTCAATTACGCAACAATATGGTTACAACTAAAATACAGTACACAATAACTACCCTTCTGAATGAGTTACAGACTTATCAATTATGAAAGGTATGGAACTGGTAGAAGGAGAGGAAAATATTGGCCATTCCAAAAAGTTCCATAAGGGTTCATCCTCGAAAAGTAAGTCTGCTCACTCATCTTCTGGTCCTAAAAGAATCTAGAAAAAAAAAAGGAGGGATGGGGAAAGTCCCACTGCTGGGAAAGGCAAGGGCAAGGGCAAAGTGGCCGACAAGGGCAAATGCTTCCACTGTAATGTGGGTGTCACTGGAAAAAAAATTGTTCCAAGTACCTCGTCAGGAAGAAGAAAGAAAAGGAAGGTAAGTATGATTTACTCATTCTTGAAATTTGTATAGTGGAAAATGACCATAATGCCTGGATACTTTATTCGGGAGCCACTAATCACGTTTGATCTTCTTTACAGGGAATTAGTACCTTCCAGCAGCTCGAGAAGTGTGAAATGATGCTCATGGTTGGAACAAGAGATGTCATTTCGGCTCGTGCAGTGGGAGCTACTAAGTTATTTTTTGCAAATAGATTTTTGTGTTAGAAAACTAATACATTGTTCCTAAAATGAGGAGGAACCTTGTTTCTATTTCCCGTTTTATTGAACAATCGTACGCTTTTTCTTTTTCATCTAATGAAACATTCATTATGAGAAATGGTGTGACTATCTGTTCAGCTAAGCTAGAAGACAACTTATTTGTGTTAAGACCAACTGAATCAAAAGCATTTTTAAATCATGAGATATTCAAAACTATGAATACTTAAACAAAAAGGTTAAGAACTTCTTCAAGTAACAAATGAAAGCTTGAGTAAGATTTTCAGTGAGAATTCTTCACCTCCACAAACAAGATCGAATGACGATCGAAGCTTTCGCCGGAGATAGAGCTCAAGAGAGATATCTCCACCATTCATCCATGGCACCACCTGCAACCTTGACGTAAATTCCTTCATTTCTATTCTAACTTCTGTATTGTATTACATTTTAGCGTAAGATATTAAGACATTTTTGTAATCAATGCATATCTTGATTCGTTCAACGCCATCTTCTTCATCACCTTTATCTTTATCATCGTTTACCTTCATCCTTTATTTATCAAAGATGATCGCATACTTAATCGTGTAGCCTAGAGATAGAACACATGTAACAACGCACCGAGAGGTGTGTGTTGTGCGAGTATAATGAGTTAATCCTCTTTGCTTGGTGAAAGGCTGCAGCAATGCTTGTCTATGGGTTGTTGCAATGCTTGTTTATAAGTTAAATAGCCGCGTCTAACTGCCTGAGAAGGTAAGAGATGGAATGCACTAAAGCAAAGTATGCATTGTTCCTAGAGATAGGCACAATCTTATGCTTGATGCAACCATGCACTATAGAGATATAGTCACGCGGCTAACCACCGAGAGGTGTGTGATGCGTTAGTGTGATGAGTTAGGATTACTCGAGCGATTTAAGATAATAAACATTACTATGCGTTAATGGTTGTTGTGCATCTACCTATTCTCATCGCAAGTCTTCTATTGCTCAATCTGTTTAGTTAGGAGTAGGAGTAGTCTGTAAATCCATTAAACTTCTTATTTTTATTTTTATTCATCGCCTCAAATGCATTGCTTCAAAAGCATTATTGAGTGACAAGTCCCTATGTTCGACCTCGGATTACTCGAGAAACTGCGTTCGCGTTATACTTGGCACGATCGTAAGAAAACTTGTGATAGGAACGCGTGGTCATTGCATACTAGATTAACGCATTATCATTCCAACGCATGACCTCAGACGCATAGGTGTAAATGCATAGCTTAAGCCATGTCTAACGCATGATTGCATGTACAACCCCATGTGTCTTTAATTTTCCTTCCAACAGTATGAGAACTTCATTTCTTTTATAGATGATTAATCGAGGTATAGTTACTTATACCTAATGGAACATAATTCTGAAGCCTTTGAAAAGTTCAAAGAATATAAGATTAAAGTTGAAAACCTATTAAGTAAAACGATTACAACATTTAGATATGATCAGGGTGGAGAGTACATGGATTTAGAATTCTAGGACTATATGATAGAACATAGAATTCAATCCTAACTTTCAGCACCTAGTACACCTCAGGAGAACGGTGTATTAGAAAGGAGAAATAGAACCTTAGTAGATATGGTTCGTTCTATGATGAGCTATGCTCGATTGCCTAACTCGTTTTAGGGGTATATAGTAGAGATTGCAGTTCACATCTTGAACAATGTTCCCCCGAAGAGTGTTTCTGAACACCTTTCGAGTTATGGAGGGGGCATAAATCAAGTTTACGTTATTTCAGAATCTGGTGTTGTTTTGCAGATGTGTTAATGACAAATCCCAAGAAGTTGGAACTTCATTCAAGATTATGCCAATTTGTTGGTTACCCTAAGGAAACGAGAGGTGGTTTGTTCTATGATCCTCAAGAAAATGAGGTGTTTGTATCAAAAAATGCTACATTTTAAGAGGAAGACCACATTAAAGATCATAAACCACGTAGCAAAATAGTATTAAGTGAAACTACTGAAGAATCAATAAGGGTTGTTGATGAAACTAGTTCTTCATCAAGAGTTAATGAAGAAGTCAGCACTTCAGGCCAATCTTGTCCTTCTCAATCATTGAGTGTGCCTCGATGTAGTGGGAGGGTCATGATACAACCTGACTGTTACTTGGGTTTGACTGAAACTCAGGTTGTCATACCAAATGATGGTGTTGAGGATCCATTGTTCTATAAACAGGCAATGAATGACGTAGACAAGGACCAATGGGTCAAAACAAAAAACCTTGAAATGAAGTTTATCTACTCCAATACAGTATGAGAGCTTGTAGATCTATGATGCATTATTTTATGTGGTGAATTAATGGAAGAAATTGCGGTGATGGAAAATGAATTGTGCAAACAAGTTTTCTTAGCAGGACCCAAGTATAAATCCTACTGAGTTTCCTGGTAAGTCCAGGGTCGAACTCAGGGACTAAGGAAAACAATATGCGGCAATAATTTTTAGATTACTTTGCGGTAACCAATAAATCAAAGAGTTGTGGGTTGTTGTTTACAGTATAAAATGTATGCGGCGGAGATAAGAAAAGAGTTAATATTACGGAAGATGCGATGAATATACGACAGAATGGGTTGAGAAGGGGTTCAACTAACACTTCCTAGGATTGCATTCATGTTATGCGATCATGCTACACACATACAATAGCAAATCATCTCTCAACGCAAATGCTACGGCTTCTAGTTTTAGAACACATGCGATATATGCGATGATGTCTATAGGACCTACACATAAGCCTCTATTCTTGTCTATGCGATGACAATTGACACTCACACATACAAGGCGACCGCATGATACCATAACCTATCTCTAGGGTGCACGCGATGTATGTTGACAAATAGAGATTATCTCTAAGTCTCTATCTCTTGCTTATGTAGATCTAATCTTGCTCTCTCGAGTCTAGATTCTAACCTAGCTCTCTCAAGTCTCAGGTTCTTTCTTTAGACTCTTTCTCGAGTAGCTCTAAAGGGGTGTTGAGCACAATAGTAGACAAGATGATTGCATGCAATGAAGATCCTAGGTCATGTTAGCTAAGTTCTTCTTAACCCATTCGTTAGATTTAGCTACTCATGCGTGCTTTTAAGAGAGTGAACAGATGTAGATAAACAAGTTCCATTTTATAGATATATAATTGAAATAGAGAATGACACTGCGGAATAAGAATAAAGAGTCTGGTAGCAATCTCTTGCTTCCCAAGGCTTTTACACTGTTCTTCTTTACTTTGCTCAAAAGATAATCTTACTCTCGCAAGAGTCGCCCTTTCTCTGTTTTTCCACGACTCCTGGGTTCTTTCTTGAGCTGACCAGAGTAATCTTCCGGCTTCTCTTCCCTTCTCTCGCTCCACCTTCTAAATATATGAAAACTACGAACAAGGCTACTTTTATCTATGGATAAAATTATCTAACTGTACGTACTCCTTCACTGAAGGTAGCCTCTAGTATTTATAGAGCTTCGGGGTGAAAGGCTTCTTTTCTCTTATTTTTGCACTGATGGGATGGCATTAATTCTTTGTCTGATGCGCCGAATATTTGTCATCGAAAAGTTGAGTGTACTTGCTACAGTAGTTCGTTGGTGGCTTGTCAACTTAATTTGGAATCGACCGTCATCAACTTTCTGTCCCATCATGATTTATTACGCTTTTCTCCCATATGTGCCCACATGATGCGCCAGCTCTATGCAGCAACCTTCTTGAGCAGATAATCGCGAGCGCAAATGATCGCATAGCCTTGTGTTAACACAATCTCTTAATGCGCTCGGCCGTTGATTTCTTTGGATCACATTTTCCGCCTTGCATCAATGCATATTCTGCACAAAAATACACAAGTTAGTTGTCTTAATGCGATGGACACATGCGACCGCAATATTGTGAACTTAATGCTTTTTGGACACAATCTTGTATATTTTTACCATCGCAATCCTACATTGTTTAATAACTTATCATTGTAATAACGTGCATTTCTTCCCATTATCAATCTACCTGAAGGGGTAAAACCCATAGGATGTAAATGGATCTACAAAAGAAAGAGAAATGTAGCTGGAAAGGTACAAACCTTCAAAGCTAGACTTATACCAAAGGGTTATACCCAGATGGAAGGGGTTGACTATGAGGAAATTTTTTCACTTGTTGCTATGCTTAAGTCTATAAGAATTCACTTGTCCATAGCCACATATTATGACTATGAGATGTGGCCAATGGATGTCAAGACTGCGTTTCTGAATGTCAATCTTAAAAAGAACATCTTTATGTCTTAGCCCGAGGGGTTCATAGCCCAAGGTTAGGAGCAAAATGTTTGCAAGCTGAATCGATCTATTTATGGGTTGAAGCAGGCATCCAAATCTTGGAACATTAGATTTGACATAGCGTTAAAATATTTTAGTTTTGAATAAACGTTGATGACCTTTGTGAAGGAAATCCGTGCACGAGGATTTCCATGAGCAGCGGAAAGATCATTCTGAATTATAATCATATATGAACTTTACAATTACAGTCATAAACAAAAACATACGATTATGCAATCATTATAGAAGTTACAGCATGATACAACAAATGATCAAGAAGAAACTCTACAGACATTTGTAGACTCATCGCCAAACTCCTTAATCACGAACGCTCGAACACAGCAACACCCGAACGCTCGTCCAACACGATTGCTACATAGCACGAACACCGCGCACTCGAACTCAGCGATCGCGTAGGTTATGAACACGCCAACAGCACAAACGACCTCCATAGAACCTTGATGGTGTCGAGTTGATATGACACCACGAAGAAGGCTACCTTGGTATTCTTGGTGTGAGAATCTAGAGGGTGGGCTCTGTGTGGACTTGGTTTGAGGCAAAAGACGGAGGAAACAACAATCATGTAAACGATTGAGCAACTGGGAGTAGACAGAACCTATCGTATAGGTCAATGCCCAATCATTTAGCAAAATCTAAGCAATCGTTTAGCTCATAGCTTACCTACGTGTCTATCGCCTACAAACACTACAAGATCGTTTAGCTCGCTCCAAGTTTTTGTGTAGTAAATCCTATTTACTTGACAACTTTTGCGAGATTATTTTTCGAGAGAGAAAATCTCAAACTCAACAATTTTCAACATTAATAAAATTAAGAAAACAATTTTTCTTTTATCTCACGATTACCATGAAACCACTAATAACCTCCCACTCAATTGGTTATTAGTGAGAAAGATTTAATTTTCCAATAATTAATATTATTATCAATATAAATGATAACCAACTTATCATACTATATTTATAACCTATAGTTTTAATATTTCATCTCATAAAACATATAAACCGTAGCTCTTTTTCTATTCCATAGTACTTAATGTAAACTCATTTACATTAATCCCCCACTAGATATATCACATACACCATACCAATTATATCATATATAATCAAATTACCTCTTGTCAACTTGAACATTTCAAATCAACACCAAGAATTGATCCTCAACTGAATCCATTAAGCTACTAAAGGAATCTTATGAACCTGTAGCTGGAAGCTATAATGATACGTGAATAACTGACTAAACTCTTTGTCATGGGATCCACCATCCGTTAACTACCAGGCACTCCACTAATGACTGACAGTTGAACTCTCCTTACCACAGATATATTATGTATCCATCTTAACCAATCAGTAGTGTGGCAACCCTTCATAGATCGCTCGTAAGTACAACTCAGCCAATAACCGTTATGCCACTATAGTTACATCTAACTCCTTAAGTACCACTGATCCCTTTAATGAACATAAGTCATAGTCTTACTATGATTGAGTCCTCTCTTACAAAGAGAAGTTGTGGCCACTATGTTCAAGCCCCGGAATCAGCCCTTAAGGGAGCAAACTCTCTACTTATCCCTGCTTTGGGAAAGGAGTGAATTCCATCTTTTCGATTGAGTTTCCAGCTCCCAAATCAGACAAGTCCCAAAAAAGGTTGGCATGTTGAGTTGGAAATCTAGCCACTCTTACCCATACTAATCAAAGAACTGCTCTCAAAGGCAGGAGTTCCCAAAACATTCAGGATTTTAGTCGTATCACCTATGGTCGTTTAGGTGAGATGTAAATCTCCAGTATCAACGACGTTATATACAGAGTCTAGTCATTTCGTGTCCGGTCTTATACAAAATCTTTGTATAGGACACCCCTGCTCGCATGTCTCCCCATGAAGGGTCAGAATCTACTATCTGTAGGAGCTTACAACACTTGTAAACCTCTAAAAAGCAGTCGTATCCATAGTGTCACCAAGATCAGGTATCCAACCTTAATCCTTATACTACAAACCTATTTAGGTTATCACTCAAGGAATGATCCACCTGTATATCACATATACATGCTTAAGTTCACATAAGATAACCAAGGAGATTTGTTTATTGGATATGAGTAAATGCCAGAATGAAATAAAAATTATTTTATTCATCAAACAATGAGACTCCCGGAGAATTAGGACATCAATCGCACTACTCATATCCAATAAACAAAGCTCCATGGTTATCTTATGAACTTAAGCATGTATATGTGATATAGAAGTGGATCATGCCTTAAGTGATAACCTAAATAGGTATGTAGTATAAGGATTAAGGTGAGATACCTGATCCTAGTGACACTACGAATATGACCCACTTTATAGAGGTTTGCAAGTGTTATAAACTACTAAAAATGGTAGATCCTGACCTTTCATGTATAGACATGCGAGCGGGGGTGTCCTATACAAAGAGTTTGTATAAGATTGAACCACGAGATGACTAGACTCTATATATAACGCCATTGATACTGGAGACTTACATCCCACCTAAACGATCATAGGTGACACAACCTCAATCCTGAGCGTATTAGGAACTCCTTCCTTTGAGGTGGTCCTTTGATTAGTATGGGTGAGAGTGGCCAGATTGGCAACTCAACATACCTACCTTTTTGGGGACTTGTCTGATCTGGGAGCAGGGAACTCAAGTACACAAGATGGAATTCACTCCTTCCCTGAAGTAAGGGTAAGTACGTAGATTGCTCCCTTAAGATCTGATTCTGGGGCTTGAACATAGTGGTCACAGTTTCTCTTTGGAAGAGAGGACTTAGTCATAGTAAGACTATGACTTATGTTCATTAGAAGATTCAGTGGTACTTAAGGAGTTTGATATAACTACAAGGGCATAACAGTTATTGGCCGAGCTGTACTTATGAGCGATTTGTGAAGGGTTGTCACACTATTGATTGGTTAAGATGGACATATAATATATCTATAGTAAGGAGAGTTCAGTTGTCGGTCTTTAGTGGAGTGCCTGACAGTTAACGGATGGTGGATCCCGTGACTAAAGAATTTAGTCAGTTATTCATGTACTGTTGGAGCTTCGAGCTACAGGTCTATAAGGTCCCCTTGGTAGCTCAATGGATTCAGTTGAGGATCAATTCTTAGTGTTGATTTGAAATTTTCAAGTTGGTAAGAAGTAATTTGATTATATATGATATAATCGGTATGGTGTATGAGATACATCAAGTGGAGGATTAATGTAAATGAGATTTACATTAACAGTCATGGAATAGAAAAAGTGCTATGGTTTGTATGTTTCATGAGATGAAATATTAAAACTATAGGTTATAAATATAGCATGATAAGTTGGTTATCATTTATATTTATAAGAATATTAATTATTGGATAGTTATCTTTTTTTCTCTGATAACCAATTGAGTGGGAGGTTATTTGTGGTTTCATGGTAACCGTGAGATAAAAAGAAAATTGTTTTCCTAATTTTAGTAAGTTTAGTAAGCTTTTGATTTTTTCTCTCTCGGAATAATCTCACGGAAGTTGTCAAGAAAATAAGATTTACTAAATGATAGCTTGTCTAAGGTAAACGATTGTGTAGTGTTTGTAGGCGACTGACACTCAGCTAAACAATGAGCTAAACCATCACATAAGTTTTGCTGGACGATCGCATAGTTTTTCCTAAACTATTGAGCATCGACCTATACGATAGGTTGTTCCATCTCCCACTTGCTCAATCGTTTACACGATTGTGGTTTCTCTGGTTTGCTTCCTCAAACTAAATCCACATAGAGCCCACCCTCTAGATTCTCACTCCGTGAATACTAAGGTAACCTCTTTGGTGGTGTTAAACTCAACTCGACACTGTCAAGGTTCTGTGGAGGCCGTTTGTCAAGTTCAGGCTATTCGTGACCTTGGCGATCACTTAGTTCGAGTGTGCGGTGTTCGTGCAGTGTAGCGGTTGTGTTGGGAATTCATGTGTTGTTGTTTTGTTATGATCGAGCGTTCGTGATCAAGGAACTTGAAGATGAGACTTTAAAGGTTTGTCAGTCCTATCCCTTGATCATGTATTATAAGCATGCTTTAATTTCTATTTTCACATAACCGTATGTTTCCATTTATGATTGTAATTGTAAAGTTCATATACGATTGAAATTTGGAAAGATCATTCTACTGCTTATGGAAATCCTCGTGCCTGATTTCTTTCAATTGGTATCAGAGCCATGAAATATAAGAGTTATATTTTGCATGTAGTGAGCATTATCATGCATCATCCTTTTATTTTAAGTGTTATAGTCAAAAGGTGAATGGAAGCATGTTGTGCTTGTTCCGTTGCTGTTTTTGTCTAAGTGTTATATAAAAAGAAGTACCAATGAATGTACAATGCATTGAGCAAGACACTTAGGCTGTTTATAATCGTTATGAATGCCTTGCATGTAATAGCTTTGCATTGTGGTTTTTGTTGTTTTCATTTATAAGTGTGATAACTGGCAGAAATGCCAGTTATTATAAGCCTTTTATTTAGAATTATGAGAGCTAATAAGTAGAAAATGCGATGAATACTTAGAATTTACGAAAAATTGAGTTTTGTATCGATTAGCACCTAAATCCTCACTGACCCCAATATTATGCATTACTCCGTGCCAAAGTGTCTATTTTTGTAGCTATCGTAGGAATCAAATGCATGCGTTGGAAATAAGCAATCACAGACAAACGCATGTGCTGAAGCCAGGCGACCGCAAAGACAAACGCATGCGCTGAAAACCGAGCTATTGCATAGACAAATGCATGCGGTGATTGCATGTGCCCATCGCATGGAAGTTGCGGTGATCGAATGCATCCATCGCATGGAAGTTGCGGTGATCAAATGCGTCCATCGCATGGAAGTTGCAGTGATCGAATGTACCCATTGCATGGAAGTTGCGGCCACAGAGTGACAACCATAATAGAAGGACGATCGCAAGATGGGTATAACGCGTTGATACTTCAGCTAAATCAAGCTCGGACGTATACCTTGGGAGTATCAACAAGATAAGACGATGTGACATTGCTCATACCACGAAAAAGGCAACAGTGAGACATAACGCAATCATGATACCTGTCGACGTTTAAACCTTATAAATAGCCCCTTCAACCTTCATTTCAAAGCATCCGAACTTCTGTCTCAAGGCAAAGGTTTGCGATCACAGATGAGAGCATGAGCAAGATTTTCAGTGAGAATTCTTCATCTCAACAAACCAGACCGAGTGATGACTAGAGTTTTTGCCGGAGATAAAGCTCGAGAGAGACATCTCCACCATTCATTCATGGCACCACCGGCAGCTTTGACGCATAGTCTTTCATTTCTCCTCTAACCTCTGTATTTTATTACATTTTAGCTTAAGATATTAAGACATTTTGTAATCAATTCATATCTTGATTCCTTCATTGTCGTCTTCATCATCATCTTTATCTCTATCATTGTTTATCTTCAGCGTTTATTTATTAAAGACGATCGCATACTTAATCGTGTAGCTTAGACATAGGACACATGTAGCAACCCACCGGGAGGTGTGTGTTGTGCGAGTATAGTGAGTTAATCCTCTTTGCTTGGTGAAAGGCTACATCAACACTTGTCTATGGGTTGTTGCAATGCTTGTCTATAAGTTAAATAGCCGCGTCTAACTGCCTGATAAGGTAAGAGATGGAACACACTAAAGCAAAGTATGCATTGTTCCTAGAGATAGGCATAATGTTATGCTCAAAGCAACAATGCCCTATAGAGATATAGTCATGCGGCTGACCACCGAGAGATGTGCGATGCGTTAGTGTGATGAGCTAGGATTACTCGAGCGATTTAAGATAATAAACATTACTAATGGTTGTTATGTATCTACCTATTCTCATTGCAAGTCTTCTATTGCTCAATCTGTTTAGTTAGGAGTAAGAGTAGAGTGGAAATCCATTAAACTTCTTGTTTTTATTTTTATTCAATGCCTCAAACGCATTGATTCACAAGCATTATTGAGTGACAAGTTCCTGTGTTCAACCTCGAATTACCCGAGAAACTTGCATTCGCGTTTTACTTGGCCCGAGTTTTAGAAAACTTGTGATAGGAACGCATGGTCATTGCATACTAGATTAACGCATTATCATTCCGATTCATGACCTCTGACGCATGGGTGTAAACGCATAGCTTAAGCCATGTCTAACGCATGATTGCATGCACAACCACCCCATCCCTAATTTTACTCCAACAAAGTGTTATAAAGGAAATTAGAACTAAAATAAATAAGAAAGAGCTGCATGCAGACTTAGGGTGAATTCAAGTTTTTTAAAAGGGTTTTAAAAGTGGATTGAGATAGACCTAAGTTCAAATATTTCTAAAGAGTTTAGTAATCTAGATTAATCTTTCTAAATTGGTTTAGTAGGATTAAATTGATAGGCATAAAAGATTAAATTTGTTTTAAATCTATTTATAAGGGACCTTTTGTCTAAGGCGGGTTCTGACTAGGCTGAGGTTCTTAAGCTGACGGAAACGGAACACCCCTACCTGGGAACCTACCTGGAAAGGTGAATTAGATAGATTTTCTACAAGCATGCGACAATTGGTCAAAGACTCCATTAAAGAGTTTAATGGATGATGATCAAAATTTGTTTAACTATCGAAGGTAAAAGTTACTCTTGGGCAATCCTAAAAGTCACTTAGTTAAAATCCTTAGCCGTGTTTTTTTTTTTTTTTTAAGTAAGCTAAACCTTAGGTTATAAAATACTCAGTGGGAGGAAGAGATGTATCTAATATGTCTATGATTCTACTCACGTTTCACCCTGTATGTTGACACAGTGAGATTCATGCTTGGCCTCGTGATGCCCCCGGAGCATCCCCCTTCAGATGGTGGACGGAGAGAGTGTTTATAGTAAGTGGGTGAAGGGTGTGTGTCAACACGTCCTATGGTCTCTGTCATTGGTTCTGTTGGGATTGGTGTCCTAATTCTCCCATAGTCTCGTTGTTTGTAATGATATGCATTGTTTGATGAATAAAATAATTGTTATTTCATTCTGGCATTTACTCATTTCCAATAAACAAAGCTCCATGGTTATCTTATGTGAACTTAAGCATGTATATGTGATATACAAGTGAATCACGCCTTAAATGATAACCTAAATAGGTCTGTAGTATAAGGATTAAGGTGGGATACCTGATCCTCGTGACACTACGGATATGACCTACTTTGAAGAGGTTTGCAAGTGTTATAAACTACTACAAATGGTAGATCCTGACCATTCATGTGGAGACATGCGAGCGAGGGTGTCCTATACAAAGAGTTTGTATAAGACCGGAACACGAGAGGACTAGACTCTGTATATAACGCCGTTGATACTGGAGATTTACATCTCACCTAAATGACCATAGGTGGTACGATCTCAATCCTGAGTGTTTTGGGAACTCCTGCCTTTGAGAGCGGTCCTTTGATTAGTATGGGTGAGAGTGGCTAGATTGCCAACTCAACATGCCTACCTTTTTGGGGACTTGTCTGATTTGGGAGCTGGGAACTCAATCCACAAGATGGAATTCACTTCTTTCCTGAAGCAGGGATAAGTAGAGAGATTACTCCCTTAAGGGCTAATTTCGAGGCTTAAACATAGTGGCCACAACTTCTCTTTGGAAGAGAGGAATCAGTCATAGTAGAACTATGACTTATGTTCATTAAAGGGATCAGTGGTACTTAAGAAGTTAGATGTAACTACAGGGGCATAACGGTTATTGGCCGAGCTGTACTTATGAGTGATTTGTGAAAGGTTGTCACACTACTGATTGGTTAAGATGGACACATAATATATCTATGGTAAGGAGAGTTCAGTTGTCGGTCTTTACTGGAGTTCTTGGATGTTAACAGATGGTGGATCCCGTGACTAAAGATTTTAGTCACTTATTCACTTACCGTTGGAGCTTCAGGCTACAGGTCCATAAGGTCCCCTTGGTAGCTCAATGGATTCAATCGAGGATCAGTTCTTGGAGTTGATTTGAAATGTTCAAATTGACAAGAGGTAATTTGATTATATATGATATAATCGGTACAGTGTATGTGATACATCTAGTGGAGGATTAACGTAAATGAGATTTACATTAAGTACCATGGAATAGAAAAAGATCTACAATTTATATATTTCATGAGATGAAATATTAAAACTCTAGGTTATAAATATAGTATGATAAGTTGGTTATTATTTATATTTATAATAATATTAATTATTGGATAATTAAATCTTTTTCTCTAATAACAATTGTGTGAGAGGTTATTGGTGGTTTCATGGTAACCGTGAGATAAAAGGAAATTTGTTTTCCTAATTCTAGTAAGTTTGATAAGCTTGAGATTTTTTCTCTCTCGGAATAATCACATGGAAGTTGTCAAGTAAATAGGATTTACTAAGCGATAGCTTGACTATGGTAAATGATTGCGTAGTGTTTGTAGGCGACTGACACAAAGCTAAGCGATGAGCTAAACAATCATTTAGCTTTTGTTAAACGATTGGACATCAACCTACACGATAGGTTCAACCTTCTGTCACTTGCTTAATCGTTTACACGATTGTTGTTTCCTTCGTCTTCTACCTCAAACCAAGTCCAGACAGAGCCCACCCTATGGATTCTCACACCGAGAATACTAAGGTAGCCTTCTTGGTGGTGTCATACTCAACTCAACGCCGTTAAGGTTCTATGGTGGTTGTTCGTGCTGTTGAGATGTTCATGACTGAGGCGATCACTGAGCTCGAGTGTGCAGTGTTCGTGCAGTGTAGCAGTCGTGTTGGACGAGCGTTCAAAGTTGCTGTGTTCGAGCATTCGTGATCAAGGACCTTGGCGATGAGTCTACAAATGTGTGTAGAATTTCTCCTTGATTATTTGTATTATCATGCTTTAATTTCTTTAATGAATTCATAACTGTATGTTTCTGTTTATGACTATATTTGTAAAGTTCCATATATGATTGTAATTTAGAATGATCATTCCGTTGCTCATGGAAATCCTCGTGTTCGATTTCTTTCAATTGGTATCAGAGTCAGGTTGTTTTGATATTCCAAATTACAAGTCTGTTTTGAACTTCATTTTACAGTCGCGGTGGGTTTCTGTATTTGTATTTAATTGTTATGTGCATTTGTGGATAGAGTTAATGAATGTTTTGGGTTTAATTGCCCTTAGTTAAAGCTTTCTTCAATTACAAAGTGTTAATTTGTAAAGGCCCCTATGTTTTTTAGCATAATTAACTTGCAATCGAGTCTGTAATTCAAAGAGTTGGAGTTAGTCGAGTCGTTCATGATGAAGTTTCGAAACATGGAGATGCCATTCTCAATGAGGAAGAAGACCAAGTGTTGGTCGTATCGTGTAGCCTAAGGTAAACGATCGTTGGGTTTTATCTAAGCTATCGTGTAGATTTTTCTATACGATCGTGTAGTATTTACTAAACGATCATTTAGCTAATCCTAAATGATGGGGTAAATCGTTTACTCTATCGCGTAGCGTTGGTTGCCCAATCGCATAGGCACTGAAGGTAGACAATCGTAGTGGGAGCATGTGATGTTCATCGTTTAGTAAAAGGTGCACACTAGACAATTGTGTTGTTAGAAAGCCTCATCGCTTAGTTACTACTAATAACGGGCAGAAATACACGCTATTACAACGCAAAGATATAAAACAATGTAGGATTGCGACGGTTAAAATATGTAAAATCATGTCCAAAAGCATTAAGTTGAGAACGTTGCGATAGCATGCGCCCAACACATTAAAGCAGCTAATTTACATATTTTGTGTAGGAAAATGCGTTGGCGCAAGGCAAAATTGCGATCCAAGGAATTCAGCGCCCGAACGCATTAGAAGATTACGACCGCAAAGCTATGCGATCGTATGCGTTCACGAAGATCTGCTCAAAGAGGTGTCTGCATAAAGACGGCGCATCAAAGTGAAATCTTAAAAAATCACGATGGGACAGAAAGCTGATGACGATCGAATCCGAATTTAGTTGACAAGCCGTTAACACTATAGTAAGTACACTCAACTTTTTGGTGAGAATTAATCGGCGCATCAGTCAAAGATTTAATGACATCTCCTCAGTGCAATCATTTGAGAGAAAAAGCTCTTTACCCTGAAGCTCTATAAATACCGAATTAAAGAAGTTCAGCAGTTTAGAATTTTGGAGTTAGTTCTCTTTCACCATATACATAAAGATAATAGATAGACATACTGTAATTTTTATAATTAGAAGGCGGAGGTGAGTGAGGAGAGAAGACGCCGAAAGATCATTCCTGGTCAGCTCGAGAGACTACCGGGAAGCACTAAGAACGGAGAAAGGGTTGACTCTTATGAAAGCAAGAACATTCTTTTGGGCAGAGTAGAGTAAAACAAAGTGTAAAAGCCTCGGGAAGTAAGACAATGCTACCAGGCTCCCTATCCTTACTTACCATTGTCATTATGTATTCTGATTTCATTTATAAAATGGAATTTGCATCTTTACATCTGTTTACTCTCTTTACATTACACATGAGTAACTAAACTTCTGAATGGGTTGAGAAGCACTTAGCTAGCATGACTTAAGATCTTCATTTTATGCGATCATCTTATCTTATGTATGCGTCCATCACTCTTTAGAGATACTCGAGAGAGTAGTCTAAAGAAAGAACCTAGACTTAAGAGAGTTAGGTTAGAATCTAGGCTTGAGAAAGTCAGATTAGAACCACATAAGCAAGAGATAGAAACTTAGAGATAAGTTATGTTTGCTATCATGCATCGCATGCACCCTAGAAATAGGATATGATAGTATGCGGCCGCCTTGTGTATGTGTGTGTCATTCATCATCGCATAGACAAGAATAGAGGCTTAAACATAAGTCCTATAGACATTATCATATACATCGCATGTCTTGAAATTAGGAGCTATAGCATTTGCATTGAGAGATGACATGTTGTTGTATGTGTGTAGTATGATCGCATAACTTGAACACAATCTTATGAAGTGTTAACTAAATCCCTTCTCAACCTGTTCCCCGTATACTCATTGTAACTTTCGCTATTATTAACTTTTTTCTCAATTCCACAGCATAGAATTTATACTTTAACCAAACATACCAACCAACTTATTGTTTTGATTGTTACCGCAAAGGAATCAGAACTTACCGTCGCATATTGTCTCAATAGTCCTTGTGTTCGACCCTGGGCTTACCAGGCAACCAAGTAGGATTTATACTTGGATTTTACTAGGAAAACTTGCATGTACAATGTATACATCACCATTGCAATATACACCATTATTTCATCATATTCATAGCGCATCAGCTACCTACACGATCACGCGTATACAATACAGAGGCACTAGCTGAGCGATCATTTAGGTGATGGTGCTTTGCCGCATCATAGTCGTTTAGACGATCGCGGAAGGCGTGCCTTATGTAGAGCGTGCTAAGCGATCCCGTACCTTAGGCTTCATCGCTTAGTAAATGGTACACGATCGTGTAATATTTACTAAACGATGGTTTAGCTCTGGGAGCATTGGTACGCGATAGAATGGAGCGTTTATTTTATCGTGTAAACAATCGCGGGAAGTTTAGTACATGATGGTTGGAGACGCATTGCTTCTCTCCAATGGTTCAAAACTAGGTTCACTTGTTTGAACCGGAGACTCCTTATCTTTGTAATAGTTAGCATTATTTTTGTGATTTTAAGCCAATTTTACCTGGTTCATCAACATTTATTTTTTATACATGTGATGTATGATGCTTATATGCCAAAGTGTTTGACATATAGTTTAAAACCCACCTTAGGTTGTGCAATTATTCATGCATCATTTATTTTAAATGTTATAATCGAGCATGAAAAAATTACTTGAAAGCATGCGCGTGTATCATGAAATATAAGAGTTATAGTTTTATGCAATGATCATTATCATGAATCCTCCTTTTATTATAAGTGTTATAATCTAAGGGTGAATGGTAGCTGATAACTTGTAGAAATACAAGTTATTTATGCTGCCTTATCTAGATATTACGGCCAAAAGAGAAGGACTATGCGTCGATTGTAGGAAAATGAGCTCAGAAATACAATAATTATAAATTATCGCAATTACACCCACTGACATCGTCAAGATGATAGAAGAGGATACTTTTACTCTGTTTTACAGGAACCAAGTTACCGCTTGCGATCAAGGCTCAACAAGAAACTAAACAACGCATCTCTGCTACATTGCGCTCGTCAATCAACAATAAAGATACAATTAACGCAATGATGGCGCAATGCGACAGTCGATCCTGAGTTGAATTTCAACCGCATGCGGTAATAAAAACAATATCGCATGCGAGCAACCGATCGAAAGATGCAGCTGAGCAATGCAAATGCAGAGGATTGTGACACGTGTACAACTAACCGTTGCGCAGATTTAACCGTATGATTGCATAACAGAAGGAATATTTTCCCCCATCTTCGAAATTTCGATAACAAGAAGTGGGGTCCACAAGCCAAGAGTCAAAGCTTTTCACCTATAAATACCCCCATAGAATTCAGAAAAGATATATGGGTTATAGGTATAATTGATACGAGGGCTTATTGCTGCTGGATTATTGAGAGAAAAGGCTGAGCTGAGTATTGATCGGAAGAAATCCGGGAAGAGACGAGACAAGGTCGAGAGGTGAGTCTTAGTACGAATCTGCCAGATCCTCACCGTGAAGCTCTATGCTTAGATCCCTGCTACCGGTTGAGCAAGCTTGAGAGGGAAGCTCATCCATTCGTTCACTTCATCCACACCGACAAGTAAATCTCCATCCAGATCGGCGCTAAGACGTTGGTGCTTGTTTGTATTTGTTTCTAACTCTATTTCATCAAGTGTATTTCATCTTCTAAATCTCTTCATTCACAAATCATGTATCAAACGCTAAATAGTTTTATTGAATGTGTCGATCACTTTCACTACCACTTTTCTGTCTATTTTCGTTCCTCCATTAATTGATTTCTCCATGAAGTTTTATTAATACCCTGGTAATTAATATGGATTAAACGAGTAACTTAATATGTGCTAAAGAGATAAATGCGTTTAGCTAAGGCATGCTAGACGGCATCTTCACCTGTGAGAGTAGAAGTGAAGATTTCATTCTGATCTGTCGAGAGAAGGTTAGAAGAATGCATTAACTAAAGCGAGTAGTATTTCCAGAGATGGAAGCAACCTTGCGTTCATTACGTTCATCCCTGTTTCACCACAAAGATGTGGGAACGTGGCCGATCACCGAGAGGTGTACGCCAAGGGAAAAGCGGAACAATACTTATATCTTTAATGCAATTAAGGAACTTGCGTTGTTTATATTAGTTATCTTTTCTGTTTCTGCTTCGTACATAAGACTTGTTACCACATTACACGATCTTTGCATAATCTTCATAGCCAGCCTTGACCTCAGTATCTTGTATCATGAATCCTGTATCTTGTATCATCTTAGCTTAGATTTACTTTATCGCAATTTTACTTTAACGCAATTTATGTTATTAACGCATTTTTACCGCTTTACTTTACATTATCGCATGTTTAATTTCCTGTACACAAGAACTTGTGACAACGCAATAACAAGCATAACGCAATTAATTTAAAAAAAAAACCCTTTGGTCGCATATATCATAAGCATTACGCAATAACCTAAAACAGTCCCTGTGTTTGACCTCGGATCACACCGAGAAACTTGAGGTGAAATTATACTTGGTTTCAACGCAAGAAAACTAGTGACAACGCACAGCATACTACAAGAACATTTGTTAATAACGCATATCTAGAAGTAGTATCACATATCATCGCATAAAATCTATGTCGTTACAAATTTATGATGCATAAGACTACATTTTGCGTTTACAAGTTTATGGCATGGACATGCATTGCATTATACAAAATTTTGCGATTGTCAGAAACATGTTTTGCTTGTTTCATTGTTGTTTTGTATAAGTGTTATATAAAAGAAGTTGCAATGAATCCGCCGCATAGGATTTATACTTTAACCAAACATACCAACCAACTTATTGTTTTAATTGTTACCGCAAAGGAAACAGAATTTACCGTCACATATTGTCTCAATAGTCCCTGTGTTTGACCCTGGGCTTATCAGGCAACCTAGTAGGATTTATACTTGGATTTTACTAGGAAAACTTGCATGTACAACGCATACATCAGCATCGCAATATACACCATTATTTCATCATATTCACAACGTATCAACTACCTACACGATCATGCGTATACGATATGGATGCGCTAGCTAAGCGATCATTTAGGTGATGGTGTTTTGCCGCATCATAGTCATTTAGACGATCGTAGAAGGCATGTGTTGTGCAGAACGTGCTAAACGATCTCGTACCTCAGGCTTCATCGCTAAGTAAAAGGTACACGATCGTGTAGTATTTGCTAAACGATCGTTTAGCTCTAGGAGCATTGGTAAGTGATAGAATGAAGCATTTGTTTTATCGTGTGAACGATCTCAGAGAGTTTAATACATGATGGTTGGAGACACATTGCTTCACCCGGATGGTTCAAGACCCAATTCGCCTGTTTGAACCGGAGACTCCTTGTCTTTGTAATAGTTAGCATTATTTTTGTGATTTTAAGCCAATTTTACCCGGTTCTTTAACATTTATTTTTTATACATGTGATGTATGATGCTTATATGCCAGAGTGTTTGACATATAGTTTAAAACCCACTTTAGGTTGTGCAATTATTCATGCATCATGTATTATAAATGTTATAATCGAGCATGAAAAATTACTTGAAAGCATGCACGTGCATCATGAAATATAAGAGTTATATTTTTCATGTAGTGATCATTATCATGCATCATCCTTTTATTATAAGTGTTATAGTCTAAGGGTGAATGGAAGCATGTTTTGCTTGTTTCATTGTTGTTTTGTATAAGTGTTATATAAAAGAAGTAGCAATAAATCCACCGCATAGGATTTATACTTTGACCAAACATACCAACCAACTTATTTTTTTTATTGTTACCGCAAAGGAATCAGAATTTACCGTCGCATATTGTCTGAATAGTCCCTGTGTTCGACCCTGGGCTTACCAAGCAACCTAGTAGGATTTATACTTGGATTTTACTAGGAAAACTTGCATGTATAACGCAAACATCACCATTGCAATATACACCATTATTTCATCATATTCACAATGCATCGAGTTTTTGGCACCATTGCCGGGGACTGCAACAGTACATATTATGCTAACAGTAAATTTTTTATTTACTCTGCAACTTTCCATCTCTGTGCACTGCCTCTTCTGTGGTAAGGGAAGAAGCAGGCGTCGTATGAGCGAAGGACAAGTTCCAGAGCTCAACTACAACCTAGAGATTGAGAGAACTTTGCGAAGAAGAAGAAGAAACAACTACCTACATCAACAACAAGAGAGAAATCCTTACATGGCAGAGCAATCGGAAGACAGAGCACCGAACGCAAATAATATCATGGCGAACCCCATTCCCTTGGCGAACGACTACAATAGGCCCATCCGGGACTATGCGTCGGCCAAGCTTTATGATTTCTCACCAGGAATCATGAGGCCAACCCTGGACGGATCTAGGTTCAAGATGAAACCAGTGATACTGCAGATGATACAAACTACTAGACAGTTTGGCGGTAGGCCTGACAAGGATTCACATGCCCACCTCTAGAGTTTTATTGAAATCTACAATATGTTTGTGTTCCCAAACATCTTCGCTGAGGAGGTTCGACTAATGCTGTTCCCATTTTCGCTGTGTGACCAAACACGGAAATGGGCTTATTCTCTCGAACCAGGGGAGATCACATCGTGGGAACAAGTAGTTGAAAAGTTCATGAAGAAGTACTTCCCCCAGACAGAGAACACAAGAAGGAGGAAGTTGATTACTAATTTTGAACAAGATATCGACGAATCGCTAAGTGAGGCCTTGGTGAGTTTTAAAAGACTGGTGCGAGATTGTCCGTAAATGGCTTACTAGATTGTCTCCAAATGGAAATTTTCTACCATGGTTTGAACCCTGCATTGCAGATGGCTGCCAATACGGCAACAGCTGCAGGTCTGCTTGACAAGACATACGATGAGTGTAATACCCTAACCCTAATTTGGAAGGCATAGGATATTAAATATAATTAAATTATGAGGAATTTAAACGTGTGAAAACCAAGATTAAATGAATTATGAAATAACGTAATGGTTTAAGTATTGTCTATGTGTTGCGAAGGGCATGCGATGATGGAAATGTTGGACCAAAGAATTATCCTACACGTGATGCCAAGCGAGAGTGAAGAGAAAATGGGAGAGAGGGACACCAGCGAGATTGGAGAGAGCAACACCAGCGAGAGTGGAGGCAATGAGAGAATGGAAGAGAGCGAGAGCGAGAGAATGGGAGAGAGTGAGATTGGTTTGAGCGAGAGAATGGGAGAGAGCGAGAGTTTGAGTGAAAAAGTGGGAGAGATCGAGAGCCACGAGAACGAAGCCAGCGAGAAAGTGGGAGAGAGCAGAGCCACGAGAGCAGAACCAGCGAGAAAGTCGGAGAGAGCAAGAGCCACGAGAGTGGAGAGAGCGAGATTGAACAGATGGACGCATTTTCAAGGGGCTAGATGCATTCATTTATAATTTGGATAATTAATTTAAAAATTAAGCGGTTGATGTGGCAAAGGGAGATTTCATGCAGGAAGACTTAAGAAAGTAGTGTATGGCTAAGATTACATGCAAATTAAGGTAATTTTTGTTGGTAAACTCAGAATTAGACAACTCAAAGCTCGGTTAGCCCAAGTTAGCATGGGTAGCTTAAGGAGAAGCTATTTGTATGGTGAGTTGTCATAGCCCCTCCCTAGCCTTAAACCCCAAGACTGGGAAGGGAGCATAAGGGTAATGAATAGCATCCTAAGACAATACTCATGTTCAATATTTTCCCCCATATTTATTACAAATTTTAATAAGTTTACAACATTCCCCTTATCAAAAGATATCTATACATATAATTAAAATTTCTTTCTATTCATGGTCTGAGTCGTGCCCCAAGAGTTTACCGAATTCTTAGCTAGTGGTGGTGGGTGATAGAATCTTCCTTGAACGCTCCACTTTGCTACCTGGGGGGGGGGGGGAGGAATTAAGAAAACATTTTGAAGAGTGTGAGCTACTAAGCCCAGTGAGTGGTTCTTTTAAGATGAAATTCACTTTGAAAATCATCATTTTTTTGGGAAATCAATCACATAATAATAATCACAGTGTAACTCATGCACAGTCAAAGATATAATCATGCAACCAGTAATCTTTATCCCAAAAGCTACACGTAGCATGCATATCATATCATCAATCAATACAATCATCTATGAAAACTTTCCTATGACCCAATTCCCGCCAATGTGCACACTGACTATTTTTATTTATCCCGCTAGTCATGCTTAGGTACTTGACTATATTTCCCGTCGATCGTCATCGACAATTATTTTCCGCCGACCGAAGCCGACTATTTTTCCCGCCAAGCACCTTTTGTTAAGTATGCTAACTATATCCCGGGCATAATCTCAGTTCCCATAGTCACCACACAAACAATATCATGGCAATCATCATATCACCAAAAGCATGTATTTTGCATCTACTTATGCCTATATTGCTATATCAAAGTATAGAGTTAAATAAATAATCATAATATGCCTTAGTATCAACACTGTATATATACTCAAAATCTTCTTTATTTATCAAAGCTATATGATATAATATTCACAACATGCTTTAAAGCTGTATAACATTCAACAAACGTTCCAAAGTTATACACTACTTAAGATATGTTATATCACATAAACAGTACGTAACAAAGCCATAATAACATCTTATTATGCATTTATTTACTAAGACTTCACAGTATGTCAAGTCATAATAACGTTCCTATTATGCATCTATTTATCAAAGCAACATAACACTCACGATATATCGAAACTATAACGCTATAACACTCACTGTTTTGCTAGTTTCCCCTTTCGTATTTTGTTCCCTGCCATTATCGAGATTTGCAAGGAAAAATTCCGAATTAATATTACCTAAGAACATACTTGATCGCATTTCGAAGAATCATGAAGATTAGAGAGAAAGCAATCAATGACTGGGAATTAAAGATAGTGATGCAAACAATGTGGCCATCGCATCCCTACAAAACCAAATGAATGCGATGATGAATTTAATACAAGGAATCACAATCAGCAGCTCGGGAATGCATAGGGGGCAGGTCAACGCAATCGATCAAACGACCGCAAATTGTGCCACTTGTGGAGAAGCCCATCCAATGGAAGAATGTCTAAGAAATCCACAGTCTATTTCTTTCATGAAGAATAATCCTTTTCCCAATACTTACACCCTGGGTATAGAAACCACCCTAACTTCACATGGAAAAATCAATAACAAAATTTTCAAACGATGGCGCAAAAAGAAGGGCCGCCAGGATTTTTCTTGCGAACAAGCAGTCAACAACAAAATCAAGCTAGTAGTTCGCAGGAGCCACAGTCTTCATCTCTAAAGAGCTTACTGAAGCAGTATATTTAGAAGAATGAAACAATAATCCAGAATCAAGTGACGTCTATCTACAATCTTGAAATTCAGATAGGATAAATTGCGGGCGAGCTCAAAAGTAGACCGCAGGGGGCATTGTCGAGTTCTACTGAACTCCCACGCAACCCAGGGAGTATGGGAAAGGAGCAATGTCAAGTTGTGACTTTGGGAGGTGGAAAGACAGTGGCGGGAGAGAAAAAGGAGCCAAGCTGGACTATTCCAGTTGCGATGGAACCACAAATCTCGTTGACTTAAGAAGAACTAGAAGAATAGGAGATGATGGAACCAGAAATTGCGTCCACCTCTAAGCTGATAGAGTAGAGAACCGTGAAAATATAGCTGCCACCATTTCCCCAGAGACTTGAAAAGAAGAAAAATGATGAATTGTAATATCATCACTTCATGGACATGCTGAAACAAATATCAACATCCCTTTCACTGAAGCGATTGAACAAATGCCAAAGTATGCGAAGTTTCTGAAGGACATGGTGATGAAGAAAGGGAGCACATGTAAGTTCGCAACGATGGCATTAACGCAAAGATTAAAAACCATAATTCCACTGAAAATTCGCAACCTCGGAAGTTTCATAATACCCTGCTCAATTGAAGGGATATATATTGGTCAAGCACTCTACGATCTCAAGGCCAGTATCAATTTAATGCCCCTTTCAATTTTTAAGCAGTTGAATGTGGGGAAGCTGATGCCCACGACGGTGACTCTCCAGCTAGCTGATAGGTCCTTTGTTCATCCAGAAGGGAAGGTGAAGGATGTCTTGGTCTCGATTGACAAATTTATCTTACCAACAGACTTCATCATCCTTGATTATGAAGCGGACAAGGATGTACCCATCATTTTGGGATGACCATTTTTATCCACTGGTCGCGCTCAGATTGATATGTACAAGGGAGAGATCACACTAAGCGTGAACGAAAAGAAGATCAAGTTTGATATTATCAGAGCCATGAAGTATCCAAAAGAGAACCTCATAGATTCCGACAATAAACCTAGTTTGTATGAAAAAGAAAAGTCTGAAGATGAAGATGAAAGAGAGGATGCGACTGCATCCATATTAACTCGCAATGGGATCGTAGAAACAACAACCAAAGAAGAAAAACTGACAATGAATGAAGAGAGAAAATCACAAAAACCATCCTTTGAACAACCACCCATAGTAGAACTGAAAACTTTGTTAAACCACCTGAAGTATGCTTATTTGGGGAAAAATAAAACTCTACCAGTAATAATTTCCTCTGCACTTCAAGAAGATCAAGAGAATGCTCTGTTGAGAATCCATCCTACTGCTAGCAGACATTAAAGGAATCAGCCCCGCATATTGCATGCACAGGATACATCTCGAGGACAATAAAAAAGGATCGATCGAACATCAACGCAGACTAAACCCTGCAATGAAGAAGGTCGTGAAGAAGGAGATAATCAAATGGCATAGGCATTATTTATCCAATTGTCGACTGCATGTGGGTCAGCCCCATGCAATGTGTGCCAAAGAAAGGAGGGATGACGGTAGTCCCAAATGCAAATAATGAACTAATACTGATGAGGACCGTCACTGGCTGGCGGATCTGCTGGACTACCGCAAAATGAATGCGGCAACAAAGAAGGATCATTTCCCCTTGCCTTTCATTGACTAGATGCTAGACCGCCTAGCAGGAAATGATTACTTTTGTTTTTTGGATAGATATGCAAGCTACAACCAAATCATGATTGCTTTTGAAGATCAAGGGAAAATCACATTCACCTGCCCCTATGGAACATTTGCATTTTGATGCATGCCATTTGGCCTATGCAATGCACTGAGCACATTCCAGAGGTGTATGATGGCCATCTTTTTTATTATCTTGAAGATTTTGTAGAAATATCCATGGACAACTTCTCGATGTATGGGCAAACATACAAAGTCTGTTTCAATAATCTAGAGAAGATACTAAGGAGATGTGAAGAGACGAACCTTGTGCGGAACTGGGAGAAGTGCCACTTCATGGTAAAGGAAAGTATTGTGCTTAGGCACAAAGTCTCCAAGAAGGGGCTGGAGGTGGATAAGGCGAAGATTGAGGCGATCAAAAAGCTCCCACCTCCAGTAAATGTGAAGGTTGTCAGGAGCTTCTTAGGATATGCAGGCTTTTATCGACGTTTTGTGAAGGACTTTTCAAAGACTGTGCGACCATTGAGTGTGTTGCTGGAGGCAGAAAGAACATTTGACTTTGATGAACAATGCCTCAATGCATTCAAGATATTGAAGAACACATTAATAATTGCACCTGTGTTAGTCCCATCGGACTGGACGAGCCATTTGAATTGATGTGCGACGCAAGCGATTACATGATGGGGGCAATACTAGCGCAAAAAAAGAAAACAATGCTACACCCCATCGCATATGCGAGTAGAACCTTGAACCCTGCCCAAAAAAATTACACTACCACAGAAAAAGAACTGCTTGCGGTGATCTTTGTACTAGAGGAATTCAGAGCTTACATGCTGGGATCCAATGTGATCGTGCATACTGACCACTCGACAATCAAGTATTTAATGACAAAGAAAGATGCGAAGCCGAGGTTGATTCGATGGGTTCTCCTCCTTCAAGAATTCAACATGAAAATCATTGATCGCAAGGGGACGGAGAACCAGGTTGCATAACATTTATCAAGATTAAAAAATCCAAAAGTCGACTGCAACCAGTCGGAGGTGAACTCACTCTCCCAGATGAGCAGCTGTTAAAATTGAAGAGTTACCATGGTATGCAGACATAGTCAATTTTCTATTGTGAAAAATTTCCTGAGAACTACACAACCTACAAAAAAGGCGGCTTGGACATGAATGTAAATCATATTATTGGGACGAGCCAAATCTTTACAAGAGGGGATCAGACCAGATTTTGTGCCTATGCGTACCCGACACTGCTCGCCAGCGCATACTATCGCAGTGCCATGACTCGCCATATGGTGGACACTTTGGAGGCTAACACACAACAACAAAGGTGTTACAAAGTGGATATTTTTGGCCAACTTTATTCAAGGACGCAAGAGACTATGCAATGAAATGCAACCGATGCCAATGCACGGGAAACATTTCATGGAAGAATGCAATGCCCATGAATATCATCTTAGAATTGGAACTATTCGACATCTAGGGCATAGACTTCATGGGACCATTTCCACCATCAAAGGGTCACAAATACATTCTATTGGCCATCGACTACGTTTCCAAATGGGTAGAAGCGGTATCGTGCGTCGCAAGCGATGCGGCGGTAGTCTTCAGGTTCTTGAGGAAAAATATTTTCACTCGTTTGGGCACGCCACGTGCCATAATAAGTGATGAATGCTCTCACTTTGTTAATAACATCATCAACAAATTACTGCTCAAGTATAATATCCACCACAAGGTAGCCACTGCATACCATCCACAAAAAAATGGTCAAGTGAAGTGTCCAATAAGGAAATCAAGCTGATATTAGAGAAGGTGGTGAAGCCTTCACGCAAAGATTGGGGAATGAAGCTAGACGATGCTTTGTGGGCATACAGAACCGCCTATAAGACACCTATAGGCATGTCTCCATATGCGCTGGTATTTGGAAAGGCATGCCACTTACCACTTGAGTTGGAACATAAAGCAATGTAGGTAGTGAAAAAGCTCAATTTTGATTTAAAGGTCGTAGGGGAGGGAAAGAAACTTCAGTTGGTTGAGCTTGACGAATGGAGAACTCAAGCATATGAGAATGCCAAAATTTACAAGGAGCGCACAAAACGTTGGCATGACAAACAACTATGCGGGAAGAATCTCCAAGTCGGACAAAAGGTCTTGTTATACAATTCTCAACTACGATTTTTTCCCGAAAATTAAAATCAAGATGGTTTGGTCCATTCATAATAAAAAAGGTATTCCCACATGGTGCGGTTGAGTTATCCAATGAGGACGGGACCAACGCATTCAAAGTCAATGGGCAATGAGTCAAAATATATCACGGAGAAAACTTTCATCGCAAGAAAACCTCCGTGGACCTGAGGAATTCTGACTAAAGAAGGAGTGGGCAGTCCCTGCACAATCATGTGATTCAAATTCATCAGGGATGCAATCTTTTTGAAGTATTTGCTGAAATCTTCAGTTCATGAACTCAAATCTACCTTTTTATATCTGTTATCATTTCTATATCCTTTTTACTCCTTATCTTTAAAAAAAAAAAAAAGGAAAAATTTTGTTAACTCTGTCTTTTATATTTTTGACCCTCTCAATGTTTTTTTTGCAAAGATCGTGGTGAACGATTGTGGGGGAGCTACATGATAACTTAAAAACACGACTAATTCGTATCGCTATCGCAATCGAAGAAATCGGCTCGCCACAAAGAAGAATGCGATCACAGATAATGCGGGCGACAGAGCAAATTTGGGGGTTGTATCTATCCTTGACTTTGTTTATTCCAAATTTTGCACTCTCGCATCTCATCTTTAACTTTGATAAATTGATCGTCGCATCCTCTTTAGTCGGCGCAATTATTAAATATTGATTACTTTAGTAAGTCACCACATTATTTTTCTATGCTAATTATGATTTCAATGATGAAACGCATGCCTCTATTTCTCATCAAATATTTATAGAAGTTAGTGGTCCACCAACTTTCTTTCAAACTGGCTTTTATGAAAATTCCTAAGAGCATCACATGAATTCTTTCAGTCTTTTAGCAATGAGGACATTGCTGCGTTTAAATTTGGGGATGCGATATTTATTTTCAACCTTGCTGCTTTTAGATAAAAAAAAATCATAACGTTGCGATCGGATCCTGCTCGTAGTTGGTTGTCCGCATGACACCCGTGGGGGCAAGCCAAAACAAAGGTAGAAATCGTGATCAACGCATAAATAAAGTGATTGCAACTCCACTGCCAAATGGGCATGAGTTAGATTGAGAAATAACGCCTTGCTCGTAGTTGGATGTTCGCATGACACCCGTGGGGGCAAGCCAAAACGAAGGCTAGGCACTTGGATTAGCGCAAGGTCATAGAAAGAATATCTAAACGGTGCAAGGATATAAATCATTTGGAAACACCAAAGTTAAAAAAAAAGGTTTTTTTTTTTTTTAAATAAATCATGCGATGCCCTGGAAACAAGTAAAGTCTTTTTGAAGGTTAAACTTGCGGTCCCTAAATTTTAGAAATAGTTTAAGAAGAGACAGGATAGAAATTAAGGAGATTTTGGTTAATAGGATTGGAATAAGGCACCTCGAGAAATCTAGGTAAGGAAAAGCGACTGACTTTCTAAGGAAAATATTTAGTTTATGCTTGAGAACAAGCATTGTTTTAAATTTTGGGGTGTGATAATGGGCAGAAATACACGTTATTATAACACAAAAATATAAAACAATGTAGGATTGCGACGGTAAAAATATGTAAAATCGTGTCCAAAAGCATTAAGTTGAGAACATTGAGATCGCATGCACCCATCGCATTAAAGCAGCTAATTTATGTATTTTGTGCAAGAAAATGCGTTGGCGCAAGGCAGAATTGCGATCCAAGGAATTCAGCGCCCGAGCGCATTAGAAGATTGCGACTGCGAAGTTATGCGATCTGATGCGTTTGCGAAGATTTGCTCAAAGAGGTGGCCGCATAAAGACGGCGCATCAAGGTGAAAGCTTGATAAATCATGATAGGACAGAAAGTTGATGACGGTCGAATCCGAATTTAGTTGACAAACCGTTAACGACACACTGTAGCAAGTACACTCAACTTTTTGGTGACAATTAATCAGCACATCAGACAGAGATTTTATGGCATCCCATCAGTGCAATCATTTGAGAGAAAAAGCTCTTCACCCTGAAGCTCTATAAATACCGAAGGCCACCTTCGTTAAAGGAGTTCAACAGTTCAGAATTTTGGAGTTCTCTTTCACCATATACATAAAGATAATAAATAGTCGTAGCCTGTAATTTTTATACTTAGAAGATGCCGGAAGATTGTTCCTGGTCAGCTCGAGAGACTGCCGGAAAGCGCTGAGAACAGAGAGAGGCCCGACTTTTGCGAAAGCAAGAACATTCTTTTGGGCAGAGTAGAGTAAAACACAGTGTAAAACCCTCGGGAAGCAAGACATTGAAACCAGGCTCCCTATCCTTACTTACCATTGTCATTCTATATTCTGATATCATTTATAAAATGGAATTTGAATCTTTACATCTGTTCACTCTCTTTACATTACACATAAGTAACTAAACTTCTGAATGGGTTGAGAAGCACTTAGCTAGCATGACCTAAGATCTTCATTTTATGCGATCATCTTATCTTATGTATGCGTCCATCACCCTTTAGAGAAACTTGAGAGAGTAGTCTAAAGAAAGAACCTAGACTTAAGAGAGTTAGGTTAGAATCTAGGCTTGAGAAAGTCAAATTAGAACCACATAAGCAAGAGATAGAAACTTAGAGATAAGTTCTGTTTGCTATCATGCATCGCATGCATCCTAGAAATAGGATATGAAAGTATACGATCGCCTCGTGTATGTGTGTGTCATTCATCATCGCATAGACAAGAATAGAGGCTGAGACATAAGTCTTATAGACATTATCGTATACATCGCATGTGTCCTAAAATTAGGAGCTATAGCATTTGGATTGAGAGATGACATGCTGTTGTATGTGTGTAGCATGATCGTATAACTTGAACGCAATCTTAGAAAGTGTTAGCTAAATCCCTTCTCAACTCGTTCCCCACATACTCATTGTAACTTTCGCAGTTATTAACTCTTTTCTCAATTCCGCAGCATAGGATTTATACTTTAACCAAACATATCAACAAACTTATTGTTTTGATTGTTACCGCAAAGGAATCAGAATTTACCATCGCATATTGTCTCAATAGTCCCTGTGTTCGACCCTGGGCTTACCAGGCAACCAAGTAGGATTTATACATAGATTTTACTAGGAAAACTTGCATGTACAACGCATACATCACCATCGCATTATACACCATTATTTCATCATATTCACAACGCATCAACTACCTACACGATCCGCGTATACGATACGGAGGCGCTAGCTAAGCGATCGTTTAGGTGATGGTGCTTTGCCGCATCGTAGTCGTTTAGACGATCGCAGAAGGCGTGGATTGTGCAGAGTGTGCTAAGCAATCACGTACATTAGGCTTCATCGTTTAGTAGAAGGTACACGATCATGTAGTATTTGCTAAACGATCGTTTAGCTTTGGGAGCATTGGTAAGCGATGGAATGAAGCATTTATTTTATCGTGTAAACGATCGCGGGGAGTTTAGTACTTGATGGTTGGAGACGTGTTGCTTCACCCGGACGGTTCAAGATCCGATTCGTCTGTTTGAACCTGAGACTCCTTGTCTTTGTAATAGTTAGCATTATTTTTGTGATTTTAAGGAAATTTTACCCGGTTCGTCATCATTTATTTTTTATACATATGATATATGATGCTTATATGCCAGAGTGTTTGACATATAGTTTAAAGCCCACCTTAGGTTGTGTACTTATTCATGCATCATGTATTATAAATGTTATAATCGAGCATGAGAAATTACTTGAAAGCATGCGCGTGCATCATGAAATATAAGAGTGATATTTTTCATGCCATGATCGTTATCATGCATCATCCTTTTATTATAAGTGTTATAGTCTAAGGGTGAATGAAAGCATGTTTTGCTTGTTTCACTGTTGTTTTGTATAAGTGTTATACAAAAGAAGTAGCAGTGAATGGACAATGCATTGAGCATGAAATTTAGGCAGTTTATAATCGTCATGAATGCCTTGTATGTGTTAGCTTAGCATTGTGGTTATGGTTTTCGTTTATAAGCATTATAAACGAAATTAGACTTAAAATCAATAAGAAAGAGTTGCATGCAGACTTAGGGTGAGCTTAAGTTTTGTTAAAAGGGTTTTAAAATTGGATTGAGATAGACCTAAGTTCAAGTGGTTCTAAAGAGTTTACTAACCTAGATTAATCTTTTAAAATCAGTTTAATAGGATTAAATTGGTTGGCATAAAAGATTAAATTTGTTTTAAATCTATCTATAAGGGACCTTTTGTCTAAGGCAAGCTCTGGCTAGGCTGGGGTTCTTAAGTTGATGGAAACATAACACCCCTACCTAGAAACCTACCTGGAAAGGTGAATTAGATAAATTTTCAGCAAGCATGCAACAATTTGGTCAAAGACTCCATTAAAGAGTTTAATGGATGATGATCAAAAGTTGTTTAACTATCCAAGGTAAAAGTTACTCTTTTGGAAACCTAAAAGTCACTTAGTTAAAATCCTTAACCGTATTTTTACTAAGTAAGCTAAACCGTAGGTTATAAAATACTCAGTAGGAGGAAGAGATGTATCTGATATGTTTATGATTCCATTCACATTTCTCCCTGTGTGTTCACATCGTGAGATTCATGCTTGGCCTCGTGGTGCCCTAGGAGCATCCTTCGGATGGTGTTTGCATGAGTCAATATCAAGGTGAACGGAGAGAGTGCTTATAGTAAGTGGGTAATGGGTGTGTGTCAACACGTCCTATGGTCTCTTTCATTGGTTCACACCGTGAGATCATTTTGTACTCCCTCGTGGTGCCCTGGGAGTGTCCACCTTTCGGATGGGTTTTGTGCAGTTAGTCAAGATCTAAGTGAACTCCATAAATGGATATGGTCACTTTAGGTTTTGCTCCAGTTGGATTTTTTCCCTTTAGATTGGCTTTTTGGGGCGGATCTCTAAGGCCTAAAATGGCGGGTCATACTTATGAGAGATTGTTAAGTTAATGATCTCTTGGCAAAATAAATGATGGCTAGATGTTATAGGAGCAAGAGCTCTTCTGGTATTAATGACTGGTTGAGAACTTCTCAATTCAGATGAAGGATAATTGACCTCCCTTCGGCGGTTTTTGTCCTAAACCTTTGAAGCGTCATTGCGAAACTAGACGTCACACAGGGTTCACATTAGTTTTGCTAAAATCTTATTGGATGTTGTTTTGTTTTACAACGGGTATTTGCTTAAAACCTAACGTAGGTCAATGTGTTTTTTTTAGCAACTTGTTAGTATTTCAGTTTAGTGCTTTTAATATAACCGACTACTTACAGTGGAAAGGATCGTGTGAAACGTATTTTGTGGCAAATGACCTCGTATTTGTCATGGTTGAGGAGTTTCCTCAAGTCTCGACCTTTGATGCACCGCGTAGTGTTCACAATGCATATGAGGTGTGGATGAAGGCTAATTCATTGGCTCGACTTCATATTTTGGCTAACATACCTGATGTTTTGGCCAAAAGAGTTGAGAACATGGTCATTGCACGCGAGATCATGGAATCGTTGCAAGATTATTTTAAGTTTCAGTTCTTACTTTTTGAGTATAAAGGGATAGACGACAAGACCAATAGTGTCAGTTGTTCTGACACTAATCCCACTACTCTCCAAAAGAGGAGACAAGATAGTAAATCTGAATTATTGGTCTTAGAGATGTGTCTGGTAGAGAATGATGATTCTTCCTAGATCCTTGATTCGGGTGCAACCAATCATGTTAGTTCATCTTACCAAGGATTCAGTTCTTGGAAAACGTTGCCACAGAGAGAGATGACTCTACGAGTCAATACTAGTGAGGTTGTTTCAGCTGTTGTTGTAGGCAAGTTGAAGTTATTTATTGATAAGAAACGTTATCTGTTACTGGGTAATGTTTTTGTTGTTCCTCATATTAAGAGGAACTTAATCTCGTTTTTTTGTCTCATTGAACAAGGGTATACTGTCTCATTTTCTGAGAATAAAGTGTTTATTTTCAAGAATGGAATGGAGATTGGTTATGGTTCCATGGAAAGTAACTTAGATGTACTAAGGCCGTTAGTCATAAAAGCCTTGTATAATACTGAAATGTTCAGTATGGCAACAACAGCTCAAAGACCAAAGGTTTCTCCTAAGGAAAACACCAATCTTTGTCATCTAAGGTTAGGTCACATCAACCTCAAGGAGTATAAGGCTGAAGTTGAAAATTTGTTAGGTAAGAAGATAAAAACACTATGATCTAATCGTGGTGGAGAGTATATGGACCTCAAATTCCAAAACTATATGATAGAACATGAGATTGCATCCTAACTCTCGATTCTTGGTACACCTCAACAGAATGGTGTATTAGAAAGAAGAAACAGAACCTTGTAGGACATGGTTCGGTCTATGATGAGTTATGCTCATCTTTTAGACTCGTTTTGCGGTTTTGCAGTGGAGATTGCATGTTATATCCTGAACAACGTTCCCTCGAAAAGTGTTTATGAAACACCTTTTGAGTTATGAAGAGGCCTTAAAGGTAGTTTACGCCACTTCAAGATTTGGGGCTTTCCGGCACATGTGCTAGTGACTAACACAAAGAAGTTGAAACCACGTTCGAAGATTTGCCTCTCTGTAGGCTACCCTAAAGAAATGAGAGGTGGATACTTCTATGATCCAAGCGAGAACAAAGTGTTTCTTTCTACAAATGCTATCTTTTTGGAAGAAGACCATATGAGGGATCATAAGCCATGGAGTAAGCTCGTTTTACGTGAGATCTCTAGTGAGATTGAGACTGCTGAGGGTTCAATAAGAGTTGTTAAACAGGCCGACAGAGCAACAAGAGTTGTTGAGGTCGGAACGTCTAGTCAACCAACTCAATAGTTGAGACTACCTCGACGTAGTAGGAGGGTTATGAAACTACCAAATCGCTACATGTGTTTGACTGAAGCTCAAAACGTCTTTACGAATGATGGGGTCGAGGATCCATTGTCTTTTAAGAAAGCAATGGAGGATGTTGACAAAGATGAATGGGTCAAAGCCATGAACCTGGAAATGGACTCTATGTACTTCAATAACGTCTAGGAGCTTGTTGATCCACCTGATGGGGTAAGACCTTTTGGGTGTAAGTGGATCTATAAGTGAAAGAGAGGTGTAGATGGAAAGGTGCAAACCTTTAAGGCTAGACTCATGGCAAAAGGTTATACCCAGGTCGAGGGATTTGATCATGAAATATGACAATGTTCTAAGACACCTCAAGAGGTTGAGAAGATGAGATGGATTCCCTATGCGTCAGTTGTAGGAAGCTTAATGTATGCAATGTTGTATACCAGACCTGACATTTGCTATGCAGTAGGGATTGCCAGTCGGTATAAGTCCAATCAAGGATTTGATCGTTGGACGGCAGTCAAGACAATCCTCAAGTATCTTCAGAGAATGAGAGACTACATGCTCGTGTATGGAGATAAGAATCAGATCCTTACAGGGTACACAGACTCTGATTTTCAGACTAATCAAGATTCTCGCAAATCGACATTGGGGTCAATGTTCACTTTGAATGGAGGGCCTGTATTATGGTGAAGCATCAAGCAAGGAGGCATCGCTGACTCCACTATGGAAGCCGAATATGTAGTCGCTTCTAAAGTAGCTAAGAAGGCTGTTTGGTTATTCTTCTCAGATCTAGAAGTTGTTCCAAAATGGATTTGCCTATCACTCTGTATTGTGATAACAACAAAACTGTGGAAAATTGGAAGGAGCCTCAGAGTCATCGTCGGGATAAGCACATCGAATGGAAATGCCACTTGATTAGGGAGATTGTGCATCATGATGATGTGATAGTCACGAAGATTGCATTGGAGCACAACATTGTTGATCCCTTTACAAAGGCCCTCATGGCTAAAGTGTTCGAGGGTCACCTGGAGAGTCTAGGTCTATGGGACACGCGGCATCTTGTCTAGGGCAAGTGAGAGATGATACTGGGGTATGCCTTAGTTTATTGTATATTGTACATGTTTTTTTTATTGTATTGCACATTAGTTCCCGAGTCATTAGGCCAAGTGGGAGATTGTTGGGATTGGTACCCTAATTCTCCCGGAGTCTCGTTGTTTGTAATGATACACATTGTTTGATGAATAAAATAATTGTTATTTCATTCTGGCATTTACTCATATCCAATAAACAAAGCTCCATGGTTATCTTATGTGAACTTAAGCATGTATATGTGATATACAAGTGGATCATGCCTTAAGTGATAACCTAAATAGGTCCGTAGTATAAGGATTGAGGTGGGATACCTGATCTTGGTGACATTACGGATAAGGCTCGCTTCGTAGAGGTTTGCAGGTGTTGTAAACTACTACAGATAGTAGATCCTGAGCATTCATGTGGAGACATGCGTGCAGAGGTGTCCTATACAAGGATTTTGTATAAGACCGGACCACGAGATGACTAGACTCTGTATATAACGTCATTGATACTTGAGACTTACATCTCACCTAAATGACCATAGGTGACATGACCTCAATCCTGAGTGTTTTGGAAACTTTTGCCTTTGAAGGCGGTCCTTTGATTAGTATGGGTGAGAGTGGCCAGATTACCAACTCAATATGCCTACCTTTTTGGGTCCTTTGATTAGCTGAGAACTCAATTATACAAGATGGAATTCACTCCTTCCTCGAAACAAAGGTAAGTAGATAGATTCCTTTCTTAAGGGCTGACTCTGGGGCTTAAACATAGTGGCCACAACTTCTTTTTGGAAGAGAGGACTCAGTCATAGTAGGACTATGATTTATGTTCATTAGAGGGATCTGTGGTACTTAAGAAGTTAGATGTAACTACAAGGGCATAAAGATTATTGGCCAAGTTGTACTTACGAGCGATCTGTGAAGTGTTGTTATATTGCTGATTGGTTAAGATAGACATATAATATATTTGTGGTAAGGTGAGTTCAGTTATTGGTCTTTAGTGGAGTGCCTGGCAGTTAATAGATGGTGGATCTCGTGACTAAAGAGTTTAGTCAGTTGTTCAATACCATTGGAACTTCGAGCTACAGGTGCATAAGGTCCCATTGGTTGCTCAATGAATTCAATTGAGAATCAGTTCTTGGTGTTGATTTGAAATGTTCAAATTGACAAGAGGTAATTTGATTATATATGACAAGAGGTAATTTGATTATATATGATATAATCGGTATGGTGTATAAGATACATCTAGTGGAGGATTAATGTAAATGAGATTTACATTAAGTACCATGGAATAGAAAAAGAGCTATGGTTTATATGTTTCATGAGATGAAATATTAAAACTATAAGTTATAAATATAGTACGATAAGTTTTTTTTATCATTTATATTTATAATAATATTAATTATTGGATAATTAAATCTTTTTCTCTAATAAGCAATTGAGTGGGAGGTTATTGGTGGTTTCATGGTAACTGATAACGAGCAAAAATGCACGTTATCATAGTACTAAGTTATTAAACAATGTTGGATTGCGTTGATGAAAAATAATAAATTGCATCCATTAAGCATAAAATCTATAATATTGTGGTTGCATGCGTCAATGCATTGGAACTATTGATTTTTGTATTTCTTGTGCAGAATATGCATTAACACATTACAAAGATTGCGATCATAGGAATTCATCGGTTGAGCACAACTTCACCGCAAGACTTTGCGTTGATCGTGCTCGCAACCATTCACCCAAGAAGAATCACCGCAACATGGTGGGTGCATCCAGACGAAAGGACAATTAAGATTGATGGGATAGAAAGCTGATGGCAGTCAAATTGAAATTAAGTTGATAGCCGATAACGGTCACAAAGTACATCCAGCTTTATCAGTGACATTTATCTGGTGCGTCAGTCAATAATTAAAGTTGTCCGATCTGTACAACCAGGAGAGAGAAGCCGCCTTTCACCATTGATGCCCTATAAATACCAAGTGCATTCTTCAGATAAGGGGTTATGCAGTTGATTAGTTCACCATTTTTAGTTCACGCCTCTATCCATAGTTTTCTTTCACCTTCTCAAGACGGACACGAGGAAGAAGTTGTGCTGGTAGATCGTTCTGGCAAGCTTGGGAGAGTACCAGAAGCTACTAAGACGGAGAGAGAGCCGACTTCTATGGAAGCGGGAATATCCTTAGTTCAGAATAGAGATTCCAGTGTAAAAAGCCTCGGTCTGCAAGGAATTGCTACCAGGCTCTCTACCTTAACTTCCATTAGCATTTTGTACTTAACTTATATATAAGAATGGAATTTCTTTCTCTATATCTATTCACTCTCTGTGATTCACGAATGAGTAGCTGTTGAATGGGTTGAGAAGCATTTAGCTAGCACAACGAGGGAATCTTCATTCTCTGTGATTATCTTATTTATGTATGCTTAATTCGTCTATTAGAGATACTCGGGAGGGTAGTCTAAGGACAGGATCTAGACTTGGGAAGGTCAGATCAGAATCTAGGTTTGGAAGAACCAGAATAGAACGCATAAATGAGAGATAGGTGCTTAGGGATAAGCACTATTTGTTATCAATACATCGCATGCATCTTAGCAATAAGATATGATTATATGCGGTCACCTTACTTTCTTGCATTTTGCATCAATGCATAGGACAAGAGTAGAGACTTAGGAATAAGCTCTATGGACATTTTGCATGCAACACTTGCGTCCTAGATTTAAGAGCATTCCATTTACATTGGAAAATGACTTGCTGTGCATGGTAGTAACATGATTGCATAGTCTGACGCATTCCCAAATAACGCTAGCTAAAGATTTTCTCAACCCGTTCATCGCACACTCATTACATCTGTCAATGCAACTTTGTTTCTCAAATCTACTGCATTTATTTATCTCTTTTTATCAACACAACAACAAACCAACCACTACATTTATTTACCCGGTTACCGCAAAGTTTTCATAAGAGAATTATCAACGCAAACTATTTTCACAAGTCCCTATGATCGACCTTGGATTTACCAGGAAACTCAGGGGAATTTACACTTGAATTCCGCTGGGGAAACTTGAGTGCACAACGTAATTCCACCAACGCATTTCATCCATATTTCCATTCAATAAAATAATACATCAAGTTTTAATGCAACTTATTGCGGCCACTTGAGCCGACGCAGCGGGTTGCGCTGATTGTTAGGGGATGGCTCCTTGATTGATTGCCATCGATTGGAGAATTGAGGTCACTGCGGCCATCTGAGTAGCCAGTGTGGTCATTGTCTCTGCATGGACAATGGCAGTGTCATTCTTTCTTCTTTCAGAGCCTCTGCCTCCATAACCATCATAAATTCAGTCATCCATGTTCCGGGATATGCGGTCAAGGATGATTTTGGCCTCGGTATACGTCTTGTCCATAAAACCTCCTGTCGCGGAGGCGTCAGCAACAACCTACGTCAATCTGTTCAGGCCATTGTAAAATGTCTCTATAAAAACGAAATCGGGTATTCGATATGCGGGCAGTTCTTCACCAATTATCAAAATCTCACCCAGGCAGTGCTCAGCACGTCCATTCATCGCCTTGCATTGACGGTCGGTGGGAAGAACTTCTACATGAATCGATCAACCAGCTGATCCCATGATGTAATCTTGTTCAGCTCCAGTGAGTAAGCCCACCTCTTGGCTTCATCCCTCAAGGTGTAAGGGAATAAATACAGTCTAATACCCTCAAAGGTAATGCCAAGTAATGAGAAGTTGCTGCACATTTCAACAAAATTGGTCAGGTGGGCATGCAGGTCTTCACCTTGCAAACCCCCACATTGCCCTGCGTTCTAGATCATTTTGAGCATGACCGATTTTATTTCAAACCTTGCGTTCTCCTCTACTGTAGGCCTTGAAATCCCATGCGAAAAATCGTACAGGTTGGGCGCCGCATAGTTCCTCATGGGAATATTACGATCAGTGGCAAGGAGGACTGGATCCTGTGCTAGCCGTACCGCCCCTTGATTTCCTGCGAGAGCTGTGTTGTCCATATTATCTGCCATATCAGCTGCTCTCTTTTGCCTTGCTCGATTCTGGTGTGCCCGTTGCGAAAGTTACGCTCGATCTCTGGGTCAACTATGAATTCTGGTTTGGTACTCGTACTCATAAACTGTCAGACTGCTCTCTGCGTTGAACAGCCAGTACAAAGAGTTCTGTCCTACAAAATACCATAAACATACACAAACAATAACTGTTAACCAATCCCCGGCAACGCCGCCATAAACTTGTAATGCATAATTTGAATCTATAAACTACAAGTCCATGTTCCCGTTACCAGTTCCCCGGCAACGGCGCCATAAACTTGTAACGCATTTGACATAATTTTAATCTAAGCTTGATGACATAAAATGCGATGATGCCATAAACTTGTTGACATGTATGAATATGAATGAATTAAATTAATCTTCTTATGTCATACAATGCATGGATGATTGGAAATTTCGAGAATGATGGAATAAATATTCCTTCTGTTATGCAATCAGTCCGTCAAAAATGCACAACGGTTAGTTGTACACGTGTAAAAATCCTCCGTGATTGCATTGCTCATTTGTATCTTTCGATCGTGTGGTCACATGCGGTGTTGTTTTTGATTACCGCATGTGGTTGAAGTTCAGCTCTAGATCGATTGTCGCATGCGCCGTCATTGCGTTGATCGTCTATTCATTCCTGAATGATGGGCACAATGCGACGTAGATGCGTTAATCTTTCTCTCTTGAATCATGAGCACATACGGTGACTGGATATCCTGCAAAACAGACTTGAAATATTCTTTTCTACCATCGCAATGGTGTTGGTGGGTGTATTGGTGAAAATTTATAATTATTGTATTTCTTAACCAAATTCCATACAATTGACGCAACTTTCCTCTCTTTTTGCCAAAATATCTAAATAAAGCAGTATAAATAACTTGTATTTCTACAAGTTATCAAGAAGCAGCCGAAAGTGGCTGAAGAGAAGAAGAAGAAGAAGATCAAAGAGAAGAGGGCTGAAGGAGATGAGGAGCCCATCAAATCAAGAAGAAGGAAAGGAGAACGAATGAGAAGAAGGAGCGCAGGCGGGAAGAGAGGCACCTGAAGAAGGAGGAAGAGAGGAGAAAGAAGGCTAAGAGCCTAGAACTGGATGGAGAATCCACCTCCGTAAAGGGGGATTCAACGCAATTGAGAGAATCAGCGCAACCTGAAACACCGCAAACGGTTGCGACTAACGAAGGAGAAGATGTAGAAATCAGCGCAACCTACACCCTTGCGGCGTCGTAAGAAGAATGCGCTGCAAGGGTCAACAGTTGACCCACCAATATTGATAGATGTGTTAGAAGAGTAGGAGAGGAGAAGAAAGGAGGAAGAAGAGAAGAGGGAGAAAATGTTGTGAGCACAGCTAATCATCGCAGAAGGTAGTCGAAGAAGAAAATTACAAGATGAGAAGATGCGCTGTAACAATGAGATTTCGGCAGAAGAAGAAAGGAAAAGGCTCGAAGAGGAACAATGCATTTTGCTGGCCTCCGAGAAGTTTGAAAAAGAATTTGAAAAAAAAGTGAAAGAAGAGGCAGAAGCAGAAAGGAGGAAGAAAGAGGAGAAGGAGAAGAAGCGCCAAGCAAACGTTCAGCACTTAAGAGAGAAGAAGGGCAAGGAACTTGCTGAATGGGAGAAGGAGGAACAACGCAAGGCAAGGGAAAGGAAACAAAAGCAAAAATCCCGCCTTGCGTTGACCAAAGAAAAGGGCAAAGCATTTGTAGAATGCAGGGAGCCCGCATTGGCTAAGTGGCGTCCATTGAAGAAGAGAGAAAACGACGATATGCTGATGGAGATGGGATTTTCCCCCGTGCCAATGCCACTACCAGACCTGATTACAAGCATTGTACTGGAGCACGGATGGGAAACATTTTTCCAGTGCCAGCCATCGTCATGCCAAATGTAGTGCGTAACTTCTACAACGGACGGCTACATGGCACCAAGGATGTGGTGACCATGAAAGGGGAAATGGTGTCTTTCAGCGCAAAGGACATCAATGAACTATACTTGATGAAGGATAACCCAGATACACTGCAACCATTAATGCAACCGAGCACTAAGTGGACGGTTTCATTAAAAGGCACAAGAACTCTAGCCTCTAAGACATTGCTTTCCAAGGCGCAGCTTTGGGTATATTTGGTAAAATGGCGACTCATCCCGACTTCCCATGACAAAACAATTTCGAGGGATCAAGTCATGGCCGCATATTGCATTGCGCGCGACATTCCAATCGATGTGAACCAGTTGATCGCAAGACAAATTCGAGGTTTTGTGGGGCACATAAGAGGTCAATATTTCTTCCTATGGACCGTTTCAAGCTTATGCCTATCATTGGGTGTAGGTATTGATGAAGAGACAACGCCAGAAGTTCATGGCCTCATAAACGTCAAGATTTTGAGGTTGCTTTTCAAAGATTCCCCACACTACCCCGAACTCCCATTGAAGAGGCCCGTCATTGATTTAAATGCACCGCAACAACCCAAGCCAAAGAAACATCGCAAAGATGCCAAAGGAAATGGGAAACTCCAAGACTCACCAATGCAAGAACCAGAACCCTTAGACCCTTTGCCTTTGATAATTTGCCCTCCAAGCCCTCCCATACAACCTTCTTCTTCACTTCCTGAGCATTTCACCAACCTTCTCCTTGCCCCTGATTCTCCAACCGTATATCCAGTGGCTCCATCCTCACCTTCATCATCATCATCGCAACTTCCCCATCCACCACCGCATGTTGATGACCCACGCGATCTGGGTGAAGGCACTTCTGCCCAACCCCAAGACGTCGATGGCGAAACATCGCAGGCACAACCCACCATTGCTTCCTTAGATACTGAACTAGCCGATATGCGAACCCTTCTTGCCCAACAACAATAACTTTTCTCCCAACAACAGGCCTTCTTCTACCAGAGAGTAGATGCGGTAAACGAGCGAGTAGAGATTTACAACACAGTGCTGCCATGACAAGGCAGGTGATGATCAATATTCAACGCAACATCTATACGATCCAACTGAACCAAAGGCAACTAGCGGAGCACAACCATGAGTACTTCAACTTCTTGACAGCATATCTCCATGGTATCATGGTGCCTTCGCATCTCCAACAGCATCTACACTTCGAAGAAGCTCCACGCGTACCTCATCAAAATCCTCCACCAAAACCTCCTCCTTCTTAATAAGTTTACATTTTTTTATTATTGTGGTCATTCTTTTATTCATAACTTCATTCATTATTTTTCTATGTATAGAAGCTAATTCTTTGATTCTTTGTATATGAAAAAAATTTTGTATTGCGTTAATTGCAATTCCTTGTATACTTAGTTAATTTTTAATATAACTAAGTAGCAATTCTTTCAAGTACGCAATAGCCTCTTCTTTATCATCCTTTGTCATTATTTGCGATATTCTTGATCTTCTATTTTGTGTTATTCATTGCGCTGCCATGATGTATAATATGCATACACTTAGAAACATTTCTCACACTTTGTATTTTCTAACTAACACTTAGTTAATTCGTGACTATAGCATTATTTTACCTTTTATCCTTCAAAATTCTGCTCAAACCTTTTTTTTTGAAATTTTGTCTAAGTGTTTGTCTATTCTATCCAAACAACGCAATGAGGACCTTGCGCATCTCTAAGTTTGGGGGTGGGGAAGGTCTGAGCAAATGAGATCAGGTGATGCGGTCTTAACAAAAAAATGCGTTCATTATTTAAAAAAAAAACAAAATTTAAAAATAATATATTAATTTTCATATAAACTCCAATGTCTGCGCAAGCGAAAACTCAAAAATAATCCCAACCTGATAAGAGTTAAGTTGTGAAAGGAGCCTGCTCGTAGTTGGATGTTCGCATGACACCCGTGGGAGTAAGCCAAAACGAAGGTGGGTTTCCAAGAACAATGCAATATGAAAAGAGAAAAATGAAAAAAAAAATAATAATAATAAAAACAAGAGACAGCTACTCTGAAATTCAAGAGTTAAAGTTGAGGTTGGCACACAACCGTAATTGGATGTTCGGATGACACCCGTGGGAACGAGCCAAAACGAAGGGTGTATCAATGATCAATAGTCTCTAATAAATGACGCAAAGTTTGACCACTGCATCCAGACGCATCAAGTTGTTTTGACAAGAAGAGGTAAACATTCTTTTTAAAACTAGAAAAACATTTTTGAGCAAAAATTTGTGGTATAGAAGAATAAAGTAGGGCTTTGTTAGGAATTATCAAGGATAGAAAGAAATTGCGTTGTTAAGTAATGTTTCCTAGGTGGAACATTCGGAGCAACCAATCGACGCAAAATTTAGGATCGGAATTGAGCAATATTGCCTTAGTAGAAGATATGCTTGAGGACAAGCATATATCTAAATTTGGGGAGTTCGATAATTAGTAGAAATACAAGTTATTTATACTATTTTATTTAGATATTGCGGCCAAAAGAAAGGAAAGCTTCGTCAATTGTATAGAAATTAGCTAAGAAATGCGAGAATTATAAATTGTCATCAATACACCCACTGACACCATTGCGATGGTAGAAAAGAATATTTCAAGTCTGTTTTGCAGGAGATTAAGTCACCGCATGCGTTCAAGGCTCAAGATAAAAAGAACAACGCATTTACGTCGCATTGCGCCCATCATTCAGGAATGAATATACGATCAACGCAATAATGGCGCATGCGACAATCGATCAAGAGCTAAGCGATCAACGGAATCTCAACCGCATGCGGTAATAAAAAACAACACTGCATGCAGGCAAACGATCGAAGATGTGAAGAGCAATGCAATTGCGGAGGATTCTAACGGGATTGATTGCGTAACAGAAGGAATATTCACTCCACCATTTCTGGAACTGTCTTAACAATAAAGTGGGGACTACAAGTCAGAGAGTCAAAGCTTAGCCTATAAATAGCTCCGACTATTCCATTGAAAAGGGATGCTTGAATATAGAGAAAAGTGTATATACTGATATGAGGAGAGACTGGTTGAGTGACTAATCAGAGTAGACTCGGGAAGAATTAAGAGACAAGGTCGAGGAGTCTCCGGGCAAGAATCCTTCCGATCCCCGTCGTTGAAGCTCTATACATAGGTCACTCCTACCGGACGAGCAAGCTTGAGAGGGAAGCTCTTCTCTTTATCCATTTCACATGTCGGCAAGCAAAACCACCATCTAGATTTGTGTCAAGATGTTGACACTCTTCTGTATTTGTTTCTATCTCTTCATCATCACTTGTATTCATATTCTTATTCTATCATTCATACCATGTAACAGACGCTTAATACTACAATTAAATGTTATGATCATTTCCATCTCCATCTCTTTGCCTATTTCCGTTCATCCATATTTCACTTTCTCCACGATGTTTTCTTAATCCCTTGGATAATTAGCAATAATTGAGCAAATGAGTTAATTGGGTTAAGGAAATAATTAAGTTTAGCCAAAGCATGCCAGACGACATCTTCACGGGTGAGAGCAGAAGTGGAGATGCTATTCTACCTATCGAGAGAGGGTTGAAAGAATGCGTTCACTAAAGCGAGAAGTATTTCCACAGATGGAAGCAACCTTACGTTCATTACGTTCATCCCTGTTTCACCATAGAGATATGGAAACGTGGCCGATCACCGAGAGATGTACACTAAGGGAAAGCGGAACCTTAATTATATCTTTAACGCAATTAACAAACTTGCAACGTTTGTACTAATTATTCTTTCCCCTTCTGATTCATCCATAAAGCCTTGCCATCGCATACCACGATCCTTTGTATAAACTTCACAGTCAGTCTCGAACTCAGCATCATGTATATCATGTATCTTGTATCTTGCATCACGTTAGTTTAGGTTTATTTTCATCGCAATTTATGTTATTAATGCAACTTTAGTTTACCTGCACAAGTTTACTTTACCGCAATTTAATTTCTTGTACAAACACACACTTTATTAATTGTAAAAACACTGGTTGCATATATCACAAACGTAACACACTAACGACAACAATCCTTGTGTTCGACCTCGGATCGCTCCGAGAAACTTGCGTTGGAATTATACTTGGTTTCAGTGCAAGGAAACTTGTGACAATGCATTACTCCATAGCATACTACAACCATTTAGTTAACAACGCATATATCTAGAAGTAGTATCGCATAAAGTGTGCACGAGCAACAACACAACATAACATTACATTTTGTGTTACAAGTTTATGGCAACATGAGCTTGTAGCACATCATCATCCATGCACATTACATTCACCAATTCCAAGTCAACAAGTTTATGGCGTAAACTTGTATTACATCCATCCATGATTAGTGTGAATAATCGTACTTAGTATAAGATACATTTTAAGTCATCAAATTTATGGCGCCGTTGCTGGGGATTGGTAACGGTTAATGTTGAGTACTTTTGTAGTATGTGCAGAACAGATCTATTTTTACTGGTTGTTTATCGTGAAGAGCAATCTGATGGTTTATGAGTATTGGAGTGATCCAGAAATTCTAAGCTGACCCAGAGATCAGGCGTATTTTTCGCGCAGGAGCACATCAGAACCAGATTGAGTGCTAGAATTTCAAGACCTACGGTTGTGGAGAATGCAAGGTTGGAGAAATGTGCAACGCATTCTCCATACCTGGTGTGACTCCCGAAGGAAGTAGATTATATCTCTCCCCGTATATATCACGGGAAGGAGCAATGTTTGTGAAGACATTGAGCAGGTAAGTAGGACTGCCTGCGGAGATGTGGATTGCGTTCATCATGGAAAACGATCTTCTGGTCCATATCTCTGAATTTTATGTTTACATGCTTTCTTAATTCCTGTCTTTATTACTTCATGAACTTTGTCATTTATTGCTTCATTTAATTTGTTTTTATGACTTTATGAATTTATGCCTCAGTTAATTCTCTTGCGTATATTTCCATGCTCTCTTTAATTTCTTTAACTTTTCTGTCATAAATGCGTTACTCTTAAAACTTGGTGAATGATTGTTTGATAAGAAGAGAATTATTACCGCAAGGTCTTCGTGACTTATGTTGATGAAAAAAAAAATAATATTAACAAAAATAATAAAACAATCAACATCTAGTATACTTTGTGATGATGGGTGCATCTTGTACCAACAAGATACACTTTGCGTTCATCCAATTCAAATGCATTGTGCTAAGGGGTGTGTTGCGGTCGTATGTGTTCTTTGCCCGTCCTTAGCGAAAATGCACTATGTTGAGGTAGTGTTGCGCTTGTAGAAATACCGTGCGCCCGTCCTCCAGAAATGCATCGAGTTAAGGGGTGTGTTGCGGGGATGCATACGTTGTTGCCCGTCCTCTGCAAAGATGCATTTGTATTAATGGATTCATTGAGTTGATTCTTAACCTTACACCCATTTGAATAAAATATCAAAGACAATTCTTTTTGCGAATTGAGAAGTCTAATCGCTTCAGCTTCCAAGGACATGATGAATCTATAGATGAAAGGACGTACGACTCTGCAAATTCATAATGTGAGACAAGTGGCGGCAGGCTTTTTTAGTACCTCAAGGCCTGCCAGCACAGAATTCCCGTTGGGCCCATCAAGGCCCAACTTATAAATTCTGTCTCTTTGTCTTAGGTCGTTTACTTGCTTCATTTTGCAAACAAAAACCCTAGAGCCTTTGCATACCAAACTTTCTTCCTTCCCAAAACCCTAAAGTATTTCCCAACTTTCTTGCTCAGTTCATCCATGGTAGACCAGTCTCTCCAACCATCTTCTTGACCGTCATCACCCTCGAAAACCCAACTCACTGTACAAGAGGTGACAGTCCTTGCAGCAAACTGCCATCTCATCACCCAACCACAAACCATCCCTCGAGTCACCAGAAAACCTCAGCAAAAGCTTGCAGCATCCATACCACTCCAGTATAAAGAGGGGTAGAACTTTGAGAGCACCCCACTCCAAACATTATCCTCTGAAAGTGAAAAGAAGAGAAGAGACGATAAGGAGGTGTTTGGGAGTATACTCAGCAACATAGACAAAGAAGGAGGACTGCTTGAAGCTAGGGTTGTGAACCAGCCACTGCCTTTGGAGGAGGAGATGGAGGAAGCGTCAATGAGAAGCGCTTTGACAATCTTGGATCCTAAGGAAACTGCTAACGCAGAATCCTATGAGGGACCCATCAGGGTCGCTTTGGAGGAAACGGTGGCGGAGAAGCAGCCGGAAGTGGTTGAAGAGAAGAAGAAGAAGAAGAAGATCAAAGAGAAGAGGTTGGTTTTGGTTCAATAGAAAGTAACTTATATGTACTAAGGCCGTTAGTCATAAAAGCCTTGTTTAACACTGAAATGTTCAGTACGACAACAACAGCTAAAAGACCAAAGGTTTCTCCTAAGGAAAACGGCCATCTTTGGTATCTAAAGTTAGGTCACATCAACCTCAATAGGATTGAAAAGTTGGTGAAAAGTGGACTTCTAAAGAGTTTAGAAGAAAACTCCTTGCCGGTATGTGAATCATGCCTCGAAGGCAAGATGACCAAACGACCTTTTACTGGAAAAGGTTATAGAGCCAAGGAAGCCTCGAGGTGGGAATGAATATTTCATCTCTTTCATAGATGATTTTTCAAGATGCGGGTATCTCTACTTAATGCAATGTAAGTCTGAAGCCCTTAACAAGTTCAAGGAGTATAAGGCTGAAGTTGAAAACTTTTTACGTAAGAAGATAAAAACACTACGATCTGATCATGGTGAAGAGTTATGGACCTCCAATTCCAAAACTATATGCTAGAACATGGGATTACGTCCCAACTCTCGGCCTCAGGTACACCTCAACAGAATTATGTATCAGAAAGGAGAAACAGAACCTTGTTGGACATGGTTCGGTCTATGATGAGTTATGCTCATCTTCCAGATTCGTTTTGGGGTTTTGCAGTGGAGACTGCATGCTATATCTTGAACAACGTTCCCTCGAAAGTGTTTCTAAAACACCTTTTGAGTTGTGGAGAGGCTGTAAAGGTAGTTTATACCACTTCCGGATTTGGGGCTGTCCGGTACATCTGCTTGATAACTTATAGAAATACAAGTTATTTATGCTGCCTTATCTAGATATTGTGGCCAAAAGAGAAGGAATATGCGTCGATTGTAGGAAAATTAGCTCATAAATACAATAATTATGAATTATCGCAATTACACCCACTCACATCGTCAAGATAGTAGAAGATGATATTTTCTCTGTTTTGCAGGAAACCAAGTCACCGCTTGCGATCAAGGCTCAATGAGAAACTGAACAATGCATCTCTATTACATTGCACCCATCAATCAACAATGAAGAGACGATTAACGCAATGATGGCGTAATGCGACAGTCGTTCCAGAGTTGAATTTCAACCGCATTCGGTAATAAAAACAACATCGCATGCGAGCAACAGATCGAAAGATGCAGTTGAGCAATGCAAACATGGAGGATTATGACACGTGTACAACTAACCGTTGTGCAAATTTGACGGTCTGATTGCATAATAGAAGGAATATTTATTCCTCCACTTTGGAATTTCCATAATAAGAAGTAGGGTCCACAAGCCAAGAGTCAAAGCTTTCCATCTATAAATACCCCCATAGAATTCAGAGAAGACATACTTGATATGGGTATAATTAATACGAGGGCTAATTGTTGCTGAATTATTGAGAGAAAAATTTGAGCTGAGTACTGATCGGAAGAATTTCGAGAAGAGATGAGACAAGGCCGAGAGGTAAGTCTCAGTGCGAATCTGCCAGATCCCCACTGTGCAGCTCTGTGCTTAGATCTCTGCTACCGGTTGAGCAAGCTTGAGAAGGAAGCTCATCCATCCGTTCACTCCATCCACATCGGCAAGAAAATCTCCATCCAAATCGGCACTAAGATGTTAGCGCTTATTTGTAATAGTTTTTAACTCTATTTCATTAAGTGTATTTCATCTTCTTAATCTCTTTATTCACAAATCATGTATCAGACGCTAAATAGTGTTATTGAATGTCTCGATCAATTTCATTACCACTTCTCTGTCTATTTCCATTCCTCCATTAATCGTTTTCTCCTTGAAGTTTTCTTAATACCTTGATAATTAATATTGATTAAACGAGTAACATAATCTGTGCTAAAGAGATAAATGCGTTTAGCTAAAGCATGCTAGACAACATCTTCACCTGTGAGAGCAGAAGTGAAGATGTCATTCTCATCTGCCAAGAGAAGGTTAGAAGAATGCATTAACTAAAGCGAGTAGTACTTCCAGAGATGGAAGCAACCTTGCATTCATTACGTTCATCCCTGTTTCACCATAGAGATGTGGGAACATGGCCAATCACCGAGATGTGTACGCTAAGGAAAAGCAGAACAGTACTTATATCTTTAACACATTTAAGGAACTTGCGCTGTTTATATTAGTTATCTTTTCTGTTTCTGCTTCGTACATAAGACTTGTCACCACATCACATGATCTTTGCATAATCTTCACAGCCAGCCTTTACCTTAGTATCTTGTATCATGAAACTTGTATCTTGTATCATCTTAACTTAGATTCACTTTATCGCAATTTACTTTAACACAATTTATGTTATTATCGCATTTTTACCGCTTTACTTTACATTATTGCATGTTTAATTTCCTGTACACAAGAACTTTATTAATTTGAAAAAAAAAAACCCTGGTCGCATGTATCAAAAGCATAACGCAATAATCTAAAACAGTCCCTGTGTTCGACCTCGGATCACACCGAGAAACTTGCGGTGAAATTATACTTCGTTTTAACGCAAAGAAACTTGTGACAATGCACAACATACTACAAGAACATTTGTTAATAACGCATATCTAGAAGTAGTATCACATACCATCGCATAAAGTCTATGTCGTTACCAGTTTATGACGCATAAGATTACATTTTGCGTTTGTCATGTTTATGGCGCAGTTGCCGGGGATTGGTTAACGGTTTATTATTTGAGCATGTTTGTGGTATTTTGCAGGTTGTACTGGCTGTTCAACGCGAAGAGCAATCTGACGGCTTATGAGTGCTAGAGTGATCCATAAATTCTAGGTGGACCCAAAGATCTAGTGTATTATTCGCGGAAGAGTTCATCAGGGCCGAATTAAGTGGTGAAGAAGCATGGTTAATAATAACGAGGCTCTCGCAGAGAATCAAAGGGAAAATGGGCCAGCGAAAGGCTCCATATTTCTTGTTGTTGATCATGACGTCCCAATAAGAGACTATATGACGCCGGATTTCTATAACTTCTCACCAGGAATCTCAAAACCAACGTTTGAGGGAAATGTAAGCTTTGAAATCAGACCAAGTATGCTGCAGATGATTCAGAATATGGGTCAATTTGGAGGATTACAAGGAGAAGACCCACATGCGCATTTGATGAATTTTGTAGACATGTGCAGCGCATTCTCCATGCCTGATGTGACTCAAGAAAGACTTAGGTTATATCTTTTCCCGTACACACTGTGGGATGAAGCAAAGAGGTAGGCTTAGTCATTAGAGCTGAATGAGATTAAAGCATGGGGATAGTTGGTTGATAGGTTCATGAACAGATTCTTCCCTCCATCCGTCAATGCAAGGAGGCAAACGGATGTGCTGAATTTTGAGCAAAAGGGTTATGAAACCTTGATCACCGCATGGGTGCGATTCCGACAGTTAGTGAAGAGCTATCCGCATATCGAGATTCCTGATAGTATTCTGATGGAAACCTTCTACAATGGTTTAGACCAATCAATGCAAGCAGTTGTTGATGCCTCCGCAGAAGGAGGGTTAATGAACAGATCATATATGAAAGCAAAGAATATTTTGGATCGCATATCGTGACATTCTGATGAGTGGATTGATACCGGGCTTGAGGTAAGAGGTCTAGAGCAAAAAAGAGTAGAAAGTGTCGATGTGTCAACTGATACAATGAGCGCACTGGTCGATCAAATGACCATAGTGACCTCACTCCCCCAGATGGTAGCTAGTCAATTGAGAACTCTCTCTCAAGGATTAGCGCAAGTTAATGCAGTGACTCACATGGTTGCAACGAATTGCGTCCAATGTGGAGAGGGACATCCAGTAGAAGTCTGCCCATGGAATCAACAATCCGTATATTCTGTCTACGATGAATCGGTTGGCAACATCTACAACCCTGGTTGGTGGGATCACCCAACTTCAAGTTGGGATGAGAATCATAACTAGAGGAGCCATAGTTTCTATCAAAACAATTATCAAGGGGATAGAGGCAACCCTCCAGTCTTCATTACTTCGGACTGTAACCCAGGTAATTCTCAAGGTATAACACCCTGTGACCAACCGTTCTTATATGATACCTCTTGCAGCACCTCGTCTCTAGAGACATCGTTAAAACATTACATTGAAAAGAGTGAGGCAATGAGGCAATCACAAGTTGACTCCCTTAAAGAATTAGAAGAGCAGATCGATCAGCTTACGAGGCAATTAAAGAAAAAAGCGCCTGTTATGCGGCACAACAACCTAGGAAAATCGGGGCAGTGAGGTAAAGAACAGTATCACGCAGTAACATTGAGAAGTGGTAAAACAACAGCCCTTATGCCATCAGTACCAGATGCGACAACAACACCAGTAGATTTGACTGTTGAAGATGACCAGTAACCCAATAGTGGAAAAAATACCAGTTCAGAAGTAAGTGCACCTACAAAAGATGAAGCTCCTCAAGGGCTTGAATTCTCAATCAACGCAACCTCCAGAGAATGAAACATAGCAAGAACAGGACCTCGTCAAACAACCAACACAACAAGAAGTAAGGGGGGATTCTCCACCTTTCCTTTCAAGGCTGAAGAAGAAAGACGATAGTAAGCAATTTCAGAGGTTCTTGGATGTTCTTCGACAGCTACACATTAACATTCCCTTAATAGAAGCACTAGAGCAGATGTCGAGTTATGTAAAATTTCTCAAGGATATCCTTGCCAATAAAAGAAAGATCGGAGAAAATGAAACAGTTGCGCTAACATATGAATGCAGCGCACTGTTACAAAACAATATCCCCACTAAAATGAAGGACCCTGGGAATTTTACATTGCCCTGCACGATAAGAGGGAAGATGGTTGGGAACGCGCTGTGCGATTTAGGGGCAAGCATAAATCTAATTCCCTTGTCGATTTTTAAGAAGCTGGATATCGACAACGCAAGACCAACTATGATCACTTTACAGTTGGCCGATAAATCAATAAAGCATCTTGAGGACAAGATAGAGGATGTACTCATGCAAGCAGACAAGTTTATCTTTCCGGTAGATTTTTTCATATTGGATTACGAAGCTGACAGAGAAGTCCCTATCATCTTGGGTTGCCCATTTCTCGCAATGGGGCGAGCACTGATCGATGTGCAAAAAAAGGGAATTGACCATCAGGGTCGACGATCAGGAAGTAAAATTCAATGTGTTCGATGCGTTGAAGTACCCAGGTGACATGGAAAATTGCCAATATATTGAGGAATTGTGGGAAGAACATTGGCACGAAACCCTGAATGAGTTGGAGGAAGAAGATCTTGAAATCGGCGCAATATTGGAGGAGGACTGCGCCGTAATTCATACTGAATTATTAGTAGCACTGTTCTTTAATTTTTGTGAATGATTGGATGAAACATTAGACACCGCAAAGTCTTTTCGACTTGAGTTTTTTATGACATAAAAAGAAGAGAAATTAGTATGTAATGCGATGATGGGTACATTGTGAGTTAACAAGAGACACCTTGCATCCATTACACTCAAATACATTGCATTAAGGGGTGTGTTGCGCGCGTATGTGTCCATTGCCAGTCCTTAGCTAAATGCACTATGTTGAGGTATCCTCCAAAAATGTGTTAGTTAAGGGTTGTGTTGCGGGGTGCATGCGTTGTTGCCTGTCCTCAGCAAAAATGTATTTGCGTTATTAGAAGCGGGGTGTCAAATTTTAGCATGCACCCATCTGAATCAAATTTAAAAAGTTAACGAAATTCTTTGATTCTTTGTATAGGCATAAATTTTTGTATTGCGTTAATTTTTAAGTCTTTGTATACTTTGTTAATATTCAATACAACTGAGTACATATTCACTTCTTTCTACCTGTGCCTTTTTCTTTATCATCCTTTGTCAATATTTGCGATGTTCTGATCTTTTACTTTTGCGTTATTCCTTGCGTTGCCATGATGTAATATATGTTTATACTTAGAAACATTTCCCATACTTTGTAAATTCTGACCAACACTTAGTTAATTCTTAGTTTAGCAGTACTTTACCTTTTATCTTTCAAAGTTCTGCTCAAACCTTCTTTTTGAAATTTTTATTCTAAGTGTTTGTCTAGTCTATTCAAACAACGCAATGAGGACCTTGCTTATCTTTAAATTTGGGGGTGGGGAAGGTCTGAGCAAATAAGATCAAGAATATGCATTCCTTTCGAAAAAAAAAAAAAAAAAAAAAAAAAAAAAAAAATTCTTATGCCAAACTCCAATGTCAGTGCAAGGGACAACCTCAAAAATGTTCCCAACCTGATAAGAGTTTAGTTGTGAAAGGAGCCTGCTCGTAGTTGGATGTTCCTATGACACCCGTAGAAGCAAGCCAAAACGAAGGTGGGTTTCCAAGAACAATGCAATAAAAGAGAAAATAAAAGAGTGTAAGAGACAACTCCTCTGAATATCATGAGTTAAAGTTGAAATTGGCACACAACCGTAGTTGGATCATGACACCCGTGGGAACAAACCAAAATGAAAAGTGTGACCATGACCAACAGTCTCTAGTAAATAACACTAAGTTTGACCACTGCATATAGACATATCAAGTTGTTTTGACAAAGAAGATATAAACATTCTATTTTTAAGACTGGAAAAGCATCTTTGAGCAAAATTTTGTTATATAGAAGAATAAAGTAGGGCTTTGTTCAGAATTAGCAAGGATGGAGGGAAATTGCGTTGTTAAGAAATGTGCCTGAGTGTAACATTTAGAGCAGTCAATCGACGCAAAAATATAGGGGAGGAATTTAGCATTATTGTCTTAGTAGAAGATATGCATGAGGACAAGCATATATCTAAATTTGGGTGTGTGATAACTTGAAGAAATACAAGTTATTTATTTTTCCTTATCTAGATATTGCGGCCAAAAGAGAAGGAATATGCGTTGATTGTATGAAAATTAGCTCAGAAATACAATAATTATGAATTAATGCAATTACACCCACTAACATCATCAAGATGGTAGAAGAGGATATTTTTACTCTGTTTTGTAGGAAACCAAGTCACCACTTGCGATCAAGGCTCAACGAGATACTGAACAACGCATCTCTATTAAATTGCGCCTATCAATTAACAATGAAGAGACGATTAACGCAATGATGGCACAATGCGACAGTCGATCCAGAGCTGAATTTCAACTGCACGCGGTAATAAAAACAACACCGCATGCGAGCAACCGATCGAAAGATGCAGCTGAGCAACGCAAAGGCGGAGGATTGCGACACGTGTACAACTAACCGTTGTGCAGATTTAAAGGTCTGATAGCATAACAGAAAGAATATTTATTCCTCCATCTTCGGAATTTCCATAACAAGAAGTGGGGTCCAGAAGCCAAGAGTCAAAGCTTTTCACCTCCCTATAGAATTCAGAGAAGATATACTTGATACGGGTATAATTGGTATGAGGGCTAATTGCTACTGGATTATTGAGAGAGAGGCTGAGCTGAGTATTGATCGAAAGAAATTCGGGAAGAGAAGAGACAAGGCCAAGAGGTGAGTCTCAGTGCTTAGATCCCTACTACCGGTTGAGCAAGCCTGAGAGGGAAGCTCATCCTTCTGCACGATCAATCTACACTGGCAAGCAACTCTCCATCCAAATCAGCGCTAAGACATTGGCACTTATTTGTATTTATTTCTAACTCTATTTCATCAAGTGTATTTCATCTTCTTAATCTCTTCATTCACAAATCATGTATAATTTGCTAAATAGCTTATTTCAATGTCTCGATCATTTCCATTTCCACTTCTCTGTCTATTTCCGTTCCTCCGTTTATCGATTTCTCCATGAAGTTTTCTTAATACCTTGGTAATTAATATGGATTAAACGAGTAACTTAATCTGTGATAAAGAGATAAATGCGTTTAGCTAAGGCATGCTAGACGACATCTTCACCTGTGAGAGAAGAAGTGAAGAGGTCATTCTGATCTGTCGAGAGAAGGTTAAAAGAATGTGTTAACTAAAATGAGTAGTACTTCCAGAGATGGAAGCAACCTTGCATTCATTACGTTCGTCCCTATTTCACCACAGAGATGTGGGAACGTGGCCGATCACCGAGAGGTGTACGCCAAGGGAAATGCAGAACCGTACTTATATCTTTAATGCAATTAAGAAACTTGCGATGTTTGTATTAATTATCTTTTCTATTTCTGCTTCGTACATAAGACTTGTCACTGCATTACACGATCTTTGCATAATCTTCACAGTCAGCCTTGACCTCAGTATCTTGTAACATGAAACCTGTATTTTGTATCATCTTAGCTTAGATTTACTTTAACGCAATTTATGTTATTACCGCATTTTTACTACTTTACTTTACTTTTTCGTGTACACAAATTCTTTTATAAATTGAAAAACCCCTGGTCTCATGTATCACAAACATAACGCAATAACCTAAAACAGTCCTTGTGTTCGACCTCGGATCACACCGAGAAACTTGCAGTGAAGTTATACTTTGTTTCAATGCAAGGAAAGTTGTGACAACGCACAACATACTACAAGAACAATCGTTAATAACGCATATCTAGAAGTAGTATCACATATCATCATGCGTATGCCTAAGATAGAAACATTCAACAAATTGCGGTTTACAAGTTTATGGCGCCATTGTCGGGGATTGGTTAACGGTTTATTGTTTGAGTATGTTTGTGGTATTTTGTAGGATAGATCTCTTTATACTGGTTGTTCAACACGAAGAGCAGTCTGACGACTTATGAGTGCTAGAGTGATCTAGAAATTCTAAGTAGACCTAGAGATCAAGTGTATTATTCGTGCAAGAGTTCATCAGGGCCGAATTAAGTGGTGAAGAAGCATGGCTAATAATAATAAGGCTTTTGTAAGGAATCAAAGGGAAAAAGGGCCAGTGCAAGGCTTCATATTTCTTTCTACTGATCATGACGTCCCAATTAGAGATTATGCGGCGCCGGATTTTTACAACTTCTCACCAGGAATCTGAAGACCAATGGTTGAGGAGAATGTAAATTTGAAATCAGACCAATCATGTTGCAGATGATTCAGAATATGGGTCAATTTGGAGGATTACTAGGAGAAGACCCACTGCGCATTTGACAAATTTTGTTAACATGTGCAACGCATTCTCCATGCCTGATGTGACTTAAGAAAGACTTAGGTTATATCTTTTCCCGTACACACTGTGGAATGAGGCAAAGAGGTAGGCTCAGTCATTAGAGTCGAATGAGATTAAAGCATGGGAACAGTTGGTTGATAGGTTCATGAACAGATTCTTCCCTCCAACCATTAACGCAAGGAGGCAGACGGATGTGCTGAATTTTGAGCAAAAGGGTTATGAAACCTTGAGCACTGCCTAGGTGCGATTCCGACAGTTAGTGAAGAGCTGTTCACATATCGAGATTCCTGATAGCATTCTGATGGAAACCTTTTACAATGGCTTAGACCAATCAATGCAAGCAGTTGCCGATGCCTCTGCAGAAGGAGGATTAATGAACATATCATATACGGAAGCAAAGAATATCTTGGATTGCATCTCGCGACATTCTGATGAGTGGATTGATACCAGGCTCAAGGTAAGAGGTCAAGAGCAAGAAAGAGTAGAAAGTGCCAATGTGTCAACTGATACAATGAGCACACTGGTCAATCAAATGACCACAATGACTTCACTCCTCCAAATGGTGGCTAATCAACAGAGAACCCTCTCTCAAGGATCAGCGCAAGTTAATGCAGTGACTCACGTGGCCGCAATGAATTGCATCTAATGCTTAAGAGTTAAGACTGGCTCGACGTAGTGGCATGGTTATGAACCCACCAGATCGCTACATGGGTTTGACTGAAGCCCAGAACGTCATTTCAAATGATAGGGTCGAGGATCCAATGTCTTTTAAGAAAGCAATGAAGGATAATGACAATGATGAATGGATTTAAGCCATGAACCAGGAAATGGAGTCTATATACTTCCATAATGTATGTGAGCTTGTTGATCCACCTGATGTGGTAAGACCTATTGGATGTAAGCGGATCTATAAGCGAAAGAGAGGTGTAGATGGAAAGCTGCAAGCCTATAAAGCTCGACTCGTGGCAAAGGGTTATACCCAGGTCGAGGGAGTTGACTATGAGGAAACTTTCTCACCTGTTGTCATGCTGAAGTCTATTAGGATTCTCCTGTCCATAGCCACATTTTATGATTATGAAATATGGCAAATGGACGTCAAGACTGCCTTTCTTAATTGTAATCTTGAGGAGACCATCTATATGACTCAACTAGAGGGGTTCATAGTCCCAGATCAAGAGCAAAAGGTTTGCAAGCTTAATAAGTCCATTTATGGGCTGAAACAATCATCTCGATCATGGAACATTAGATTTGACACTGCGGTCAAGTCGTTTGGCTTTGATCAGAATGTTGATGAGTCTTGTGTCTATAAGAAGATCTCAACAGCTTAGTAGCTTTCCTGATACTGTATGTGGATGATATCCTAATCATTAGGAATGATGTAGGGTATCTGACTGACATTAAGAATTGGCTAGTTGCCCACTTCCAAATGAAAGATTTCGGTGAGGCACAGTATGTTATAGGGATCCAAATCATTCAAGATCATAAGAACAAACGGTTAGCCCTGTCTCAGGCATCATACATTGAGCAAATGTTGATTAGGTACAAGATGAAGGATTCCAAGAGGGGTTTTTACCCTTCAGGCTGGAATCATTTTGTCTAAGGATCAATTTCCTAAGACACCTCAAGAGGTTGAGGAGATGAGACGGATTCCCTATGCTTCAGCTGTAGGAAGCTTAATGTATGCAATGTTGTCTACCAGACCCGACATTTTCTATGCAGTAGGGATTGTCAGTCGATATCAGTCCAATCCAGGAATTGATTATTGGATGGCAAAGAATTACGCTGCAATACAAGTTGAATCAAATTTTGAACCACTTAAGTTATATGAACGAACATCGCAATGCACTAAGCCATCCTTGGAAGAACCAACCGTGTTAGAGTTGAAGCCATTGCCTATGCACCTCAAGTATGCTTACTTAGAGGGTAATAACACGTTACCTATTATCATATCTGCCTCGCTAAGTAAGGAGAAGGAAGATGCTCTCATCCAGATCTTGAAGAACAACGCAAAGGCTTTAGGATGGACCTTGGCAAACATTCGAGGAATTAGTCCCTCGTATTGCATGCACAAGATTTGTCTGAAAGAAGGAAAAATGGGATCGATAGAAAGGCAACGTCCCTTGAACCCTACCATGAGGGAGGTTGTGAAGAAAGAAATAGTGAAGTGGCTGGATGCAAGCGTCTTCTACCCGATATCTGATAGTAGTTGGGTGAGCCCAGTGCAATGCGTTCCAAAGAAAGGGGGGATGACGGTCGTCACCAATGACAAGAATGAATTAATTCCCACAAGAACAACTATGGGGTGGAGAATTTGTATGGATTACTGCAAGTTAAATTTGGCCACTAAAAAGGACCACTTCCCACTCCCGTTTATTGATCAGATGTTAGACTGATTTAGATGAGACAACCTTCAGGTGCCCATTTGGTACAACCTTCACGTGCCCATTTGCGCCGAAGGATCAAGATAAGACAACCTTCACGTGCCCATTTGGTACATTCGCATTCCGTCGCATGCTGTTTGGACTCTGCAATGTGCCAGGTACTTTCCAACGATGTATGATGGTGATATTTTCATATTACTTGGAGGAGTCAGTCGAGGTATTCATGGATGATTTTTCAGTTTTCGGCAATAATTATGACTTCTATTTATCTAACCTTGAGAAAATCTTGAAGATATGTGTGGAAACGAAACTGGTTCTGAATTGGGAAAAATGCCACTTTATGATTGAAGAAGGAATTGTACTAGGTCATAAAATATCAAAGGCAGGATTGGAAGTTGATCAGGCAAAAATCGACGCAATTTCAAAGCTACCTCCACCAGTGAACGTGAAAACACTTAGAAGCTTTCTGGGACACGCTGGGTTTTATCGAATATTTATTCGCAACTTCTCCCAGATTGCAAGGCCCCTAAGTGTGCTCTTTGAAGCTGACCGAGAATATAATTTTGATGATGCATACACTGAAGCATTCAACACATTGAAAGATGCACTCATCACCACACCCATTCAAAGCATTCAACCATTTGCGTTCATGTGCGATGCTTGCAGGTATGCTCTAGGTGCAGTTTTGAGTCATCGCAAGGACAAGGTTTTGCATCCTATCTACTATGCGAGTAAAACATTGAATGATGCGCAGGAGAATTATACAACCACGGAAAAGGAAATGCTCGTAGTGGTATTTGCATTGGAGAAATTTCGACAGTACTTACTCGGAACAAACGTGGTGGTGTACACTGATCACTCTGTGATCAAATATCTGGTGACAAAGAAGGATGCGAAACCGAGACTTATACGGTGGGGTGTTTCTCCTGCAAGAGTTAACCTAGAAATTAAGGACCGAAAGGGCACCGAGAACCAAGTCACTGATCATCTGTCAAGATTGGAAAGTTGTGAGGTTTGGGAGAAAGAAAAAGATTCTGAAGAAAGATTCCCCGATGAGCTGTTGATGTCAGTAGGCATTAATGTTCCCTGGTATGTGGACATTGTGAACTTTATCATTTGTGGCCAAGTACCAGTGAACTATACTTACCAGTAGAAGAAGAAGCTGAGACATGTCATCAAATTTTATTTCTGGGACGACCCATTCCTATATCGACTTGGACCTAATCACATTTTACATTGATGCATTCCTAAGCATGAAGTCAAGCACATTCTGGAGCTTTGTCATGAGTCCCCTTATGGAGGACATTTTGGGGGGCAGTGGACAGCCATAAAGGTCCTACAAAGTGGCTATTTCTGGCCAACATTGTTTAAGGATGCCCATGCCCACATTGTGCAGTGCGATAGATGCCAAAGGACGGGGAATATGTCTAAAAGAAATGAAATGCCTTCGACATCAATCTTGGAGGTCTAATTATTTGATGTATGGGGAATTGACTTTATGGGCCCATTTCCACCATCAGAAGGTCATCACTACATCCTCGTCGTGGTTGACACGTATTGTAATGCAGAATTTGTACTATGATGCATGTCCATGCCATAAACTTGGTGACATAGATTTTATGTGATGATATGTGATACTACTTCTAGATATGCATTATTAACGAATGTTCTTGTAGTATGTTGTGCGTTGTCACAAGTTTCCTTACGTTGAAACCAAGTATAATTTCACCGCAAGTTTCTCGATGTGATCCGAGGTCGAACACAGGGACTATTTTAGGTTATTGCGTTATGTTTGTGATATATGCGACTAGGGGTTGTTTTCAATTTATAAAAGAGTTTTGTGTACAAGTAATTAAACATGCGATAAAGTAAAGTAAGTGGTAAAAATGCCATAATAACATAAATTGCATTAGAGTAAATTGCGATAAAATAAATCTAAGCTAAGATGATACAAGATACAGGTTTCATGATACAAGATACTGAGGTCAAGGCTGGTTGTGAAGATTATGCAAAGATCGTGTAATGCGATGACAAGTCTTATGTACGAAGCAGAAACAGAAAAGATAACTAATATAAACTGCGCAAGTTCCTTAATTGCGTTAAAGATATAAGTACTGTTCCGCTTTTCCCTTGGCGTACACCTCTCGGTGATCGGCCATGTTCCCACATCTCTGTGGTGAAACAGGGACGGACATAATGAACGCAAGGTTGCTTCCATCTCTGGAAGTACTACTTACTTTAGTTAACGCATTCTTCTAACCTTCTCTCGACAGATCAGAATGACATCTTCACTTCTGCTCTCACAGATGAAGATGCCGTCAGTATGCCTTAGCTAAATGCATTTATCTCTTTAGCACAAATGAAGTTACTCGTTTAATCCATATTAATTACCAAGGTATTAAGAAAACTTCATGGAGAAGACGATTAATGGAGGAACGAAATAGATAGAGAAGTGAGAATGGAAATGATCAAGACATTCAATAAAACTATTTAGTGTCTGATACATGATTTGTGAATGAAGAGATTAAGAAGATGAAATACACTTGATGAAATAGAGTTAGAAACAAATACAAATAAGCGCCAACATCTTAGTGCCGATCTGGATGGAGATTTGCTTGCCGGCGTGGATGGAGTGAACGGATGGATGAGTTTCCTTCTCAGGCTTGCTCAACCGGTAGCAGGGATCTAAGCACAGAGCTTCACGGCGGGGATCTGGCAGATTCACACTAAGACTCACCTCTCGGCCTTGCCTCTTCTCTTCCCGGATTTCCTTCGATCAGTACTCAGCTCAACCTTTCTCTCAATAATCCAACATTAATTAGCCCTCGTATCAATTATACCCATATCAAGTATATTTTCTCTAAATTCTATGGGGGTATTTATAGGTGAAAAGCTTTGACTCTTGGCTTGTGGACCCCACTTCTTGTTATGGAAATTTTGAAGATGGAGGAATAAATATTCTTTCTGTTATGCAATCAGATCGTCAAATCTGCACAACGGTTAGTTGTTCACGTGTCACAATCCTCTGCGTTTGCATTGCTCAACTGCATCTTTCGATCGGTTGCTCGCATGCGGTGTTGTTTTTATTACCGCATGCGGTTGAAATTCAGCTCTGGATCGATTGTCGCATTACACCATCATTGCATTAATCGTCTCTTCATTGTGGATTGACGGTCTCAATGTGACAGAGATGCATTGTCCAGTTTCTCGTTGAGCCTTGATCGCAAGCGGTGACTTAGTTTCCTTCAAAACAGAGTAAAAATATCCTCTTCTACCATCTTGATGATGTTAGTGGGTGTAATTGCGATAATTCATAATTATTGTATTTCTGAGCTAATTTTAATACAATCGACGCATATTCCTTCTCTTTTGGCCGCAATATCCAGAATAGGCAGCATAAATAACTTGTATTTCTACAAGTTATCACGTATCAAAATGGGTTGAGGCCATCGCATGTGCTAAGAATGATGCGGCCACAGTGGTGAAGTTTCTCAAGAAGAATATCTTTGCCCGATATGGAATGCCACAGACTTTAATCTGCGATGAAGGCTCTCACTTCATCAACCGCATAATCACCAACCTGTTGACTAAATTTAACGTCAGCCATAGAGTTGCAACTGCTTATCACCCACAGACTAATGGGCAGGCAGAGATTTCTAACCGAGAGATCAAAACTATTTTGGAAAAGGTAGTCAGTACCTCCCGGAAGGATTGGTCACCCAAGCTCGACGAAGCACTGTGGGCATACAGAACTGCCTACAAAACGCCAATTGGCATGTTCTCATATGCCCTGGTCTTCGGAAAAGCTATTCATCTGCCGCTCGAGTTTGAACATAAGGCGATGTGGGCATGCAAGAAACTGAAATTTGATCTGGAAAGTGCGAGGAAAGTTTGAAAATTGCAACTGAACCTGGTCGAATGGTGAAGGGACGCCTACGAGAATGTCAAGATTTATAAGGAGAAGACAAAGAAGTGGCATGAAGACCGCATAAACAATCGGACATTTGTCGAAGGTCAATAGGTACTATTTTTTAATGCACGATTGCGATTGTTTCTAGGGAAGTTGAAATGTCGCTGGCCTGGGCCATTCCGGATCAAGATTATCTTTCCCCACGGGTAGTGGAACTGATAACTGATGACGAAAATAACACATTTAAAGTCAATGGTCAACGGATTAAGCCTTATTACGGGGGCAATGTGGATCGACGCATGGATACCATTGACTTGGGCAAGCAGGATTAACCGCTTGCTGGGGATGCTATTGCGGTAATTCTGAAAACTTTCTCCAATCAGCATCCCTATCTATGTTTATTTGCTTTCTTTACTGCTTTCTTTACTACTTTCTAAATTGCGTTATTTAATGCTTATTAGAATTAGCCTTTAATGCTTTCTGTATTTCCCTTCAATTTAATTCATTAATATCTTTCCATGTCATGTTTAATTTCTTTAATTCGTAGGCATTAGTAGCGATGTTCTTAAAATTTTTGTGAATGACTGGATGGAAAATTGAACACCGCAAAGTCTTTTCGACTTGTGTTATTGATGAATTAAAAAGAAAAATAAAAATTGGTATATAACGTGATGATGGGTGCATTCCATGATAACAAATACACTTTGCATTCATTACACCCAAATGCATTGCGTTGAGGGGTGTGTTACGCTCGTATGTGTTCTTTGCCCGTCCTTAGTGAAGATGAACTATGTTGACGTAGTGTTGCACTGGTAGAAATACTGTGCGCCCATCCTCCAGAAATGCATTGAGTTAAGGGGTGTGTTGCGGGAATACATGCGTTGTTTCCCGTCCTCAGCAAAACTATATTTGCATTAATGGAAGCGCGGTGTAATTTTTAATCGTGCACCCATCTGAATCAAATTCAAAAGATAACTGCAATTCATTATTTCATTCATTGTTTAATTAAATTCTTTGATTCTTTGTACAGGAAATTATTTTTTATTGCAATATTTGTAGTTACTTGCATACTTAGTTAATTTTCAATACAACTAAGTAGCAATTCTCTCTATATGCTTGTGCCTCTTCTTTATCATCCTTTTTCAACTTTGTGATATTCTTGATCTTTCCTTTTGCGTTATTCATTACGCTGCCATGATGTATAATATGCATACACTTAGTAACATTTCCCAAACTTTGTATTTTCTGACTAACACTTAGTTAATTCGTAGCTTAGCAATGCATTACCTTTTATCTTGCAAAATTCTGCTCAAACCTTCTTTTTGAAATTTTGTCTAAGTGTTTGTCTATTTTGTCCAAACAACGCAATGAGGACCTTGTGCATCTCTAAATTTGGGGGTGGGGAAGGTCTGAGCAAATGAGATCAAGTGATGCGCTCATTATTTTCAAAAAAAAAATCATATAAACTCCAATTTCAGCGCAAGGGAAACCTAAAACACAATCCCAACCTGATAAGAGTTAAGTTTTGAAAGAAGCCTGCTCGTAGTTGGATGTTCGCATGACACCCGTGGGAGCAAGCCAAAATGAAGGTGGGTTTCCAAGAACAATGCAATATGAAAAGAGAATAAAAAAATGAAAAAAAAAGAAAAAAAAAAGAAACAAGAGACAACTCCTCTGAAATTCATGAGTTAAAGTTGAGATTGGCACACAACCGTAGTTGGATGTTCGCATGACACTCGTGGGAACAAGTCAAAACAAAGGGTGTAACCATGATCAATAGTCTCTAATAAATGACGCAAAGGTTGACCACCGCATCCAGACGCATCAAGTTGTTTTGACAAGAAGAGGTAAACGTTCTTTTTAAAACTAGAAAAGCATTTTTGAGCAGAAATTTTTAGTATAGAAGAATAAAGTAGGGCTTTGTTATGAACTTTCAAGGATAGAAAGAAAATTGCAATGTTAAGTAATGTGCCTAGGTGGAGCATTCGAAGCAACCAATCGACTTAAAATTTAGGATAGGAATTAAGCAATATTGCCTTAGTAGAAGATATGCTTGAGGACAAGCATATATCTAAATTTAGGGGTGTGATAACTTGTAGAAATACAAATGATTGATACTGCTTTGTTTAGATATTGCGGCCAAAAGAAAGGAAAGTTGTGTCAATTGTAGAGAAATTAGCTAAGAAATGCAAGAATTATAAATTGTCGTCAATACACCCACTGACACCATTGCAATGGTAGAAAAGGATATTTCAAGTCTATTTTGCAGGAAATCAAGTCACCACATGCGTTCATGGCTCAAGATAAAAAGAACAACACATCTACGTCGCATTGCGCCAATCATTCAGAAATGAATAGACGATCAACGCAATGACGGCGCATGCAACAATCGATCAAGAGCTAAGCAATTAACGCAATCTCAACCACATGCGGTAATAAAAAAAAACACCGCATGCGGGCACACGATCAAAGATGCAAAAGAGCAACGCGATTGCAAAGGATCCTGACATGTGTACAGCTGACCGTTGTGCATTTCTGACAAGATTGATCGCGTAACAGAAGGAATATTCACCGCAAAGTCTTTATCATCAATTGTATCCATCTTCTTAATCTCTATCATTCACCCCATGTATCAGACGCTAAATATTAGTATTAAATGTTATGATCATTTCCATCTCCATATTTCTGTCTATTTCCATTCATCCATAATTCGCTTTCTCCACGATGTTTTCTTAATCCCTTGGTAATTAGCATGAATCTAACAAGTAAATTAATATGTGTTAAGGAAATAAATGTGTTTAGCTAAAGCATGCTAGACGGCATCTTCACCTGTGAGAGCAGAAGTGAAGATGCCATTCCTCCTGTCCAGAGAATGTTGGAAGAATGCGTTAACTAAAGTGAGAAGTACTTCTAGAGATGGAAGCAATCTTGCGTTCATTACATTCATCCCTGTTTCACCACAGAGATGTGGGAACACGGCCGATCATCGAGAGGTGTACACCATGGGAAAGCGAAACCGTAGTTATGTCTTTAACGCAATTAATGAACTTGCGATGTTTATATTAATTACCCTTTCTATTTCTGTTTCATACATAAAGACTTGCCAACGCATAACACGACCCTTTGTATAATCTTCACAGTCAGTCTCAAACTCAATATCATATGTCATGTATCCTATATCTTGTATCATAATAGCTTAGGTTTACTTTTATGCACTTTTATCTTATTATCGCAACTTTACATTACTGCACAACTTTACTTTACCGCAACTTTAAATACCTGTTCAAACACAAATTTTATTAATTGAAAAACCCTCAGTCGCATATATCACGAACGTGCATTAACTAAGCAATCCCTGTGTTCAACCTCGGATCACTCTGAGAAACTTGTGTTGAAATTATACTTGGTTTCAGCGTAAGGAAACTTGTGACAATGCATAGCATACTACAAGTATTCCATTAATAACACATACATCTAGAAGTAGTATCGCATAAAGTCTAAATAAGCATAACACAGCATCCACATTCCATTTCCATCCCAAGTCAACAACTTTATGGCAACATGAGCTTGCATGATTCACATTCATCATTATCCATATTTGTCCACATGCTTATTTAGAATCATCGCATCATTATATTCGTGTACACTATTCATATGTTTATCCTTCATATATTTTTTTTTAGTTTGTTTCTTCAAAATGTTGTTTTCGAGATGTTTGGCGTTCACACGCTTCTTCTCAGGATTTGATCCCTTCAAGAATGACGCGGTGACTGTTTCAAAATTTTTTACCAAGTATATCTCCATGCATTTTGGAATGCCCAAAGCGATGATCAGTGATGGAGGTTGATGATGGGCAGAAATGCACGTCATCTTAGGCCTTTTATTTAGAATTATGAGGGCTGTTAAGAGAAATATGCGACGAATATGTTAGAAATTGATGAGAAAATGAGTTTGCATCGTTTGGCATTAAGAATCTCGGCTAACCCACTATTATGCGTTATTATGCATTCAATTGTCTATATTTGTAGCTAACGCGGGACGTGGACGCATACGTGGAAGTGGGCTATTGCAAAGGCGACCGCATGTGGAGAATTTCTCCATCGCAAAGGCGAACGCATACGTTCGACGCATGGATGTTGTGGCCATCAACCACATGCATCCATCGCATAGAAGTTGCAGTCGTCAACCGAATGCGGTTATCACCGAGAAGTTACGGCCATTGAGCGAATGTAGTCATTGCAAGGAGATTTTGGCTACAAATAATAACCATAATAAAGGGATGAATGCGAGGTTGGTGGAATGCAACAAGAACGCATACCTCGGGAGAATAAAAAATGATGTTGACATTTCACCTACCACGCCGTTAGCAGCAGAGATTCAGAAAAGGACCATCGTGCCGTTAATGTCAGATTTAGAGCAGGTTTATTAATGCTGTCGGCAATCAAGCTCTATAAATTGAAGCCGCTAAGCAGAATTTCAAATCATCTAAGGTTTTACGCCTGAGGCTCACCTTAGGGCATATCCTTGTGATCCAAACCAAAGCGTGAGAAGATAGCTTGAGAGTTCTACATCTCCTTCATCCATTCCGAGTGACGACCGGAGCCTTCGCCGGAGTTAGAGATCGAGAGAGTCTACTCCATCGCCCATCCATGGCACCACCGACAGCCTTGACACACATTTGCTAGAAGCAAGACATTGCTTCCAGCTAGCCTTTCCATTTCTCTTCTTTTCTTATATTGTATTGTATTACATTTTGACTTAAGGAATTAATACATTTTGTGATCGATGAATTTCTATATTTCCTTCGATTCCATCTCCATTTTCCTTTACTTAGCATCCTTAACTTTCATTGCATCACTTAGTGAGACTGTTAGAGTATTGCATACTTAATCATGCAGCATAGGAATATGAAGCATGTAGCAAACCACCGGGAGGTGTGCATTGCATGGGTGTTATGAGAAAACCTTATTTGCTTAGTGTAAAGTTGCAACAACGCTTGTCTATAAGTAGACGTAATGCTTGTCTATGAGTAAAATCAGCAACAACTAACTGCCTGGGAGGGTAAGTGGTTGGTCGCATTAAGCAATGTAAGCAAGTGTTCATTAGAGATAGGAATAATCTTACGTCAGCCAGGTTTATGCGATTACCTTGTATTATGAGCGCATCATTCATCATTTAGGCATACTTCGAAATGTAGTCTAAAAACCAAATCTAAGTCTCGGGAGAGCGGATTAGAATGCATAAGCAAGAATGGGGAACTTAGAGATAAGATCTGTTTGCTATTACACAGCGTATGCATCCTACGGATAGGATATTGCATGCGTCCAGAAGTAGTATACAGTGGTATGCGGTCATCTTGTTTATGTGTGGGAGCACATGAGCAGGAATGGAGACTTAGAAATAAGGCCTCTCGACATTGTCGCATATACATCGCATGTATCCTAGAAATAGGCACAAGTGTGTATAGCATGATCGCATAGCTTTCGCTGGCTGGGGTTGCCCTTGTGGTCAAGCTTAGTGTGCAGTGAAGGCATCCTCACATTTTATCTATTTTTCCATGCATTTTACTATGCATTAACAGTTGTCATGTCTCTACCGTTCATGTGTATTCCCACTGCTTGGTCTGTTAGTTAGGAGTAGGAATAGTTTATTAGCTTATACCCCCCATCATTCTTTTATTCATCCGCCACAAACACATCACCGCATAAACTTACGTACAAGTCCCTGAGTTCGACCTCGGATCATCCGAGAAACATGCATTTGCATTATACTTTCTACAATCGCAAGAAAACTTGTGATAGGAATGTATGGTCATCGCATATAAGAGTAACACATATTTTCATTCCAATGCATGACCACCGACACATGAGAACCAACGCATAACCTAAGACATGCATTGCAATATTGTGTCCTACATACTTTTAGTCATCAAGTTTTTGGTGGCTAATTTTATGTCACCAGAGGTACACATTTTATTAACCGCAATTATTTCTAAATTGCTTGCTAAGTATAATGTTAGGCACAAGGTAGCCACTGCCCATCACCCTCGGACGAATGGCCAAGCAAAATTCTCCAATAAGAAGATCAAATCAATCATGGAAAAAGTTGTCAACACATTGAAAAAAGACTGGAAGATTGGAAGAAGCACTTTGGGCATATCATACTGAGTATAAAATGCTTATTGAAATGTCCTCATATGCTCTTATGTTTGGGAAAGCCTGTCACTTGCTATTGGAGCTAGAACATAAAGCATGTTGGGTAGTCAAAAAGCTCAACTTAGATTTGGAAGCTGCAGGAGACGCTAGGAAATTACAACTAAACGAGTTAGATGAATGGAGGCTCAACACCTATGAAAACGAAAAATTCTATAAAGAGAAGACAAAGTGTTGGCATGACTAACACATCGATAAGAAAATTATGTTTGTTGGACAAAAGATGTTGCTCTTTAATTCACGTATGCATTTATTTCTAGGAAAGTTAAAGTCTCGATGGTCTAGACCTTTCAACATAAAAGAAATCTTTCCTCAGGGTGCGGTCGAACTAACTCGAGAAGATGGATCAAAACCCTTTAAAGTCAATGGACAAAGGGTAAAACCTTACTTTGAAGGAGAAGGTGAGTGAAGCAAAACATCCATTGACTTGCATGAGCCTATATGATGCTCGTGTCAAAGTCATCCTTGCATAAAAAATGAAGAACCACACTATAGGAACGCTTCCTTTACTTTACTTTATTTCTACTTTCTTTAATTCTCCAATTTGTTATCTTGTTTGGTTTTGAGATTGACTTTGTGATTTTTTAGAATGAATTACTTTAAGTTTTCTTTCAAAAAGATAATCAAAACCACGACTAACACATACGTGTTGTGTTAGATATAAAACCAACGCATAGCTATGCATTGAAGTGAACTAGTCGTTACATTAGGGGAATACACCACTCGAGTGGTGCACTGCCCCATGCATACTCTTCAGCTATGCAGTTAGTGCACAAACTTGGGGGCACATGTGGAGTGACACGCATTGCTCCACTCTCTCTCTCTCTCTCCTTGTGTCTACCTCCTATTTAAACGAGCCCTCCCTCACTTCTTCTTATTATTCTTCTACCTCTCAATTTCAATCCAGATTCTCAATCATTTCTCCTTCATTCAAAATTCATCCACTCTGGTGACCAAATTTTCAAGCTCATTCACGCTCTTTTCACCGGAACAATTTCGGATGCTTCAGACTCCCATACTGCTTTGATGAGATTCGTCAAAGACAGCCCAATGAGTTCCTTCGCTTCCCTATCCCATTCTCCTTCATCTTCTCCATTTGCCCAATAACAACCAACTCTACTACCTCTAGCAAACCTAGGCAAAAAAAACCACCATTCCCTCCACCAGAAAGACCTCATCAAAACCCCAACCTTCAACGTCCATTCAATTTCCTAGGAAGCCGACGCCGACCAAACCCTCTTCATCTTCCCGTGCCCCCTCGAAACCCAAATCCTCCATCTTCCAAAATCCTAAAAACTTTAAGTCCTCAAACCCTTCTAAGCCAACGCGGAGACTTGCGTCGAAGGGATCAACAACAAAACTTGTCGCGAAACCATACAAACATCCTGCTCCTCCACTCATTATCCCAACCATCACACCCATCATTTCGACGTAAGACCCAATTCCTGAGCATCTATAGACTACTCCATCCTTTACCATGCGTTCGAAATTCCCCCAACATAGAACCCTTTGCCACCATATTCCTAATTGAGGCCGAAACCCAACCCGACACGTTGCCACCCTACACCCTACATACCCCTATCGAACCTCGCCCTCTTACCCCACCTCCGCCATATGAGCATCATTTCCCTCAAGATGACTCGCAGCATGGTGCAGTTGAGTTGGCTAAAAGGGATGAGCAGAAAGTCTTTGATGACATCTGATAACGGGCAGAAATGCACGTTATCATAGTGTTAAGTTCTTAAACAATGTCGGCTTGCGTTGATAAAATATGTTAAATTGTGTCCAAAAAGCATTAAGTTTATTATATTGCGGCCACATGCGTTCATCGCATAGAAACAGTTGATTTTTGTGTTTTTATGCAGAAAATGCGTTGACGCAAGGCAGAAATTGTGATCAGAGAGAATCATTGGTCGAGCACAGCATTACTGCAAGGCTTTGCGGTGATTGTGCTCGCAACATTTGCTCAAGAAGGATTGTTGTAACCTGGTCAGCACAATTTAGCGGGCGCATTTGAGTGAAAGGTATAATTAATCACGATGGGACAGAAAGCTAATGACAGTCAAATCCGAATTAAGTTGATAGCCGCTAACAAACAAGTACATTCAGCTTTTTGGTGACAAATATTTAGTGCATCAATCAGGAATTAAAGCCATCTCATCTGTGCAATCATGAGAGAGAAGCCGCCTTTCACCCTGGAAGTTCTATAAATACCAAAGGCATCCTTTAGAAAAGGGATTCAGCAGTTTTTACGAGTTCACCGTTTTGTTCATAGTTTAGCCTTGTTCTTAGATTTTCTTTCATTTTACGACGGACGCGAGAGAAGAAGGTCGTGCCGACGGATTGTTCTAGTAAGCTTGGGAGAGCGCCGGAAGATGCCAGAACAGAGAGAGGGTCGACGCTGGTGACGGGAAATTAGAAGTCATTTTTACTCGACGACTAAAATCCCGTGCACGCGGTATGCGATGCATGTTCCTAAGATATGCGTTGGAATGATAATGCGTTAATGAATGTATGCGATGACCATGCGTCCTGCCACAAGTTTTCTTGTGCTCACGCCAAATATAACGCGAACGCAAGTTTCTCGGGTAATCCGAGGTCAAACATAAAGACTTGTAGCTATATGTATGCGGTGATGTGCATGCGGCGATTAAATAAAAGAATGTTGAAGGGGTTGCTAAGTTAATCCTACTCCTACTCCTATCTAACAGACAACGCAATGAGAATATGCATGAAAGGTAGAGATACGACAAACCTTGACATGAAATAAATGTATGGGAAATAGATAAAATGCGGAGATGATTTCATTGCAACCCTTAAGAGTGACCACAAGGGCAACCTTAGTCAATGCAAGCTATGTGATCATGCTACACTAATGCACAACAAATCATTTTCCAATGAAAATGCGGTGCTCCTAAGTCTAGGACGCATGTGTTGAATGCAAAAGTGTCCATAGAGCTTATTCCTATGTATCTACTTCTTTCCTATACGATGATGCAAAATGCACACAATGCCACAGTGACCGCACACAATCGTATCCTATCTCTAGAATGCATGTGATGGGTTAATAGCAAATAGTGCTTATTCCTAAGCTCCTATCTCTTGTGTTATGTGTTCTAATCTGACTCTCCCGAGCCTAGATTCTGACCTGACCTTCCCAAGCCTAGATTATGTCCTTAGACTACCCTCCCGAGTATCCCTAATGGACGAATGAAGCATATATAATACAAGACAATCGCATAAACTTTGCTGACCTAAGATTGTTCATATCCCTAGTGAACAATGACTTACATTGCTTAATGCGACCAACCACTTACCCTCCCGGGCAGTTGGTTGTTGCTGACTTAACTCATAGACAAGTAATGCGTTAGCCTATAGACAGGGGTTGCAGCAGCTTCACACTAAGCAAATAAGATTACTCATACACTCATGCAACGCACACCTCTCGGTGGCTTGCTACATGCTTCATCCCTAATCCACATGACTAAGTATGCGATACCCAAGCAATCCTACTAAGTGTTGTAATGAAAGTAAGGACGTTAAGTAAAGAAGATGGAGATGGAGTCGAAGGAAATGTAGAATTGTATTTCACACAAAATGTATTAATTCCTTAATTCCAAAATGTCATACAATACAATATAAGAAAAGAAAGGAAAATGAAATGATCGGCTGGAAGCAAAAACTTTCTTCAAGCGGATGTGTGTCAAGGCTGCCGGTGGTGCTTGGATGGAGGAAGGAGCTGACTCTCTCAAGATCTAGCTCCGGTCGAGGGCTCTGGTCGTCACTCGGAATGGATGAAGGAGGTGAAGAACTCTCAAACATCTTCTCACGCAGTTTGTCTGAATCACGGGGAACTTCCCCGAATCACAAGGATCATCCCCGGATGGCTTGAATTTCTGCTCATCAGCTTCTATTTATAGAGCTTGGGTCGCCGACAGCATTAATTGGACTGCACTGAGTCTGACGTTCGACGCGTTAGTCCTTTCTGAACCTCTGCCACTAATGGCGTGCTAGGTGAAATGTTAGCATCATTTTTTGGTTTTTGTCGACGTAAATGCGTTGATGCGCTCATTCCACCAACCTTGTGTTGATCCCATTAGTATGCATTGTCGCGTAGCCACAATCATTTAATGATTGCATTCGCTTAATACTGCAACTCTACACGATGACCGTAATCAATAGGCGAGCGCAACTCCCATGCGATGAACGCATACGGCTGATTACCGCAACATCCATGCGTTGATCAACGCGTTCGGCCTTGCGATGGAGTGTTTCTCCACATGCGGTCGTCTACACGGTGGTCTGGTTTCCATGTTTGCATCCATTTCTTGTTTTAGCTACAAAAATAAAACATGGAACGCATAATAACGCAAAATAATAGGTTAGCTGAGATTCAACATGCTGATCGACGCAAGCTCATTTTCTCGGGAATTTCTAACATTATTGATGCATATTCTGCCTAACAACCTTCATAATTCTAAGTAAAAGACCTAAGATGACATGCATTTCTGCATGTCATCAGACGGCTGCGGAAGCAGGAATTTCTTTGGAATCGAATAGAGATTGACAGTGTAAAAGCCTCAGTCAGCAAGGAACTGCTACCAGGCTCTCTACTTTTATCTTCCATTGTTATTTTGTACTCAAACTCATTTATAAAAATGGAATTTCCTTCTCTATATCTGTTCACTCTATGTTATTTACACATGAGTAGCTAAATTTGTTGAATGGGTTGAGAAGCATTTAGCTAGCACAACTGGGAATCTTCATTCTATGCGATTATCTTGTATTATGTATGCTTCATTCATCCATTAGAGATACTCGGGAGGGTAGTCTATGGACAGGACCTAGGCTTGGGAAAATCAGGTTAGAATCTAGGCTCGGAAGAGTCAGATTAGAACGCATAATCAAGAGATAAGAGCTTAGGAATAAGCACTATTTGCTATTAATGCATCATATGCATCCTAGAGATAGGATATGATTGTGTGCTGTCACCTTGCCTTTATGCATCTTGCATCATCGCATAGGACAAGATTAGACACTTAGGAATAAGCTTCAACACACGCATCCTAGAATTAAGAGCATCACATTTGCATTGGAAAATGACTTGCTGTGCATGGTTGTAGCATGATCGCATAGTTTGATGCATTCCCAGGTAATGTTAGCTAAAGACCTTCTCAACCCGTTCATTCGCATACTCAGTGCATCTGTCACACAATCCGACTTTTCTCAAATTCACCCCAATTATTTATTTTTCATCACTGCAAACAACAACCTCAACAACTAATGATTTATTTGGTTATCACAAAGTTTTCATAAAAATTACCACCACAAGCTATTTTCACAAGTCCCTAAGTTCGACCTTGGAATTACCAAGAAACTTAGTGGAATTTACATTTGGATTCCACTGAGGAAACTGGAGTTCTCAACGCAATTTTACCATCGCATATCATCCACAATTTCACTTCATAAAATAACGCATCAACATCCTAGTCAGGCTCGAAGAGAGGAGAGGATTACAAAGTGTACAGCAGTCGATGCGTCCTAAGGTGGTGATTGTGTTAAGCAACAACGAGGAGACGTTGGCTCAAACAAAAAAGGAATTGGATGAAACTTATCAATGAGCCATGATTTTGGAGCACAAGATGGCTGAAGAAGAAGAGGAAGAGTTGTTGCAAGGGTCTATCCCTATGGTAGATGGCCCTGACGCATCCATAGCACGCCAAACTAATGTGAATAAAGGGCTCGTAGTCTACCAACGAAGAGAAAAAGATTAATCCTGGCTGAAGAGGAAAGTAATGAAGAGATGGAGGAAAAAAATTGCAACTGGTCATGTGGTTGCAACACATGAGGAGAGCTCGACTGAATCAAACAATCTAGAACACATGCTCGAGAAGTATGTGCCAACCAAAAGCGGGCAGAGGAAAGGAGCTCTCCAAAAAAAGTTGGAGAAGGAAATTAAGGCATTGGCCAAGAAAGTCATGACCTATGAGGCAAGGAGGAAAAACAAGGGACGAAGTGCCAAACATACATGTTTAGGTTATTACTTAAACATGATCCACCTATATGTCTCTATATACATGTTTAAGTTTCATAAAATAACCTTGGATCTTAGTTTATTGGATTGAATTAATGCAATCTAAACATTAATAAAATACTTCTTATTTTATTAGATATAATTTGTCTTTACAAACTACAAGATTCCCTCGATTTAGGACATTAACTCCAACAATAACCCAGAAGCTGAAGGCAACCGCATTATTGAGCAACCCACTCTACATGACTTGGAGAATGTGATCTGAGTCATAGCAAAGCTTGAAAGCAGCTGACAAACCTCACGAACGGACGTTATAACTTTGGCTAACATAAATCTATTTCTCAACACACATTTGTGGTTATATGTTGTCAAGAACAAAATAATACCCACCTTGCATGATGAAACAGTGTCGAGGGAAAGGGTGTTGGCCATATATTGCATCATGCAACGCATCCCACTTGACGTTGGACTAATCATAGAAGAAAAAATAAAAAACGTCAAGGGAAAACCACACGGCCAGTTATATTTTCTGTAGTTGATTTGCACACTATGTGAGTGAGCTGGCATCCTTATTAGGAAATACTTTGAAGAGGTGGAAGGTCTAATGGACTTGATTTTAATTTGACGTCTATTGAGAGGATCGCCGCATCAACCAGACCTTCAAGTCTTAGCTTTCAAAACAAAAGGAAAAAAAGACGCGTTGATACATCAGAGGGAGAACAAAGCAATGAAACCTCCCTTAACGAAGAATCTGAGACTGAGCTTGTATTAGATAACAAAGTCCGAATTTGTGGACCTAAACCTTCCTCCACTCCCTGAAGAAGTTGAACACAGGGAAAAAGACCTTACCTTGCCTCCTCTACCTCAAGACCTCCAAACCCAACTCCTACCTCTTGTCTATGAGTCAACAGGTTTAGAAGCCCATGATGAAAGGCAAATAGACCTGATTGGTGAGGCAGTAAATCCACACCTCACCTCTCTCTGCCAACCACATTCAATCCCCCTGCCGCCATCTATGAACCAACTGGGCTTGCAACAAGCAATGCCCACAATTTGCAAAGTCTAGTTGGTGAGATGCATGAACGCTCACAACAGATGCCTGAACTTCACTCCAATTTTCCAATACCATCTGTCGTCAGCTCTAACATAGATGCCCTCAAGCAGTTCATCCAAGCCCAACTTAAACCAATAGCTACAGTGCTCGAAGCACTTCATCTACAACAAGCAACGTTTCAACGCTAGAATCTTGTGCTAAGGGATTATCTACGCCAACAGACGTAGAGAAATCAGGACCATTTTGACTCCACCGTACAATACATCAATCAAGTCTTGATGAGGATGTTTGCCCATCTCCATTGCTGCAGCATCTGCGTGATCCCCTTCGGTTTATGGATGAAGACCCTACACCTAAATGCAGGGACGATACGACACCTCGTGATTAAATTTGGGGGTATTGGGTTTATTTCTTTTTGTAACTTCAATTCTCGCTTTTTTATGTGTTAATCGATCTATGAATTTAAAGTAATTCTCTCTTATGAATGCAATTTCAATACTTTTTGTACTTGCGTTTGTACTAAAAATTCCCTTATGCTTCTTTAGTTGCTCTTTTGTCTTATGTCTTGCCTTGATACCTTGATGACTATACAAATGTTTGATGACTCAAAGAATATTTTGATAGGCGTTATAATTAAGTTTAGGAACTTTCCAAGTAAAACATATCTTCGATTTTCTATGCGTGCAAGCCTCAACTCAAACATCTTTTTGAAATTTTTCTAAGGCATTCTTATAGTTCTCTTTTAGCAATGAGGATCTTGCTGACCTCCAAAATTTGGGGGGAGGGGGAAAGGAAGAGATTTGAATTGATGCGTCCAGTTTCATAAAAATCCTTTTCATAATTTCTTGTAGAATATATATATATATATCTAATCTTTTTAAAAAATAACAAACTCCACTATTAGTGGAACGGAAAACCAACCTGATATGAGTTCAGTTGTGAATGGCAATTACTCGTAGTTGGATTTTTGCATGACACCCATGGGGGCAAGCCAAAATGAAGGTGGGTAACTAGGACCAATGCTAAGCATAACATAAGAAAACATCCCAAACTCCAATGTCCAAGCCTAAGGAAAAAGAAAATACATAGCTTAGATAAGAGTTTAGTCTTGAAGGATACTTTCTCGTAGTTGGATGTCCGTATAACACCCGTGGGGACAAGCTAAAACGAAGGTGAGTTACCTGAATCAACGCATGAAATAACACTAAGCAATAACAACTAGAAAAAGAGCTTTTAGAAAGAGTGAACCTTCTAACGCATTTCTGAATTTGAAAGATAAGAATGTTTAAAAAAGAAAAAATATTTTTTTAGGAATGTGCTTACGGTATAAAAGATCAGGGAAATATTTCTTTAGGAAGCAAGTGAATTACATTACTATGTGTTGATCTCAGACTCTTAAGTTGGAAGACATGATGAAAGGTTGAGTTGGTGCGTTGAGACTAAATGAGTTGTAAAAGGATTATTTTGGGAATGTTTGAGGATAATCATTATTCAAAATTTAGGGGTGTGATAAATTATAGAAATACAAGTTATTATTCTCTTAAAGTTATATTGATTAGGGTCAAATAATGAGAAACACATTCATTTCAGTAGAAAAATACATAAAATTACATATATGCACTCAATACAGACAAAAGCATCCTTTTGAAAGAAAAATGCATGGCTAACGCTTGATAACGCAAGAATTATGGAACTTCACAGTGTTGCAGAGAAGTCAACGCATGAAGCATGTGTTGGAACCCATTTGACACAAGACGTACATTTCACTCGTGCACTTAATGTCAAATCTTAACTTGCAGTATGGGTAACCTGACAAGCGGCGTCTGAGGAAATTAGAATGGCAAGCGACTATTGCAAGGCATGAAAATTAATACTATCAAATCACAGGTTGTTGAACCCAAGTGCCTATAAAATAAGATGTCGCCCACCTAAAAAACAAATAAACACTTCACACTTAGAAGTTGACAATTAGAATCTCTATATAAACTTAGTACAGAAGAAGAGGAGACCAACCACCATTTCCACCATCGATTACGGAGGTTCTACCGAAATTAGAGCTTGAGAGAGATGACTTTGTGCACGTCCTCACCTCAGTCAACATAGCAAGCACCATAAATCAAGCCAAAGGAAGCAAGAGATTGACCCTGGCGGCTTGAAACTTTCCTCTCTTACTTATCATTTTCCTCTATTATTTGTCTTGATTGAATTGAGATTATGTAGAAATACTTTATTAATATTAGTTCAATCATGATTTCATCCATTTCCATATCCTTTTTCTTAATTTCCTTTATCATGAGTAGCTAAATCCATTGTGGGTTGGGTGGAATGAAAATGTTAATCTACTAAGTTACATGTGTATGAGTCCAGCTTGCTTAATGTTCATATAAATGTTTTATTCTTGAATTCATTTAATCAATCAATTTGAGTAGAAATAGTAAATGACTTGAGAGAGTAAGTAACTGTGGAATACCTTAAGAATATTGAGTAGTATTAGAGATAAAGTTAATCTTGTTGATATATTAATATTAACAAACGCATGCATCTTAGGGATAAGATAAGTGGGGTAATCACACCGAGAGATGTTGAAAGACTTTAGTAGAGAACAAAATTTGGATGCATCACACGTGTATACATAAAGATTACCAAAGAAATCATCACATTGCATTCCAACGCATTACATATTCTGTCAATGCATCCCCCTTTTCCAATCTCATTCTCATGCATGTATGCTAATTTAGTTTAGTTTATAATCTCAACACATCTGTTTATACTTGAATCATCACTACGAAGATCATTTAACCATCTTGTGTTAGTACTAACTAATCCCTACTTTCGACCCTAGGACTTGCCAGGAAACTAGGGCTAGGTTTATACTTGGATCTAACTCAAGAAAACTTGTACACAACTAGAGCTTTGCATGAAATATTAATCTCTATCACCTAACGCGTTGTCTCAAAATAAGATAGAAAACGGTACAAGCCAAGCACAACAAAATCCAATTGGTCAAATTGTTGGAGTTAGCATACAATTAGCGGAAGGAATTAGGATCATCAAGCACTCTAATTCATCAATTTTAGCAACTAAGAAAACATGTTGATAAATTTAAAATATGATTTCAAAAGACATACCTTTAAAGAACTCTTCTATCTTCAAATTCAACTTGATTCTTCTCTCCAAACTATTGTAGACCACCACTTGATCTTCCTTACTTTTCTCTTCAACCTTAGATTGAAAAGTGGATTCCAAAATGAATTGAAATTGAAGAGAATTTTTGGAGAATTTTGAAGTTTGTTTTGTCAAGAGCTTGAGAGAAAACTTTTTTCTCAAAAATCAGATGTTGCATGTCCCTTTCCAGCATAATCCCATTTCAATTTTGTTGTCTCTTATATGTCAAATTGAAAAGAACTTAGCTTGACACCTCAAAACACCAAAGCTTAGTGGAATTCGGTGTTCAAAGGGGGAATAACCCATTAAATTTAATTTCAAAATTGAAATTGAATTAAAATCAATTTTGTATTCAATGTTAATTTAATTTTCTAACAATCAAATTAAAAAAAAAAATTGATTTTAAATATTTTGAATTTTCATAAATTCAAAAATTCAATTAAATAAAATAATTAATTTTAAATAAATTTATTTAATTAATTAAAATAATTTAATATCCAATATTAAATTATTAAAACACCAATTCCATGATCATGGATCTCTATTCATGTAATTAATATTTAAATCAAGTATAAATATTATCTAATTCTCCAATTTCGTTTAATTCGATAATTAAACGTGTAATTGTATCGAATATAATTACTAATTCCCATAATTCGAATTTTGGATGTTTCAAATTTTCTCATCATGCTATTCTAAGATTTAATCCATTTGTGAGTTAGTAAGGGGACCTAATGGACCTACAGATCGTTGGCTTCAACGATCCGAGATTAATCGGCTAAACTCTTTAACTTAATTAACCAACATTCGTTAACTACCGGGTCACTCCACTAAAGCCCAGTAGTTGCACTCCCCTCACTGTAGATATATTTGTGTCCACTTGATTTAACCATAATCAGTAAGTCAACCCTTCACAGGTTGTTCGTAATAACGGCTGGGTCAAAAAGTTGTTTTACCTCCGAGATTACATCTTGCTCCTAACATTCCAGTGATCCTCTAATGAACAATTGGTTTGTGATCCAATCACCAAATCGAGTCCCTCTCGAGCCAATAAGATGGTGGGGCCCCTTGTTCAAGACCTGAAGTCAGTACCTAAGAAAACAACCTCTCTACTATTCCTAAAAATGGGTAAGAGTGAATTCCGTCTTTCATCCTATGTCCCCAACTATCTTCATAGTCTTCCCCATGAAATGGGAGGTTTATTGAGCCGACACTGTTAAGCCAACCCTCACCTATGCAAATCTTAGGATAATCTCGAATAAACAGGAGTTCATAATTAGCTTAGGATTAAGGTTAAGTTACCTAGGTCATTGTTTTGAAACAGTCGGTCTTAGACAGTAAACAACATTATAAAGTAAGGGTGAACTTATTTCTTAGTCTGGTCTTATACAAACTCTTTGCATAGGATACCCCACCCGCATGTCTCCACGTGAACGATTCAGGATCACATCGTTTGTATCTAGATACAAAGTGGGTCACATTAAATCGTGTTACCAGAATAAGGTACCCGACCTTATTTGTATACTATAAACCATTTTGGCTATCTACTAGAACTTTATCCATTCTTATGTCTCCACATAAAGTCCAAGTACTCCTGTAATAGGCATGAATCTTATTTTATTGGATTTAGGCTTTATAAGTGAAATTTACATATTCAGTAATATATTTTTATTGAATAAACCTCAATATCCTCTTTATTGCAAATAGAATATATAATATTACAAACTGCGAGTTTTAGGACATACAACACAACACTAATACCATTAAGTTCAAAGGAAAATTTAAGTCAAATATCTAACAAGAAATGCCTTAATTAAACATTTGTTCGACTTAATTGTAGGTCAATTAGAAAAACACTAGTCATTATCGACTCAAAACCTAAACTAACCTATTGCTTCTTGCAGATTAACACATAACTAAATATCACGTATCACACATTTATCAAAAAGCAAAAATCATAGAAACCCCAAGTGTCTGATAATATGATAAAATTCTATTAACATAAAATTGAGTCTAAGAAATGAAAATAAATTCAAGTTCAAATGCTCACAAAATACACAAATATAGGTAGAAAAATCGTAAAACCCAAGCTAGATTAAGTACCTTAGCCCATTATTGACATGTCAGCCAATGGGGTAGACTTTTGATACATCCTACTTGAAGGGAATCCAATTCCTGTGAAAGCGTGTGATTGCCTTAAAATTTTGAAAAACAATTTTGTGAGAAACTAAAATCAATGAACTTATGGAAATATTCAAAGGATAAACAAATAAAAGGATCTAAGCATGCTTCTAATGAAGAATAAGGGAAGAAATGAACTCATCCTTGTGGATTTTTTTCCTTCTTCACGTTTTTCCCTCCAAAGGTCACGAACAATCTCGAGCTTCACAGAGAAGAAGAACACCACCTCTAAGACTACCTTGTTATTCTTTTTTAATAATAAAAAAAGATTGAATGTATGGGTTCGAAGACCTTTTGATCGTGGAACTTTTAGAGAAAATTTCTTTTTGGAGAATGGAGATTGGAGAGGAAGGGTGGAGCCTAGGTCATTTTCACAAAAATAAACTTTACCCTTAAAAGGTTATAATAGTATATTTATAGGGAGAGAAGGTAATCCCTTCTCCAAGCTTTTCCATTTTCCTTCTTTTAGCTAATTAATTAACTAACTATTATTTAATTAATTAGCATACAAATTAAATAACTATATACTAAATCAAATTTAATGTAAAGTTTATTAATTAATTAACATATAAATATCACATATTTATATGCATATATCTTTTTATGAATCCAAATCATATAAATTTAATACTCGAGTCTCATTCAAATACTTCTCTTTTATAATATAGTTTGGATTGTAAATCATATCTATTAGAATTCAATATACTTTATACTAATCATATTAATATAAATTTCTTTAATTAATTTGAACAAGTCATTCCTTTTAACTGTTTTAGCAAGCTAACAAGGAGACCTTATGGACCTATGATGTGTGGACGTAACTATACATATCGAAGTAATAAATCCCAAAATAGGGTATCGTCCTCAGGGACCAACATGAGTAATTATTTCTAAACTTAGTTATCACAATTCTTCATTAATTTTATCCAAGCAACCAAAAGATGATTTTTATCAATGATTACAAGGAACAAAAATTCAATCACACACAAATACAATTCAGAGTGAAACTAATCCAGTGTGTTGTTTCATTTAGGAAGTACAATGAATTATGACATGCAACTATTTAAATCGATAGATTGAGGCTAGAAGTTTTAAAATCAGGAAATCCTCTCTTGAGCTCAAACCATCCTAATAACTAACCATGGACCCGAATCTCTTCTATCGCTTGATTAGCTACAGCATTAAGGCCCTTCAATCGCACCCCTTATTATTCTAAATTCATCCATGCAATTTCGAATAACAATCTAAATTATTAGGTCCAGGAAATTAAATTCTCTCTCGAGACATCTAAACAACTTAAGTTCATTTAATTAATGATTAGTTAATTAAAAGCACTAAACACAAACAATTTAGATATCTATCCAAAATCAATGAATTTTAAATTCAAATACTCAAAGTAATATCTCTAAAATCCACAAACACCCTAGAAACAGAGTTTAGCTTCGCATGATTCCAACTAATACCTCTAAAAAAGAGCTAGTTTTCTATCCCTAATTCCATCTATTTTATACGATTCTTGTGCATAAAATGTTTGTTTTATAGATAAAATTCATCTGGAGGACCAATGGAGTCACACAGTAGAAACATATGAAAAATTGGTGTCAAAATCAAAGAAGTCACCAAAAGTTACAAAAATGCAACTCAATTAGATCATCTGGCAGCGTCACAACCCCACCTCAACGCTTCGGTGTGGTGCTTGAAGGAAGTAGCTTTAAAATATGGAAGCGTCGCAATGCTACCGTACGACGTTGCAACGTTATAGATATTTATGGAAAAAGAAGAAACACGCATGTGCCTTGTCGCAATCCACTGTCGCACCAGAGTCACAATGCTCATTCAATGCCTGAGGTCTGAATACGACAAAAAAAAGTTGCAACGCTCTTCTCAACATTACAGCACTGTGACCTAAATATAAAAGCCAATTTTCAATTTTTGCACGTGAGAGAGACAAAATTTCCAAAAAATTTAAAAGTACCTAGTGAAATTCTACCCTAATTTCATTATTCTTTCCATTCTTTTTGTATTCTTTGATTCTTTACTTGTAATTTCATTGAATTGATGGAAGAATTCAACATTATGCAAGGCTAGGTAAGTCTTATTTCTTGGGAATTTGTCAATTAGTTAGTTCTTGAGAATTTTTGTATCTTTCTTATGAATTTTTGCTATTCTTGGTTAATTCTTGCATGAAATCTTAAATAGAAATTAATTGTGATGAATTGATGAATCAAAACTCTTATTTTCTTGTTGGCAATTTCTACTAGGCTACTTTGCATAATAGTAGAAGAGGTTGCAAAAATTAGATTTTCTTGCATTGAATAAAGACCTTTTTTTATTCTTGCATGATTAATCTAGTTTATAATCATCCAATTAATCAATCTTTAAGAAAAGGTTTTCCATTTTAGAGAACGTCACAACAAAAAACCCTAGAATCTAATGCAAATTAGGATAAAAACATGATAATTGCTTTCAAGTGTCTTTTAATAGTTTAGGGTTAATTGGAATTCAATTTCTTGATTAATTACTTGGGCTATTGGGCATTGTTTGATAGGTTGTTGGATTGTGTAAAATGCATAACGATTTTGAATTCGGTGATGGAACCATACCTGTTGATCAAACTTCCCACGATTATTTCCATAGAATTTACAAGTGTATTTTTATGCTTAATTTTTGTGTCTCCAAAACAATAAAGATTTTCAAATTACTTTCTTTTGATTTCTTTTACAAACCAAACCCCCTTTTCCAAATAATTTGTTGTTTTATTTAATTTTCAATCGATACCCTGTGGATCGACCCGTGCTTTCCACTTTTACTACCTTTTTCAATACTAGTTGAAGGAACAGAGTATTACAAATTTATTTGTTTAGGTTTGGGTTTTATTAACGACGTAGATATTCGATCTAACACCAACTATAAACTAACACCTCTCGAGCCAATGAGAGGTTGAGGCCCCATTTTTCAAGACCCGAAATCAGGTGTTAAGGGAGCAATTTATCTATGTTCCCTATGATCGGGATGAGCAAATTCCTTCTTGTGTAGGTTTGTTCCCAACTCCCTACTTAGAAAAAATCCTAAAATGGTAGGCTTATTGAGTTGGCTAGCATGGCCACTCTCACCCATACAGATCAAAGGGTTGTCCTCATAAATAGAAGTTTACAACTCACACAAGACTAAGATCAAGTCACCTATGGTCATCCTAGTGAAATATTGGTTTCTTCAAGTAACGGTGTTATAAAGAGAAACAAATCATTTGCGGTTCAGTCTTGTATAAACTCTTCATACAGAATACCCCTACTCACATGTCTCCACATGAATAATATGACTCATATTTTCTGTAACATCTACAGCTCATGTAACAATTACAAAGTTGGTCATATCGTAGTGTTACCAAGATAAAGCTTATCCATTTACTGCGGATCTTTTACGTTATAATTTGAACATGGACCACTTGTATGTATACCATATACTGTGCAAGTGACATTATGTAGCCTTAGATCTTATTTTGTTGGATTGAATTAATTCAGTTTGAGTGCCAAATAAAATACCTATTGTTTTATTAAATAAATAATTTTTTCTTTCAAAATACAAACTACAAGATATGCTAGATTTACGACAATAAATCCAACAATCTCCCACTTGCCCTAAAGCGAATGGGATGTGTAGTATCAAATACAATACAATAAACTAGGACATACAATATACCCAATAAAATCTCCCACTTGCCCTAGATTAGATGACTCATATCCCGTTGACGTAAACTTTTAAGGTGGCCCTCAAAAACTTTAGCCGTGAAAGCCTTTGTAAATTGATCAGCAACATTATGCTCCGAAGCAATCTTTGTGACGATCACATCTCCTAGTTGAACAATCTCCCTAATGAGATGATTTTTTTGCTCAATATGTTTTCCTCATTTGTGAGTTCGAGGCTCCATGGAATTTGTCATAACACCACTATTATCACAATAAAAGGGAATGGGAAATGCCATGTTTGGAACGACTTCCAAACGTTAGAAATTTTATGTGCCAGACAACTTCTTTTGCAGCTTCACAAGAAGCTACACATTCTTCCTCCATAGTGGAATGTGTAATACATCCTTACTTAATGCTACATCATACTATAGCCCTTTCATTCAGAGTGAACACTGATCCTGATGTGGATTTTCTAGAATCCTTATCATTCTAAAATCAAAGTCAGTATATCCTATAAGAATCAAATCCTTAGCACCATACACAAGCATATAGTTTCTCGATTTTCTAAGATACTTGAGAATAATTTTAACCGTTGTTCAGTGATCAAATCCTAGATTAGATTGATATCTGCTGACCACACCCATAGCATGCTAGATGTTGAACCTAGTACACAGCATGGCATACATAAGGCTACCTACTACAGATGCATAGGGAATCCGTCTCATTTCCTCAACTACTTAAGGGTGTCTTAGGACATTCCGACAAAATAATTCCATGCCTAAAATGTAATGAACATTTATTGGAATTCTGCATTGAATACCTAACAAGAATTTTTTCAATATACGATGCTTGAGACAAGGCTAGTGATTTGTTCTTAAGATCCCTAATGATTTGGATCCTTAGAACAAACTGTGTCTCACCCAAATCTTTCATTTGAAATTGAGCAGCTAGCCATTCTTTAATAGTCAGAAAACCTACATAATTTCCAATGAGTAGGATATCATCCACATACAACACTAAGAAAGTTACTGAACTGTTAATGATCTTCTTGTAAACACAAGGTTCATAGATGTTTTGATCAAAGACATAAGATTTGACCGCAACGTCCAACCTCATATTCAAAGATCGAGATGCTTGTTTCAATCCATAAATGGACCAATATAGCTTGCAAACTTTTTTCTTCTTTTCTTGTTCAATGAATCCTTCTAACTGAGACATGTAGATTATCTTATCAAATTATCATTCAAAAAAGGCACTCTTGACATCCATTTGCCATATTTCATAGCCATAATATGTGGTAATTGTCAAACCCTACCCCCAGACCACCTTCTCAGTCTAGAAGAGGGATGCGATTGCAGCAGTTATCAACCCTTGAGTTGACACTTACTGCCTAATGATTCTTGCGGAATAACTCTGATACCATACTATAACTTATACACAGCGGAATGATTAAGTCAAAGAGATAAACTATAACAGATTAAGTAGGCCAATCTTTTATTACGACAGTGTATAACGTTTATACAACTTAAGGACTTAACAATAAAGTTTACAATGACAATTGTAAAACTCTCCGAAAGTGTAATTAGGGCACGTGGCAGACCTTGACCTTAGTAGCACCTTGGAACTCCTCATCTTTTGCTGCATGGAGGGGGGGGGGGGGGGGGAGGGGGAGAATTAAGAAAACATTGTGAAGAGTGTAAGCTACTAAGCCCAGTGAGTGGTTCTTTTAAGATGAAAATTCATTTTAAAAATCATCATTTTGGGAAACCAAGTACATGTTGGCACTCACACTGAACTCAAGTACAATCAATGGCATAATCACGCGGCTACTAATTTGTATTCCAATATCAACACATAGCAAGCATATTCTATCATCAAACAGTACAATCACCTATGGAAACCTTCCTATGACCCCAATTCCCGCCAATGTGCACATCGACCATTTTATTTATCCCGCTAGTAATGCTTAGGTACTAGACCATATTTTTCGTCGGTCGTCACCGACTATTATTTCACACCGACCGAAGCCGACCATATTTTCCCGCCAAGCACCTTTTGTTAAGCATGCTAACCACATCCTGGGCATAATCGCAGTTTCCATAGTCACACACAAACAATATCATGGCAACATCATATTACCAAAGCATGTAATTTATATCTACAGATGCATATATTCCAATATCAGAGAATAAAGCTAAGTGAATACTCATAATATGCATTTAGTATCAAAGCAACCTAACACTCACGATATATCGAAACTATAACGCTATAACACTCACACTATGTGTTAATTATCAAAGCTATAACACTCACGACATATGTTAACTATCGAAACTATAACACTCACACTATGTGTTAATTATCAAAGCTATAACACTAACAACATATGTTGAATATAAAAAATATAACACTCACAACATATGTTAACTATCAAAACTATAACACTCACCTTAATTGCTTAGGAGCCTTTCTAATAGTTCCCTTTTCTACCTCGGGCTCCCTTTTTACCCCTAGAATCTAGATCCAACTTTCAGCTTAGATTACTCATAGTTCTAAACCTTATTTTAAGATACTTTCTTCTAAAACACTATTCTAAAATGTCTCAGTAAGCTTACCATAAAATCTTAGCTCATAACTCTTCATGGTTTAGCCGGAATCATCCAAACATCAAGACTGGCCCAGCTTACCCGATAGCTTAACCCCTCTGTCTTTTTCTCATTATCCAGCCCAATTCCTTAAATATTCTTCTCCGGAAGCCTCACCATGAACACTAGACTCTCTTATATTTCATATGGCTTTGGAATTACATCAAACGCTCTAGTAGATTGGGAGATCTCCTCGTCTCAAATTGATGCATTCTCCTTCACCCTCACTGTCCAATGCACTCTATTCTCCCCCTCTTTTTATGAATTTTATGATTTGTGATTTGAAAATGAAATCCCAAAGGCTCTATTTATAGGCGTCCAAACCTCCTATGGTGTTGACACCACCTACTTAGCTGCATGGCCAAATTTAATCCTCCCTTTATCAACGTAGGCTGACTTCACTTTGGTTCAATGTGTTCTTCCCAAGCGCATCCAACACAATTTCTTAGGGTTTAAGAATTTTTCTTAATCGAACACCTAAATTTTAATTGATGTTTGCCCTTACATCTTCAAGCTTTATTTATATTCAATTTAGGGTTTTCAATGCATAATCTATAAGATCGTGGCCAAATTCAACACATAAATGCCCGGCCGTTCGATACACATGCAGTTTCCTTCGATCGCATGGGCGTGACGTTCGAATGAGGCATTCAGTCTGCTCTCGCTCTCTCCGCTCTCACTCTCTCCCACTTTCTCGTTGGTCTTGCTCTTTCCACTCTCGCTCTCTCCCACTTTCTCGCTCACAATCTCGCTCTCTCCACTTTCACTCTCTCCAACTTTCTCACTCAAACTCTCGCTTTCTTCACTCTCGCTAAGGATCTCGCTTTCTCCAGCCTTCTCGCTCATTTGGCTCTTGGTAGTGTCGCTCTCTCCATGTTTCTCGCTAAGGATCTCGCTCTCTCCAGCCTTTTCGCTAGCTTGGATCTCGGTAGTGTCGCTCTCTCCAGGTTTCTCGCTCAGGATCTCGCTCTCTCCAATCTCGCCAGCATCGCTCTTTCCAATCTCGCCAGCATCGCTCTCTTCTTCTTTCTCTCCACCCTTTCTCTCCAACTTCGCTCTCTCTCAGTCTCTCGCTCAGCCAATCTCGCTCTCTCCCATTCTCTCACTGCCTCCACTCTCGCTGGTGTCCCTCTCTCCACTCTCATTCTTTCCAGTCTCGTTAGCTACTGTGAATATGGTTTATCTCCGTGCAACTTCCACACGAATTTTCCCAAATAATTTTCTATATTTTCCTCAGTTCTTCAATCCTTTCTTCACTATTCAGGATTTAAGTCTTCAATGTTTTCTCTCCTTTTTATCCTTTTAGGGTCCTCTCTACTCCTACTCCAGAATCAAATATGGTTATCGTAACTATAATACCTAACCATTATAGTTTCATTCACTCTTAGTAATTGTTGATCCACAGAAGGTGACAATTATTACAGTTATTATGACAATTGTAAAATTATTAGATTATTTACATAACATAGAATTTAAGTTTCTCCTAATTAACCCCTTAATGACTTACTTAAGTAGGAAAATGGAGATCCAGGTTTCACAGTAATGGACAAGAGAATCCAGATAGATTTTAGTATAGCAACAGGCAAGAATGTTTCCTCATAGTCCACTTCCTCAAACCGAGTATAACCCTTTGCTACTAATCTCGCCTTAAAAGTTTGCACCTTTCCATCTACACACTTTTTTCTCTTATAGATCCACTTTCAACCTATAGGTTTAACTTCATTAGGTTTATCTACAAGTTTTCAAACATAGTTGAAGTACATAGACTCCATTTCTAGATTCATGGCTTTAATCCACTCGTCCTTGTCCACATTACCCATTGTCTGCTTATAGGTCAATGGATCCACAACGTCATCATTTTATATGACATCTCGAGTTTCTATTAATCCTAAATATCAAGTACGTTGGATTGCAATCCTCCAACTACGTCGAGGCTCCCTTAACTCTTGAGTAGGATGTGCTTGACAAGATGAAGCAATATCAACAACTCTTGTTGAAGTGTTTCCTTCTTCAACAACTCTAGTTTAAGTTTTAGTAGTTTCTTTGGTAATTTCATTTAGTACGGTATTACTTCTTAGTCTATGTTCTCTAATGTGGTCTTCCTCTACGAAAGTTACACTTTTTTTATACAATCACTTTATTCTTTTTTGGATCATAAAAGTGACCACGTCTCGTTTCTTTGGAGTAGCCTACAAAGAGGCATAATTTTGAACATGGTTCCAATGTATTTTTGTCACAAACGCATGTGCACCCCCAGAATGACATAGGTATAGAACTATAACTCATCATGGATTGAACCATGTCTAAGAGGATTTTGTTTCTCCTTTATAATACACTATTTTGGTGAGGTGTACCGAGTGTTAAAAGTTGAGATGTGATTCTATGTTCTATCATATAGTTATGGAATCCAATACCTATGTACTATCCACCTCGATCTAATCGAAGTGTTTTTATCTTTTTACCCAATAAATTCTTAAATTCAGCCTTATACTCCTAAAACTTTTCAAGTTTATCAGACTTATGTCACATCAGGTAAACATACCCATATCTAGAATAAACGTCAGTAAAAGTGACAAAGTATTCAAACCCTCCTCTTGCTTTAATACTCATCGGGCCACAAAGGTCTGATTGTATAAGCTTCAAGGGTTTTTTTGGCTCTATAACCTTTTCCAGAAAAAGGTTGTTTTGTCATTTTTCCTTCTAGACAAGATTCACATATTGGTAAAGAATTTTCTTCTAACTCGTTTAGCATTTCCTTCTTAACCAACCTCTCAATCCTATTCAGATTAATATGATCTAGTATTAGATACCAAAAATGAGCATTTTCTTTTGGAAAAAACTTTCTTCTTTTGTTTTGTGTGATTGCAGTATTGAAGATTTCAAACATTATGGAGCATTTTAGATACTAACGGCCTTAGTACATATAAGTTACTTTCGTTTGTTGTAGAACATATATGAACACCATTTTTCAAGAAAAACACTTTATCACGAATAAAACATATATTATAAGAGTATTCTAACAAACATGAAATTGAAATCAAGTTCCTCTTAAGATTAGGAACATAGTAAACATTGTCCAACAATATAAACTTTGAATTGAAAAATAACTATAAGCTCCCAACTGCAACTGTTGAGACGACCTCTTTTGTTCCAACCCGTAGAGTCATCTCTTCAACCTCAAGCTACTTTCAAGAACAAGTTTTTGATAAAGAAGTACAAACATGGTTAGTGGCTCCTGAATCAAGTATCCAGGTATTATTATCATTTTCCACTAAACACGTTTCTAAAACCAGTAAATCATATTTACCTTCTTTTGCATTCTTCTTTTTAGCCAAATACTTAGGGCAATTTCTCTTCCAATGTCCATCTTGATTACAATGGAAGCTGGTTGTTTTTGCACCCTTGAACTTTTTGCCTTTTTTGACAGTAGTAACAGTGGTGGCTTTATTCCTCTTTCCACCCTTTTTCTTCTTCCACTTTTTGACACCAGAAGAGAAAGGATGTAAAAACTTAGTTCCAGGGGTCAAACCATTGTGGAACTTCTTGTTGGAGAAGGCAACATTTGCCTCCCCACTAGTTCTTTTGACTTTCATTAAAGACTCAAAAGTCTGTAGCTCGTTAAGCAGGGTGGTAAGGTTGTAGTCAATTTTTTTCATAACATAATTGCTATGAAATTGTAGGAAACTATCTAGTAAATATTCCAGAATAAAGCTCACTTGACTGGGCTCATTTATGAGACATCTGTTCATCTCGGCGACATTGAAATGAATAATCATGTTAAGGACATGTTCTCTAACAAATGATACTTCCGCCATCCGTGCATTGAAGATGAACTTAAGAGCTGTTGGGGTTGATGCCCTAAAGTCTCATGTCTTGTAGTTTGTAAACAGTTTTAACAAACGCTTGTGTCCTTAATACATGATATTTACTTCACATCTTGATTTTTTGCTAATTTACTTGTTTTATTTTCTTTACCACAAACCAATAAACATAAAATCCATGGTTATCTATATGTAACTCAAGCATGTATGTGGTGACATACAAGTGGATCTGTCTTGAGTGATAACCAAAATGGTCTGTAGTATATGGACAAATGAGGGAAACCTTATCCTGGTAACGCTACGGACACGGCCCACTTTGTGGAACGGTCACAAGTGTTGTGACTTGTCACAGATGGTCTGATCCTGATTATTCATGTTAGGGACATGCGAGCGAGAGCGTCCTATATAAAGAGTTTGTATAAGACTTGACCACAAAGTGTTAACGTCTCGTTATATAACACTGTTCATGACAGAGACTTTACTTCACTAGGATGACCTCAATCCTGAGTGAGTTGGGAACTCTTGCCATTTAGGGAGGTCTTTTGATTTGTATGGTTGCGAGTGGCCAGGTCGCCGATTCAAACCTACCATTTTAGGGAATCGTCTAATTGGGGAGCTGGGAACTCAGCTGCACAAGATGGAATTCACTCCTTCCCCGAGGCATGGGTAAGTAGATAGATGGCTCCCTTAAGGGCTGATTCTGGGGCTTGAACGATGTGGCGCCACACACATTCGCCTAGCCCGAGAGGTGTTCACACATAGTTGGACTATGTTTTATTGTTCATTAGAGAAATCAGTGGTACTTAAGGAGTGAGATAAAACTACAGGGGCAAAACGGTAAATTGGCCCAGTTGTACTTACGAGCATCTGTGAAGGGTCATCGTACTCATGATTGGTTATATCTGATGGACATAGAAATATATCTGTGGTAAGAAGAGTTCAGCTATTGTTCTTTAGTGGAATGCCTGATAGTTAATGGATGGTGGATCTCGTGGCTAAAGAGTTTAGTCAGCTATTCACGTACCATTGAAGCTTCGAGCCACAGGTCCATTAGGTCCCCTGGATAGCTTGGATAAAGTCGAGAACCAGTATTTGGGTTAATTTGAAATGTTCAAATTGACAAGAGGAAGTTCGATTATATATGATATAATTGGACTGGTTATTTATATATGATATAATTGGTAAATGTATGAGATACATTTTTATGGAGGAAATTAGATATAAATATGATTTATATCAAGTAGAGGAGAAAATACTATAGTAGATATGGATATCAAACTATAGGGTATATGATTATATTAATTAATTAATTAATTGATTAATTATATGATAATTAATCCTTTTTCCACGTTCGGACGTGGGTTAGTGGGCAACATCAGTTATAGTAACTTATGAGTTAAAATGAAAAAAGTTTTCATTTTTGAATCATGCAATCAATAATCCACCATTTCGACCAAAAAGATTTCGTGAAAGCGCGCTGGTGTTTTGTAAAACGATCGCTCGAGAGCCTATACGATAGTCGCTTCTCCGCCTAAATGATTGTCCACCTCGCGATTTGACTAAACGATTGTATATGTTTTCCTAAACGATCATTTAGCATGTCTTACATGATCGTGTAGGTCCTCTATGCAATAAGCATTTCTGCTATACGACAACATTGTTTTCTCTCCCACTTGTTTATTGCCTACACGACTCATTTTATCTCTGTCCTCTACCAAATTCACCAAAGCCCACCCTTTGGGTTTTCACTCTAAGAATACCTGGGGCTCATTAGTGGTGGTGTCGTCCCCGTTGCAGCATTCGTGTTCGCATTGATCGTGCTGTTGCAGTCAACGTTCCCGCCGGGCATTGGTAGATCTATTAGAGGGTTCCGTTGCATTGGGGTTTTGAAGTTTGAAGATAGTCTTCAACTGGTATGGAACTTTGTCTCCTTGTTATTTATCTTGTTTTGAGCATGCCGATAATTAGACTTATTTGCATAACTGTATGTGTTGAATGCATAATATTGTATTTTGGTCTCGGTGAGATCAGAGCGATTCGAACGCACTCATGGAACTCATCGATATGAGATCCTTCAATTGGTATCAGAGGCAGGTTCTGATACTTCGATTTCATCTGTTAAAACGAAATGACATATACATTCATGGTGGGTGCATTTCTACGTTGTTTAATTGTTAAATCTGCCTTGGATGTGTTGGGTTAATGGATGTTTTCGGGATGTTTAGCCTCGTTTTGATTTAGATCCTTTTACATTTGCGGTTATTTGTAAAGGCGCTTACATTTTTAGGCATTAATAATCGTTATCGAGTCTGTATTCAAAGTTTGTTTGAAGTTTTGAGTCGTTCGTCAACGTTTTGGGCAAGCGTTATGGCTCTTCAAGGAAGGAAGAGATCTAGGGTTGATCGTATCGTGTAGAAGATGTTCTACGTGATCGTCGTTGATCGCATCGTAAAGATGAAGGTGTACGCGATCGCCATTGAACGCATCAGTTAAACGATGAGGAATGCGATCAAGGGTCGCATCGGGTTGACGATCGAGTACCCGATCACTGAGTATCGCGTTGTATAGACGATGAGATGCTCGCGGATCGCTTAACGCGCGGACGCGCTAGACGATCATTTAGGTCAACAAGCATCATCACTTAGTAACTATCTAAACGATCGCTTCATATCGCAAGGTAAATCATTTACTTGGTTGCACACATCGTGTATATGATGAGATGTTCGCATATCGTTTAAAGCGCGTGCGCTAGACGATCATTTAGGTTAGCAAGCTTCATCGCTTAGTAACTGACTAAACGATCGCTTAGTAATGCAAGATAAATCGTTTACCTGTCATCGCGCTACACGAGCGCATAAACGATCAGGCTTTGCAACCTCCTTGTCGTCTACGCGATCATTTACTTACGCTTCTATCGCCTAATGCACGCTGAACGATTGTCTACCTACTAGAGTTTGCTGCACGATGAAGACCTTATGGCGATTCAAGACTCGGTTCGCCTATGAACCGGTTTGCTCGATGAAAAATGTAATAGATAGGGTTTCTTCATTTTGGTTTTTGTAAAGGCTCATCCTGGTCCATTAATCCTTTGTTTATTATATGCGATGTATGTTTTTTATGTCATATGGTATGCACATATAGTAAATTCCATCTTAGGTTATGCAATGGTCATGCATCATCTCTTTATTGTAATTGTTATAATTTAGAGAAGCATGATTTAATTATGTAAGAGCATGCTCATGCATCATATAATATAAGAGTTATATTTATGCATGCATAAAAAGTATAGACATGCATCATCTTTATATTATAAATGTTATAGTATAAGGGTGAATGATAGCATGTTTGCTTGGTTGTTACGCATTATACAAAAGTTATGTATAGTAATGACTGGACATTGCATGTAGCATGACACGTATTTTTATAGACGTTATAAATGTCTCGTTGTGCGCAATGGTTTTAGTTATTTCTTTTCAAAAGTTAAAGAGAAAATAGAACTAAAAGAAATAAGAAAGATATGCATGCTCACTTAGGTTTTATTCATGGTTTTAAAGTATTTAAAACTTGGATCACATAGACCTAAGATCACGGTTCTAATACGATTAGCAACCTTAAGGCTTTAATCTTTTAATCAGTTTAATAGGATTAAATTGGCTAATAAAAGGTTAAAGTGTAGCAAATCTATCTATAAGGGACCTTTTGTCTAAGGGAGGTTCTGTCTAGGCTGTGGTATTTATGTTGACAGAAACATAACACCCTTACCTGGGAACTTATCTGAAAAGGTGAATTAGATAGATTTGGTGCATGCATGCAAGTTAAGGACAGTTCATTAAAGTGTTTAAATGTGACTACTTAAACTTGTTCATATTTCATAGACAAACGTTGTTTATGAGCAGAGTATAAAAAAATGACATAGACTAAAATCAGTAGCCGGATTGCCTAGGTTAATGAATCCCTAGGTAGAACATTCAGTGGGAGGTACTTGAGGTATGAGATGCTTCACTTAAACCTTTCGCGTTTCTCCTAAATAGTCCACACCGTGAGATCTACCCTCGGCCTCGCGGCACCTTTGCATGTCCCCCCAACAGATGGTGTTTGGGTAGGTCAATATCAAGGTGGATAGAGAGAGTGTTCATAGTAAGTGGGAGCAAGAAGTGCGACAATATATCCCTCGGTCTCCCTCGTTAGGTTGAATAAAGTTACTGTGCATTGCCTCAAGGCACCCTAGGAGTGTCCCCATAAAGGATGGCAGTTTTGCGCATTTCTTTATTTGATCTTCTGTAAGAGGATAAGGTAACTTAGTCTCTTGTCCTAATCTGTTTTTTCTCTACGGTAAGCGCATTAGGACGGGACTCCAGTACCGAAAGCGAGGGGTTACACTTACGCAGAATAGTTAAAGGCTAATGATTTTGGACCAAAAAATTGTGGTTGTTAGGTTTAGTTCAAAGAGTTGGTTCTGCCTAATGGTTCTGCAAAGGGGAAACTGATCACCCTACCGGTGGCATTTGTCCTGCCTCACTGGGGCATCATTGCAAAATAGAAGTCTATAACTTAGGGTACTTGAAACTGTTTTGCAAAATTGATTGGTTTAAAAGTGGTTTAGCAAAATCTAATAAAATTTTGTTCATATTTTCAACAACATTTTAAAAAATGGCAACAGCCACATTATCGTTGTTAAGCGTCGAAAAACTTACTAGCGATAATTTCGCAACATGGAAACACATGATCACGACGATCCTAATCATCGAGGTTCTCATGTTCGCTCTCACGAAGGCTTGTCCTCCTATTCCAGCTCCAAATGTCGCTCGAAATGTTCGGAAGGCATACGAGCGATGGACAAGGGCAAATGAGAAATCCCGAGCCTACATCTTAGCAAGTCTTTCTGAAGTCTTGGCCAAGAAACATGAGCCCATGGTTTCAGCACGTGAGATCATAGAGTCCCGACGGGGGATGTTTGGACAACCGTCTGAACAGCTTATGCATGAGGCTCTTAAATACATATTCAACTCCAAAATGCAAGAAGGCACATTTGTTCGTAAACATGTGCTAAACATGATGGTCCACTTTAATGTGGCGGAGTTGAATGGGTCTACCATCGATAAGGGTAGCCAGATTAGCATAATCCTGCATTCTTTGCCAAGAGCTTCCTGCACTTTGTAGTAATGTGATTCTTAACAATGTGAAGTATAACCTTACAACTCTCCTCAACGAGTTGCAGACATACCAATCTTTACTGAAAAGTAAGAAGAGGCAGAAGGGTGAGGCAAATGTTGCATCATCCTTTAGGACGTTCCATAGAGGTTCGACCTCAGGAATGAAGTCTGCACCTTCTGCTTCTAACTTTGCAAAGAGGAAGAAAAAGAAGGGTAGTAAGGGAAAAGGGAATGCACCTGCTAACCCACCGCCAGTCGCCCTAAGGAGGCATCCACAGGTTGCTAAGGGAAAATGTTTCCACTGCAACCAAGATAGAAACTGGAAGAGGAATTGTCCTCAATATCTGAAAGAGAAGAAAGCAGCCAAGGCCAAGGCCAAGGCCAATAAAGGTAAATGTGATTTACTTGTGCTTGAAACTTGTTTAGTGGAGAATGATGATTCAGCCTGGATAATTGATTCAGGTGCCACTAATCATGTTTGTTCTTTTTTTAGGGGATTAGATCTTGGCGACAGCTAGAGGCTGGTGAGATGATGATGCAAGTAGGCACCGGGCACGTCATCTCAGCTATGGTAGTGGGAGGACTCCAGTTAGCTTTACAGAATAGGTTTCTTGTTTTAAATGTTGTTTATATTTTTTCTGAACTAAAAAGGAACCTTATTTCTATAAAGTGTTTATTGCAATGTAAATATACTTTCTTTTAATGTGAATAAAGCTTTTATTCCTAAATATGGTGTTTTTATTTGCACAGAAAATCTGGAATCGAATTTATATGTACTAAGGCCGTTAGCCATTAATTCCCTCCATAATACTGAATTGTTCAGAACTTTCGTAACTTAATCAAAATGTCGATGAATTTCTCCAAAAGAAAATGCCCAACCTTAGCATCTACGTTTAGGGCATTTCAATCTCAATAGGATTGAGAGATTGGTGAAGAATGGACTTCTAAGTGAGTTAGAAGAAAATTCTTTACCTGTGTGTGAATCTTGCCTTGAGGGTAAGATGACTAAACGACGTTTTACTGGAAAAGGTTATAGAGCCAAGGAGCCTCTTGAGTTAGTACATTCTGACCTTTGTGGTTCTATGAATGTGCGAGCCCGAGGTAGCTATGAGTATTTTATTAGTTTTACTGATGATTACTCAATGTACGGGTATGTTTACCTTATGCAATGGAAGTTTGAATCCTTTGAAAAGCTCAAAGAGTTCAAGGCTGAAGTTGAAAATACATTAGATAGACGGATTAAAACACTTCGATCGGATCGAGGTGGAGAGTTTTTGGACTCGATATTCTAGGACTATTTGATAGAATATGGAATTGTTTCCCAACTTTCAGCACCAGGTACACCTCAGCAGAATGGTGTAGCAGAGACGAGAAATAGGACCTTGTTAGACATGGTTCACTCGATGATGAGTTACGCTTTCTTACGGGACTCGTTTTGGGGTTTCGCAGTGGAGACTGCGGTGTACATATAATAACTTGTAGAAATACAAGTTATTTATACTGCTTTATTAGATATTGCGACTAAAAGAGAGGAAAGTTGTGTCAATTGTATGAAAATTAGCTAAGAAATACAATAATTATAAATTGTCGTCAATACACCCACTAACACCATTGTGATGGTAGAAAGGAATATTTCATGTTTGTTTTGAAGGATATCCAATCACTGTATGCGCTCATGGCTCAAGAGAGAAAGATTAACGCATCTACTTCGTATTGCGCCCATCATTCAGGAATGAATAACGATCAACGCAATGACAGTGGATGCAACAATCGATCCAGAATTGAACTTCAACCGCATGCAGGCACACGATTGAAGATGCAAATGAGCAACGCAATCACAGAGGATTTTTACACGTGTACAACTAACCAGTATTCATTTTTGATAGACTGATTGCATAACAGAAGGAATATTTATTCCACCATTCTCGGAATTTCCATAACAATAAAGTGGGGACCACAAGTCAGAGAGTCAAAGCTTTCATCTATAAATACCCTCAAAGAATTCACTAAAGATATACTTGATATGAGGGATAATTGATACGAGGCTATTGAGAGAGAGGTTGATCTGAGTGATGATCGGAGAAGATCTAGAAAGAAAAGAGACAAGGCCAAAAGGTGAGTCTCAGGGCGAATCATTCCAAATCCCCACCGTGAAGCTCTGTACCTAGATCAACTCTACCGGTTGAGCAAGCTAAGAGGGAAGCTCATCCTTCCATTCACTCCATCTACGCCGGCAAGCAATCTCTCCATCCAGATCGGTGTCAAGACATTGGCACTCTTCTATATCTGTTTCTAACTCTTATTCATCAATTGTATTTCATCTTCTTAGTCTATATCATTCACAACCATGTATCAGATGCTTGATTTTATAATTAAATGTCATGATCACTTTCATTTCCACATCTCTATCTAATTTTCCACCCTTTTCTCTACCTCATTGATGGTATAGAAAAGGGTGGAAATTAGAAGAAAAGTATGTATTTGGAAGCTTGACTTTTGGGGAAAAACTTGGAAAATTGGCTAAGTATAAACCTATATGATGGATGCGTTGGATGTGTTGGATGATGGATGCGTTGGATGATGGACGCATTGGATGCGATGGATGCGTTGGAAGGGACCAATGCGGCTGAAGGAAGTGAAGTTATGCGTTGGAAGGCTGCCCATGCGTCGAATGCCCTGCCGAGCGGCCATGCATTAAGCACCCATCCATATGTCGAGCGCCCTACCGAGCATCAATGCATCGAGCGACCTGCCAAGCGCTCATGCGGCCGAGCAAGCCCTGCGAGCGATGGCCAGTGCCTATGCAGCACGCCCATGTGTCGAGCGACCAGCGCCTATGCCAAGCGCCATGCGCCCATGCTGAGCAAGTCGTGTGGTGATACCTGGTGAGCCATGCATCGAGGATGAGTGGCCATCCTATACGTTGGTGATGGTTGGCTCTTGCGATGGTTAAGACTTGCGGTGGCTAAGTTGGGTTGCTATGCGTTGAGTAGTGGACTATGCATTGATGGTGCTATACGTTGAACATCCAAGGGTGGTGGATGCATACTAAGCATGAGCTCACATAGAGGACGTCATCAACATGTGTCTTCTTAGGAGGAAACCTTAAGCCTTAAGCATTTGAGGTGGTTGCATAAGGGGACATGCAAATTGAGCCCCCTTGCGTTGGCTATGTAGGAGAAGGACACTTATATTGCATTGGTCAAAAGTTGTGTTGGTAGTGTGAGGAAGAAGGCCAGTAGGCTATTCGACCAAGGAGCCTGGGGCTTTATGGCCAGTATGGTAGACACCAGGGAGAATGAAGTTACCTTTACATCAGAGCCAGTAGTGAGGGATTTTCCAGATGTGTTTCCAAAAGACCTTCCCGGATTGCCCCCGTAGCGGGAGATAGATTTTGCCATTGAATTAGAGCCAAGCACAACCCCTATTTCGAGGGCCCCGTACAGGATGGCCCCTTCATTCGCCCTAGTGTGTCACCATGGGGTGCACCTGTTTTGTTTGTGAAAAAGAAGGATGCATCGTTACGTCTGTGCATTGACTACAGAGAGCTGAACAAGGTGACCGTCAAGAATAAATATCCCCTTCCCAGGATCGATGATTTGTTTGACAAGTTATAGGGAGCTACAGTATTCTCTAAGATTGACCTCCGGTCAGGATACCACCAGCTGAGGATAAAGGACAGTGACATACCCAAGACAGCCTTCTATTCGAGGTATGGACATTATGAGTTCATAATGATGTCATTCGGCCTAACGAATGCACCAGCAGTGTTCATGGATCTGATGAATAAGGTGTTCAAGGAATTCCTCGACACCTTCGTGATTGTTTTTATTGATGATATTTTGATTTATTCCAAGACAGAGGCCAAGCATGGGGAGCATTTGCGGAGAGTTTTAGAGACATTGAGGGCTAATAAGCTATATGCTAAGTTTTCTAAATGTGAATTTTGGTTGAAGCAGGTGTCCTTTCTAGGGCATGTGGTATCCAAGGAAGGTGTCTCAGTGGATCCTGCAAAGGTGGAGGTAGTTACGGGTTAGGCTCGTCCAATCACGGTCAGTGAGGTGTGCAACTTCCTGGGGTTAGCAGGCTACTACAGATGGTTCGTGAAGGATTTCTCTCGCATAGCCACCCCATTAACTCAGTTGACCCGGAAGGAGGCAACATTTGTTTGGAATAAGGCTTGTGAAAGCAGTTTTCAGGACCTCAAGTAGAGGCTGGTTTCAGCCCCAGTTCTCACAGTACCGGATGGATCAGGTGATTTCGTCATTTTTAGTGATGCATCCAAGAAGGGGTTGGGATGCGTATTGATGCAGCAGGGTAGAGTAGTTGCTTATGCTTAACGTCAGTTGAAGAAGCACGAACAGAATAATCCCACGCATGACTTGGAGTTAGCGGTGCTGGTTTTTGCTCTCAAGATCTGGAGACATTACTTGTATGGAGAAAAGATATAGATCTTCACCAACCACAAGAGTTTGAAGTACTGTTTCACTCAGAAGGAGCTAAACATGAGGCAACGAAGGTGGTTGGAACTAGTAAAGGATTATGACTATGAAATTTTGTACCACCCGGGGAAAGCAAACGTAGTGGCAGATGCTTTAAGCCGAAAGGTGGCCCATTCCACAACTCTCATTACCGGACAGACTCACCTATCCAGGGAACTGGAGAGGGCAGAGATTGCAATTGTCGTGGGGAAGGTCGCGACACAGTTAGCATAGTTGTCAGTGCAACCAAGCCTAAGGCAGAAGATTATTGATGCGCAACGAGATGACCCTTATTTAGAGGAGAGAGTTCGTAGAGTAAGGTCAGGCCAGGATAGCGAATTCTCTGTGTCAACAGAAGGCGGCCTCCTTTATCAGGGGCGTCTGTGCATGCTGGCGGTTAGTGACATTAAGGATGAGTTGTTGTCAGAGGCTCATAGTTCCCTATTCTCGGTCCACCCCGGCAGCACCAAGATGTACTAGGATCCGAAACATTACTATTGGTGGAACGATATGAAAAGAGAGGTTGTGGAGTTCGTCAATAAATGTTTGGTGTGCCAGCAGGTGAAAGCCCTGAGGCAGAGGCCAGCAGGCTTGTTACAACCATTAAATGTACCAGAATGGAATTGGGAGCATGCGTCTATGGACTTCATCGCGGGGTTGCCTCGAACAGTTAAAGGTTTCACTATGATATGGGTCGTTGTAGACAGACTTACAAAGCTAGCACATTTCATCCATGGAAAGTCCACCTTTTCAATGAATAAGTTGGCACAGATATACATGAAGGAAGTGGTAAGATTGTATGGAGTACCCGTGTCCATTGTGTCGAACAGAGACCCTCGTTTCACGTCTAACTTCTGGAAGAGTCTCCAGGCAGCATTGGGGACCCGGTTAAACTTTAGTACAGTGTTTCACCCTCAGACTAATGAGCAGACAGAGAGATTGAATCAGATACTGGAAGACATGTTGCGTGCCTGTGCCATAGAGTTTTTCGGAAGCTGAGATGCTCACTTACACTTAATGGAGTTTGCATACAATAACAACTACCAGTCCACTATTGGGATGTCAACCTTTGAGGACCTATATGGGAAGAGTTGCAGGTCCCCTGTGTGTTGGGATGAGGTAAGAGAGAGGAGATTTTTAGGACCTGAATTGATGCAGACCAAAAATGAGGCCATACAGAAGATCAGGGCTCGTATGGAAACAGCCCAGAGCAGACAGAAGAGCTATGCCGATGTAAGACATAAGAACCTGGAAGTTGAGACTGGGGTGAAAGTGTTCTTAAAGGTGGCACCCATGAAGGATATTCTGAGGTTTGGCAGGAAAGGAAAGTTGAGTTTGAGATTCATTAGACCTTTCGAGGTCCTGGAACGAGTTGGCCTTGTAGCATACCGTTTGGCCTTGCCCCCAGCATTGTCTTCAGTTTATAATGTCTTCCATGTTTTGATGCTAAGGAAGTATGTGGCAGACCCATCCCATGTAGTTGACTACGAGCCTTTACAGTTGAATGATAACTTGAGCTACGAGGAGAAGCCCATAGAGATTCTTTCCAGAGAAGTAAAGACGTTACAAGGATGAAGGCCCAGCATTGTCTTGTGAAAGTTTTGTGGCAGAACCACAAGTTCAGGGAAGCCACCTGGGAGCGAGAGGTTGAGATGAAGGCCCAGTACCCGGAGCTTTTTCAAGGATGAACTTTCGAGGACGAAAGTTCTTTGAGGGGGGAAGAATGTAACATCCCACACCTTTTTAATTATTTATTTATAATGTAAAACTTTTCCCTTTTCAGTAATCGCCCTTAGTTGAAGGACATGTTCGGAATTCTGAATTAAAAGTATAAATGCGAGGATTTAAGTATTTTCGTGGAATTTCTTCAAAAATTATTCAATTTGAAAAGTTATGGCAGGAATTAATTATTTTTGGAAAAAGGAAAGAAATTAAATAGTATAAAGTGGATTAAGGAAAAGATCTAATTAGAGTTATACTATTTTCCTTTTATTATTGTTATTATTATTATTATTATTATTACAATTTTTTATTATCATTATTATTATTACTATTATTAGTATTTTTTTAAAATAAAAAGGGCCCCCTTCCTCACCTTCTCCCTCACCCACACGAGCCTCCATTTTCTTCTTCCTTGTCGCACACCCAGCCGCCACACCCCCAGTCGCCGTGCGCCTCCAACTGACCGCTATTCGTCAACCTCGAAGCATCGCACGTCCGCTTTCAACCGGTCGCACCACTGGATCCAGCCCCCGTGTGCCACCAGTCACCCAGCCGTGGACCTCCCTCTAGTTGCGTTGCTCGCCATTTGTGAGTTTCAGCCGACCAGATCCCGTCGGTCAGACCACGCCACTCGTCGTCGCGTCGTCCCTTTCAGCCGTGCGTTCTGTCCGCGAGCAACTAGAAGCTCTTCAGCCGCTGTCGTGAGCCTCCATCCAACCGAGCCGCTCATCCAAATTCCTTCCAGCCGCGCGTCTGCCGCTCTAGCCTCACCACTGCCGATCGCCGTCATCCTTGCCGCGTCGGGTCCGCTTTGGTCTTTGTCGTAATCTTGGATTAAGGGTAAGTGTAAATTGTTTTGATTGGATTCCTTGAGGATTTTGAGAATTCACTAGAGTTTGGCCTTAAATTGTTGGTTCACGTCATGTTTTGGATGTAGGGAAAAATTTTTAGGTTGCTGAAGTTGTCGTCCAGCCGAGTAAAAGGGTAGTCGATGAATCTTGGTGAAGGGTAAGGTTCTAAACTTATGTGGGTTGTTAAGCATGTTGTATGTTTATGAATTTCTCAATTTAAGTTTAACTGAACCATGGACTGCGGCCTAAAATAATTTTCCATGATGTCGGGTGTTAGGTTTGGATCTTGAGGTGTCCTGGTGTCTTTGTTTTGGGTGTTTTTAAGTTTGATCCTGTGGGCTTTTGGTTTCGTTGGACAAGGAAGAGGTTGAGCTTGCTAGTTTCTGAAGTTTGCGAGTAAAGGTAAGTAATCTTATCACTGGAACTGCCCACGAGCCAGGCTCTAGTTGTATGCTAGCATGAAAAGTGTATGTTATGGTAACTGTTAGCATGTTGATTGACAGTATGACTTGAATCAAAGTATGTTCTGGCACAAATTCTGATTTGTTTACATACATACCTAAGTGCTTGATCGTTAGTATATGATAGTATGTGTTTTCATATGTCGATGTCTGATCTGCTGGCGTTGAGGCATACTTGTATGTTGTGGCTTTATGATATAAGTTATACATGGATGATGCATAATATGTTGTTAAGAATTTTGGGTATGTGATGAAGCCATGGTATTAAGGATTTTTATGTATGCTTTAGAACCGTACAAATGTTGAATCTTAGCACGTTAGGACTGTGTGAATATCCTCATTGATTAGTTAGATGCTCACCAGTTTTTGTTTCCTTCGGGATTCACCAGTTTGTGTTCCTTCGGGATTCACCAGTTTGTGTTTTCTTCGGGATTCACCAGTTTATGTTTCCTTTGAGATTCACCAGTTTTGTGTTTCCTTCGGGATTCACCAGTTTGTGTTTCCTTCGGGATCGGGATTCACCAGTTTGTATTTCCTTTGGGATTGGGATTCACCAATTTGTGTTTCCTTCGGGATCGGGATTCACCTGTTTGTGTTTCCTTCGGGATTCACCAGTTTTGTGGGCATACTTAACTACAATAGGATAGGACTCAGTCTCTTATATGTTACATGTATTTATGTGCCATATGTTGGTATCTAGAGGACATAGATGCCTAGCCTGACCCCAGTGGTGGGGTTACTTACTGAGTATTTTATACTCATTCTTTCTTATGTTGATGTTTCAGGTAAGGGTAGAGATGCACCGGCGATGGTGCAGCGGAATTCATAATCGAGCCACTGGGACTAGTTTTTACGCTTCCGCATCATGAGATTTAGAGTTCTTTTCATGTTTCCCGTAATATTTAGTTTTGATGTTTCAAACTTATTATTAAGAATTTTTTTTCATATGTACTTATTAACCTTTATGATTTATGAGTACCCTATTATTGTTTTTAACAATTCCATTTAATAAATGTCTTTTGAACTTCTCTTGTTTTTAATTAGCATTTATTTCAAATGACTGAGCGTCGTTTTAAATTCTTTGTATGCTTTATTTTAGTAACGGCCTTACCTAAGTCCTAGGGGGTTGGGTCGTTACAGAAAGCATGTTTTAAAGAAGATTATTCTCATGCCACCTAGTTTTACAAAGTGATTTCCAAACAAACCATGAGTTATGTTTTAAACGCATGCATGTGTGGGAAGTTTGTTGAAAAGCTATTTATGTGTTAAATATACCCAGCATGCATTAGTATCTTTAAAGCCATGTTTTGTATATATGTTATACTTTTACATACTTTAAAGAGAAAGTCATTTATGACTAGTTTTACTAAAACGCGATACCGAAGGACATTTGAAAAGGTATCTGCCCAACTAGATACCGAAGGATATTTGAGAAGGTATCAAACCAACTTGGTACTGAAGGACATTTGAGAAGGTACCAGACCAACTTGATACCGAAGGACATTTGAGAAGGTATCCTAGTAGCTCGATACTGAAGGACATTTGAGAAGGTATCTAAGCAAAGTACCTAAGGTCTGATGGTACTTAGTATGGCCACGTGCACGTAGGTAGTTAGAGTCAGAGATTGAGCAAAAGGATTCTCTCTTGATTAGCATTTTGTGTTGGGATCATTTTTAACCACAGCAGGGTTATTCTCAACTGAGAAACAGTTTTAATGTTTTATGATTAAAAAAGCCTTATATGCTTTATGCTTGGAAAATGTTTATACTATAGTACAAGGTACTGTAGAAGCTTATATTTCAGTTTAAACTCTTTATTGAGATTTTGCATGAGAATCAGTTATCTTTCTTAAGTCACTCACTAGGCTAGCAAGCTCATCCCGATTTCAAATGTTCTTCTTTCCCCTAGGTAGCGGTCAAATCCTTAGAAGATAGCTTTGCATCTGCTCTGCCACTAAAGGAAAAAGATATTGTAACCCGTCGGTTTAGGTAGTTACTGTAAATATTGTACACATGTTATAGTTGTTCATATAGGGACTAGGGTTTTTGGTCTTTGGGACTTATGAATCTAGTATTGTAATGACTCTAAACATGTTTTGTTTCTGAATTAATAAATTTGTGGTCTATAAGGCATTCTGCTGTATATGAGTTATATCTAGGTATCAGAGTTATTCCGCAAGAGTTATTAGGTAGTAAGTGTCAACAAAAGGGTTGATAACTGCTGCAGTCATGCCCTTTCCTAGGCTGAGAGAGTGGTCTGGGGCGGGGTGTGACATGCTAGACGACATCTTCACTTGTGAGAGCAGAAGTGAAGATCCCATTTTGATCTGTCGATAGAAGGTCAGAAGAATGCGTTAACTAAAGCAAGAAGTACTTCCAGAGATGGAAGCAACATTGTGTTCACTACGTTCGTCCCTGTTTCACCACAGAGATATGGAAAACGCGACCGATCACTGAGAGAAGTACGCCAAGGGAAAGCGGAACTGTACTTATATCTTTAACATAGTTAAGAAACTTGCTCTGTTTATATTAATTATACTTTCTCTTCTATTTTGCACATAATCCTTACCACCGCAAACACAATCTTTGTATAATCTTCACAGTCAGTCTCAACCTCGATATCTTGTATCATGTAACTTGTATCTTGTATCATTATAGCTTAGGTTTATTTTATCGCACTTTACTTTCATCGCAATTTACTTTATTATCACATTTTTATCGCTTATCTTTATTTTACTGCACAATTTACTTTATTGTATGTACAAACAACACTTTTATTAAATTGAAAAAAACCCCTGGTCGCATATATCACGAACGTAACACAATCAACCTAAAACAATCCCTGTGTTCGACCTTAGATCACACCAAAAAACTTGCGGTGAAATTATACTTGGTTTCAACGCAAGGAAACTTGTGACAACGCACAGATACTACAAGAACATTCATTAATAACGCATATCTAGAAGTAGTATCGCATATCATCGGAATCATCCATGCATTGTATGACATAAGAAGATTAATTTTATTCATTCATATTCATACATGTCAACAAGTTTATGGCATCAACATTTTATGTCATCAAGCTTAGATTAAAATTATGTCATCACATGCGTTACAACATACTCAACTGCATTCCTCCAAGAGTGTTGCAAGAACACCTTGGAGTTGTGGAATGGGCGTAAAGCTGGTTTACGTCACTTCCGCATTTGAAGTTGCCCTGCACATGTGCTTAAGGCTAATCCCAAGAAGTTGGAACCACAGTCGAGGTTATGCCTCTTTGTAGGCTACCCCAAAGGTATAGAGGGGGTTATTTTTATGATCCGACGGAAAATAGGGTGTTTGTTTCAATAAACACTACTTTCCTGGAGAAGGATCATATAAGGGAGCACAGTCCATGAAGCAAAGTCGTGTTATGTGAGCTTTCCAATGAAACTACTAAAACTTCAACAAGAGTTGTTGAAGAGCCTGCTAGATCAACAAAAGTTGTTGATGGGAGTTCATCCAGTAGGTCAGTTCCGCCTCAAGAGTTGAGGGAACCTCGACGTAGTGGGAGGGTTGCGAACCCACCCGTTCGCTATCTTGGTTTCACGAAAATCCTTACTATGGTGGTTGATGCGTATTTTTTGATGTGGAATTATGGATGAAATGAGGTGATGGTAATGCGTTGAGCACTCAAGTTTTCTAGTGGAATCCAAGTGTAAACCCCACTAAGTTTCCTGATAAGTCCAGGGTCGAACTCAGGGACTTGAGGAAATAATATGCAGTGGTAATTTTCAGAAGACTTTGCGGTAACCAAATAAATCAAGTAGTTGTTGGGAATGTTGTTTGCGGTGATAAAAAATAAATAAATGCGGCGGAGTTTGAAAAGAGTTAATGAATGGAAGATGCGATGAATATGCGGTGAACGGGTTGAGAAGGGTTTCGGCTAACACTTCCTAAGATGCGGTCATGTTATGCGATCATGCAACACACATACAATAGTAAACCATCTCTCGATGCGAATGCTACGACTTCGAATGCTAGAACGCATACGATATATGCGATGAGTCTATAGGACCTACACATAAGCCTCTATTCTTATTTATGCGATGAAAAAATGACACATACACAAATAAGGCGACCACATAATATCATACCTATCTCTAGGATGCATGTGATGCAGGTTGATAAATAGAGCTTATCTCTAAGTCCCTATCTCCTATTTATGCCGTTCTAATCTTACTTTCTCGAGTTTAGATTCTAACCTAACTTTCTCAAGTCTTAGATTCTTTCTTTATACTCTCTCTCGACTAGCTCTAAATAGGTGTTGGACACAGCATAAAACAAGACAATCGCATGCGATGAAGATTCTAGGTCATGTTACCTTAGTTCTTCTCAATCCATTCGATAAGTTTAGCTACTCATGCATGCTAAGAGAATGAACAAATGTAGAATAAGTACTTCCATTGTATAGATATAAATTTGAAGTACAAAATAACATTGCAAGAAGAGAATAAAGAGCCTGGTAGTAATTTCTTGCTTCCCAGGCTTTTACATTGTCTTTTCTACTCGTGTTCAAAAGATAATCTCTCTCGTGAGAGTCAGCCCGCTCTCTGCATTCTATGCCTCCGGGTTCTCTCCCGAGTTGCCCTGAGCGATCTTCCGGCGTCTTTACTCTTCTCTTGCTCTGCATTAAAAATGAAAGAAAACTATGAACATGGCTAAAGCTATGGAGAAATTTATCTAAGTATCCGAACTCGTGAACCAGTGAACCCCTTTTCTGAAGATGCCTTCGGTAATTATAGAGCTTTGAGGAGAAAGGTGGCTTCTCTCTTATGATTGCATAGATGGAATGGCTTTAATTCTCTAATTGATGCACCGAATATTTGTTACCAAAAAGCTGAATGTACTTGTTATCGTTAGCGGCTTGTCAGCTTAATTCGGATTCGACCATCATCAGCTTTCTGTCCCATTGTGATTAATTATGCCTTTCACCCAGATGTGCCCACCAGGTTACGTCGGCTCTATGTGACAATCTTTCTTGAGTAGATGTATGCAATCATAAATTACCGCAAAGTCTTGCGGTAATAATGTGCTCGTCCGTTAATTTCTTGTGATCGCACTTTTCACCTTGTGTCAACGCATATTCTGCATAAAAATACAAAAATTAACTGTTTCTATGCGATGAACGCATGCAACCGCAATGTTATGAACTTAATGCTTTTTGGACACAATCTAACATATTTTATTAATGCAAGCCAACATTGTTTAAGAACTTAGCACTGTAATAACGTGCATTTTTGCCTGTTATCAGTGGCAGATGGTGACATTGAAGATCCGTTGTCTTTTAAGAAGGCAATGGAGGATGTTAACAGGGATCAATGGGTCAAGGCCATGGATCTCGAGATGAAGTCGATGTACTTCGACTCAGTATGGGATCTTGTAGATCAGCCTAATAGGGTTTGCCCTATAGGTTGCAAATGGATGTACAAGCACAAACGGGGTGCTGATGGGAAGGTACAGACCTTCAAGGCTCAACTTGTGGCAAAGGGTTATACCCACGTAGAGGGAGTCGACTATAAGAAGACTTTCTCGCCTGTTGCCATGTTAAAATCGATTCGCATCCTCCTGTCCATTGCAACTTATTATAATTATGAGATTTGGCAAATGGATGTAAAGACGGCCTTTCTGAATGGCAATCTTGAGGAGACCATTTATATGGTGCAACCCGAGGGATTCATAGCCTAAGGTCAAGAGCAAAAAGTTTGCAAACTAAATCGGTCCATTTATGGACTGAAACAGGCGTCTCGATCTTGGAACATACAGTTTGATACTGCGATCAAGTCGGCTTTGAACAAAACGTTGATGAACCTTGTGTCTACAAGAAGATCATCAACACATCAGTAGTCTTCTTAGTGTTGTATGTAGATGATATCCTACTCATTGGGAATGATGTAGGTCTATTGACTGAGGTTAAGAACTGGATAGCGACCCAATTCCAAATGAAAGATTTAAGAGAGGCTCAGTTTGTTCTAGGTATATAGATCTTTTGGGATCGTAAGAACAAAGTGCTAGCACTATCTCAGACATTGTACATTGACAAGATGTTGCTCAAGTACTCGATGCAGGACTCTAAGAGGGGCCTACTGCCGTTTAGGCATGGAGTCACTTTGTCTAAGGACATGTGTCCTAAGATGCCTCAAGAGGTTAAGGAGATGAGACGGGTCCCATATACATCTACCGTTGGTAGTTTGATGTACGCGATGCTCTATACTCATTCAGACATCTGCTACGCTGTGGGCATAGTCAGTAGGTATCAGTCTAACCCCATCTAGGGTGATAGGCATAGATTGATCTTTCTTATCTTATGTCACACAACGCATGGATGATTATAACGCAAGTTTAATATAAAATGATGCGATGATTCTAAATAAGCACATGGAAGTGATGAATGATGGAAATGGAATGTGGATGATGTGTTATTAATCTACTTGTTAGATTCATGCTAATTGCCAGGGGATTAAGAAAACATCATGAAGAAAGCGATTCATGGAGGAACGGAAATAGACAAAAAGATGGAGATGAAAATGATCATGACATTCAATACTAATATTTAGCGTCTGAAACATGGTGTGAATGATAGAGATCAAGAAGATGAATACATTTGATGATAAAGAGATAGAAACAAATATAGAAGAGTGCCAACGTCTTGACACAGATCTGAACGATGGATTTGCTTGTCGGCGAATGGAATGAATGTAGAGAAGAGCTTCCCTCTCAGGCTTGCTCGTCTGGTAGAAGTGACCTTGGTACAGAGCTTCAATGGCAGGGATTGAAAGGATTTGCTCTGAGACTCACCTTTCGCCCTTGTCTCTTAAATCTTCCCAGATCTTCTCTGATCAGGCTCTTCAGACTAGTCTCTCTCTCAATATAAAAATATCAAAACATGCCCGTATCAAGTATATTTTGCAATGGAATTTCATATGTTATTTATAGGCTCAGCTTTGACTCTCTGCAGTGTGGACCCCACTTTATTGTTATGGAAATTTCGGAAATGGTGGAATAAATATTCCTTGTGTTACGAAATCAATCCCGTCAGAAATGTACAACGGTCAGCTGTACACATGTCTGAATCCTCCTCAATTGCGTTTCTCTCTTGCATCCTCGATCGTTTGCCCTCATGCAGTGTCATTTTTTATTACCACATGCGGTTGAAGTTGCATTAATCGCTTAGTTCTTGATTGATTGCCGCATGCGCTAGCATTGCGTTGATCATCTATTCATTCCTGAATGATGGGCGCAATGCGACGTAGATGCGTTGTTCTTTTTAACTTGAGCCATGAACGCATACGGTGACTTGATTTCCTACAAAACAGACTTGAAATATTCTCTTCTACCATCGCAATGGTGTCAATGGGTGTATTGACGACAATTTATAATTCATGCATTTCTTATCTAATTTCTCTACATTTAATGCAACTTTTCTTTCTTTTGGCCACAATATCTAAATAAAGCAGTATAAATAACTTGTATTTTCTACAAGTTATCACACCCTCAAATTTAGATATATACTTGTCCTCAAGCATATCTTCTACTAAGGCAATATTGCTCAATTCCTATCCTAAATTTTACGTCGATTTGTTGCTCCAAATGCTCCACCTAGGCACATTACTTAACATCACAATTTTCTTTCTATCCTTGAAAATTCATAACAAAACCCTACTTTATTCTTCTATACTACTAATTTTTGCTCAAAAATGCTTTTCTAGTTTTTAAAAAGAATTTTACCTCTTCTTGTAGAAACAACTTGATGCGTCTGGATGCGGTGGTCAAACTTTGCGTCATTTATTAGAGACTGTTGATCATGGTTACACCTTTCGTTTTGGCTTGTTCCCACGGGTGTCATGCGAACATCCAACTACGGTTGTGTGCCAATCTCAACTTTAACTCTTGAATTTCAAAGGAGTTGTCTCTTATTTCTTTTATTTTCCCCTTTTGCATTTTTCTCTTTTCATATTGTGTTGTTCTTGGAAACCCACCTTCGTTTTGGCTTGCTCCCACGGGTGTTATGTGAACATCCAATTACGAGCAGGCTCCTTTCACAACTTAACTCTTATCAGGTTGGGATTTTTTTTTTAGGTTTCCCTTGCGCTAACATTAGAGTTTATATGAAATTATTATTATTATTATTATTATTATTATTTTGTGATAATGAGTGCATTTTTCTTAATGTCGCATCACTTGATCTCATCTGCTCAAACCTTCCCCACCCCCAAATTTAGAGATGTGCAAGGTCTTCATTGCGTTGTTTGGACAAAATAGACAAACACTTAGATAAAATTTCAAAAAGAAGGTTTGAGTAGAATTTTGAAAGAAAAAGGTAAAGTATTGCTATAGCTACGAATTAACTAAGTGTTAGTCATAAAATACAAGGTGTGGGAAATGTTTCTAAGTGTAGGCATATTATATATCATGGCAGTGCAATGAATAACGCAAAAGGAAGGATCAAGAATATAGCAAAGTTGACAAATGATGATAAAGAAGAGGCACAGGCATATAGAGAGATTTGCTACTCAATTTATTGAAAATTAACTAAGTATACAAGTAATTACAAATATTGAAATGCAAAACTTTTGCCTATACAAAGAATCAAAGAATTTAGATAAGCATAGAAAAATAATGAATTGCAGTTATCTTTTGAATTTGATTCAGACGGGTGCACGATTAAAAATTACACCGTGCTTCCATTAACGCAAATACAATTTTGCTAAGGACGGGCAACAACACATGTATTCCCGCAACACACCCCTTAACTCAATGCATTTCTGGAGGACGGGTGCACGGTATTTCTACCAGCGCAACACTACCTCAACATAGTGCATCTTCGCTAAGGATGGGCAGAGAACACATCCCTCAACGCAATGCATTTCGGTGTAATGGACACAAAGTGTATCTTGTGGGTACAAGATGCACCCATCATCGCAATGCATACCGAGTGTTGATTGTTTTATTATTATATTTCATCAACGGAAGTCATACGGATTTTGCGGTAATAATTCTCTTCTTATTACACAATCATTCACCAATTGTGAAGAATAATGCATTTAAGACAGAAAAGTAAAGAATAAAGAGAACATGGAAATAAACGCAAGAGAATTAAATGAAGCATAAATTCAGAAAGTCATAAAAACAAATTAAATGAAGCAATAAATGACAAAGGTCATAAAGCAATAAAGACAGGAATTAAGAAAGCATGTAAACATAGAATTGAGATATGGACCAGAAGATAGTTTTCTTTGATGAACGCAATCCACACCTCTATAGGCGGTCCAGCTTGCCTGCCCAATGTCTTCAGAGACATTGTTCTCCTCCTGGTCTCATCCCGCAATGCATACGAGGAGAGACATGATCTACTTCCTTCGAGAACCACACCAAATATGGAGAATGCATTGCACATTTCTCAAACCTTGCATTCTCCGCAACCATAGGTTTTGAAATTTCGGCGTTCAATCTGGTCCTAATGTGCTCCTACACGAAAAATATACCTAATCACTGGGTCATCTTAGAATTTCTGGATTGCTTTAGTACTCATAAACCGTCAGATTGCTCTCCGCGATAAGCAGTCAGTACAAAGAGATCTGTCCTACACATACTACAAAAGTACTCAACACTAACCGTTACCAATCCTCAGCAACGTCGCCATCAACCTGATTGGCATAGATTGATCTTTCTTATCTTATGTCACACAACGCATGGATGATTATAATGCAAGTTTAATATAAAATGATGCGATGATTCTAAATAAGCACATGGACAATGATGAATGATGGAAATGGAATATGGATGGCGTGTTATGCTTATTCAAACTTTATGCGACACTACTTCTAGATGTATGCATTATTAATGGAATGCTTGTAGTATGTCATGTGTTGTCACAAGTTTCCTTGCGCTGAAACCAAGTATAATTCCAACGCAAGTTTCTCGGAATGATCAGAGGTCAAACACAGGGATTGCTTAGTTAATGCGTTACGTTCGTGATATATGCGACCGGGGGTTTTTCAATAATAAAAGATTGGTTTGTACAGGTATTTAAATTTTCGGTAAAGTAAAGTTACGATAACAAGGTAAAAGAGCATAAAAGTAAACCTAAGCTATTATGATACAAGATATAGGATACTGAGTTTGAGACTGACTGTGAAGATTATACAAAGGGTCGTGTTATGCGGTGGCAGGTCTTTATATATGAAACAGAAATAGAAAGGGTAATTAATATAAACATCACAAGTTCATTAATTGCGTTAAAGACATAACTATGCTTCTGGCCTCTCGGTGATCGGCCGCGTTCCCACATCTCTGTGGTGAAACAGGGACGAACGTAATGAACGCCAGGTTGCTTCCATCTCTGCAAGTACTTCTCGCTTTAGTTAACGCATTCTTCTAACCTTCTCTCCACGGGCAGAATGGCATCTTCACTTCTGCTCTCACAGGTGAAGATGTCGTCTAGCATGTTTAGCTAAACATATTTATTTCTTTAGCATAGATTAATTTACTTGTTAGATTCATGCTAATTACCAGAGGATTAAGAAAACATCATGGAGAAAGTGATTCATGGAGGAACGGAAATAGACAAAAAGATGGAGATGAAAATGATCATGACATTCAATACTAATATTTAGCATCTGATACATGGTGTGAATAATAGAGATTAAGAAGATGAATACAATTGATGATAAAGAGATCGAAAAAAATACAGAAGAGTGCCAACATCTTGACACATATCTGGACGGTGGATTTTCTTACCGGTGAATGGAATGAATGTAGAGAAGAGCTTCCCTCTCAGGCTTGCTCGTCCGGTAGAAGTGACCTTGGTATAGAGTTTCAATGGTGGGGATTGAAAGGATTTGCTCTAAGACTCACCTCTCGCCCTTGTCTCTTAAATCTTCCCAGATCTTCTCTGATCAGGCTCTTCAAACCAGTCTCTCTCTCAATATACAAATATCAAAATATGCCTATATCAAGTATATTTTGCAATGGAATTTCAGAGGCTATTTATAGGCTCAGCTTTGACTCTCTATAATGTAGACCCCACTTTATTGTTATGGTAATTCCAAAAATGGGGGAATAAATATTCCTTGTGTTACGCAATCAATCCCGTTAGAAATGTACAATGGTCAGCTATACATGTATCTGAATCCTCTGCAATTACGTTGCTCTCTTGCATCTTCGATCGCTTGCCCGCATGCGGTGTTATTTTCTATTACCGCATGCGGTGTTATTTTTAATTACCGCATGCGATTGAAGTTGCGTTAATCACTTAGCTCTTGATCCATTATTGCATGCCCCATCATTGCGTTGAAAGTCTATTCATTCCTGAGTGATGGGCGCAATGCGATGTAGATGTGTTATTCTTTTAATCTTGAGCCATGAACGCATATGGTGACTTGATTTCCTGCAAAACAGACTTGAAATATTCTCTTCTACCATCGCAATGGTGTCAGTGGGTGTATTGACGACAATTTATAATTCTTTCATTTCTTAGCTAATTTCTGTACAATTGACGCAACTTTCCTTTCTTTTGGCCGCAATATCTAAATAAAGTAGTATAAATAACTTGTATTTCTACAAGTTATCATAGGGTCACTAGACCGTAGTGAAGAACATCCTCAAGTATCTTCGGAGAATGAGGGACTACATGCTCATGTATGGTTCGAGGGATTTGATCCTTATAGGATACACGAATTCTGACTTTCAGACTGATAAGGACTCTCGCAAATCTACATCAAGGTCAGTCTTTACTCTTAACGGAGGAGCTGTAGTGTGGCAAAGCACTAAGTAGGGGTGCATCGCCGACTCCACTATGGAGGCAGAGTACGTAGCGACTTGCGAAGCTGCTAAGGAGGCCGTCTGGCTCAAGAAGTTCTTGACAGACCTGGAAGTTGTTCCAGATATGTCTAGGCCTATTACCCTCTATTGTGATAATAGCGGGGCAGTGACAAACTCCAAGGAGCCAAGGAGTCACAGGCGTGACAAACATATAGAGCGGAAATATCATCTGATCCGCGAGATAGTGCATTGAGGGGACGTGATCGTCACGCAGATCGCTTCGGAGCATAATGTTGCTGACCCGTTTACGAAGGCTCTCACGGCTACAGTGTTTGAGGGTCACCTACGGATCATGGGTTTACAAGATCGCCCACGACTGGACTAGGGCAAGTGGGAGATTTTCTTGTACTGGGCTTTTATGCCCTAGTTTATTGTTTTGTACTAAGATTTTTGTACACCCCACTTCGCTTTAAGACAAGTGGGAGATTGTTGGGGTTGATGCCCTAAAGTCTCATGTCCTGTAGTTTGTAAATAGTTTGTACGAACGCTTGTGTTTTTAATATATGATATTTACTTCACATCTTAATTTTTTGCTCATTCATTTATTTTATTTGATTTACCACAAACCAATAAACATAAAATCCCTGGTTATCTGTATGTGACTCAAGCATGTATGCATGTATGTGGTGACATACAAGTGGATCATGTCTTGAGTGATAACCAAAATGGTCTATAGTATATGGATAAAGGAGGGAAACCTTATCCTGGTAACACTACGGACGCGGCCTGCTTTGTGGAATGGTCACAAGTGTTGTGACTTGTCACATATAGTCTGATCCTGATCATTCGTATTGGGGACATGCGAGGGGGGCGTCCTATACATAGAGTTTGTATAAGACCTGACCATGAAGTGTTAACGTCTCGTTATATAACACTGTTCATGATAGAGACTTCACTTCACTAGGATGACCATAGGTAACATGACCTCAATTCTGAGTGAGTTGGGAACTCCTGCCATTGAGGGCGGTCCTTTGATTTGTATGGGTGCGAGTGGCAAGGTCACCGATTCAAACCTACCATTTTGGTGATTCATCTGATTTGGGAGCTAGGAACTCAGCTGCACAAGATGGACTTCACTCCTTCCCCGAGGCAGGGGTAAGTAGATAGATGGCTCCCTTAAGGGCTGATTCCGAGGCTTGAACGATGTGGTGCCACACACCTTCTCCTGGCCCGAGATATGTTTACACATAGTTGGACTATGTTGTATTATTCATTAGAGGAATCAGTGGTACTTAAGAAGTAAGACGTAACTACAAGGGAAAAATGATAAATTTGCCAGCTGTACTTACGAGCATCTGTGAAGGGTCATCGTACTCATGATTGGTTATATCTGATGGAAAATATATCTGTGGTAAGAAGAGTTCAGTTGTTGGTCTTTAGTGGAATGCCTGACAGTTAACGGATGGTGGATCTTGTGGCTAAAGAGTTTAGTCAGCTATTCACGTACCGTTGGAGCTTCGAGCCACAAGTCCATTAGGTCTCCTGGGTAGCTTGGATAAAGTTGAGAACCAGTATTTGGGTTAATTTGAAATGTTCAAATTGACAAGAGGAAGTTCGATTATATATGATGTAATTGGACTGGTTAATTATATATGATATAATTGGCAAATGTATGAGATACATTTTTATGGAGGAAATTAGATATAAATATGATTTATATCAAGTAGAGGAGAAAATACTATAGTAGATATGTGATATCAAACTATAGGATATAAATATAATATGATTATATTTATTTATTAATTGATTGATTAATTATATGATAATTAATTCTTTTTTCACGTTCGGACGTGGGTTAGTGGGTAGCATCGGTTATGGTAACCGATGAGTTAAAAGGAAAAAAGTTTTCATTTTTGAATCGTGCAATCGATAATCTGTCATTTCGACCAAAAAGATTTCGTGAAAGCATGCTAGTGTTTTGTAAAACGATCGCTCGAGAGCCTATACAATAGTCACTTCTCCACCTAAATGATTGTCCACCTCGCGATTTAACTAAACGATCGTATACATTTTCCTAAATGATCGTTCAGCATATCCTACACGATCATGTAGCTCCTTTATGCGATAAACACTTTTGTTATACGATAGCGTTGTTTTCTCTCCCACTTGCTTATCGCCTACACGACTCGTTTTTACTCCGTCCTTTACCAAATTCACGAAAGCCCACCCTTTGAGTTTTCACTCCGAGAATACCCAGGGCTCATTAGTGGTGGTGTCGTCCTCATTGCGGTGTTCGTGTTTGCGTTGATCGTGCTGCTACAGTCGACGTTCCCGTCGGACATTGGTAGATCTATTGGAGGGTTCCATTGTGCTAGGGTTCTGATGTTTGAAGATAGTCTTCAACTGGTATGGAACTCTATCTCCTTGTTATTTATCTTGTTCTGAGCATGCCATAATTAGATTTGTTTGCATAACTGTATGTGTTGAATATATAATATTGTATTTCGATCATGGTGAGATCGGAGCGATCCGAACACGCTCATGGAACTCATCGATATAAGATCCTTGAAGAGCATCATGCATGGCTTGTGATGAAGGTTTTCCAAACATTTCATGCTGTAATTCCATGATCTCGCTTGCAGTGATCATGATCTCATGCTTTTTCATGAGGACTTGGGTTAAGCCTGCCAAAATGTAGACTTTGGCCTTATTACTTAACTTATCTACCTCTTATAAGCATCACGAAAATTTCGTGACGTGTTGGGCCCAAGGACCGGAGGACATTCCTTTGTCAGAAAGAATTTCAGGTCGTCTATGAACAAGACAATATCTATAATATTCTTCCAAGTTGTATAATTTTCTCTGGTTAATTTTTCAGTTTTATGAAGGTTCAGTGTAGCACTAATCATTTTGCTGATACAAAACAAATACTTATATTACAAACTTATGCAAAATTTTGTTTTAATCCAATCAGATTAGCAAAAGAAATAATGAACCCCAACATCATTTTATTTTGCAATGATATTCCAGTGATTTGGAATCAATGCCACCTCGGGGCAAACAGATGCTCTTTCACTAAACTGAGATGTTCTCAATCAAATATTGCACCAGAATAACTCTTATTCCTATAATACTTAATTACCATTGATTTGGTTTAGAAATCATTAACTACCTTACTATTTTCTTGTAAGTGTAACCCTTCATTTTCAACCCTATAATCTCGCCCCAACTAGTCTGCCTCAGGGTAGAACGTAATTGGTGCAATTGATTATAATGATCTTATCAATTTCTAGAGTTTGTTATGTCCATTTCCCATACAAACACCACAGGATGTGTTGACACAGGTCCTTCTCCCACTTACTATAAACACTTTCTCCATTCTCCTTGATATTGACCCATACAAACATCTTCCTAAGGGAGGGTGCGCCCAGGACACCACGAGGTCGATCATAAATCTCACCTTGTGAACTCTTAGGGAGAACATGAGTTGAAAAATAACATATCATATGCATCTTTTTCCTCCCACTAAGTGTTTTAAAAAAATTGGTTTATTAACTCAAAAAAATCCGGCTAAATAATTTAACTAAATCCTTATTAATTTGCTCAATATAACGTGTATATTGGATATTTAACAATATGTGATTTTATTTACTAAACTCTTTAATAAACAAAAACATCTATTGCATGCTTATAAAGTATTTGACTAATTCATCTCGAAGGTCGGTTCCCAAGTAGGAATGCTCCATTTCTATCAACTTAAATACCCCAGCCTAGATAGAACTTCCTTAGACAAAGGTCCTTTATAGACAAATTATTTTGTAAACTTATTTTTTTACGAAATTTATTCTAATCCTATTAAAACAAATTAAAAGATTAACCTATTTCTAATCATATTAGAAATACCTTTAACATAAGTCTAGGTGAATCAATTTTAAACCATTTAATATTAATTTGGACCTATGTTTGCATGCAATTTTTTATTATATATTTTAATCTAGTTCATTAAACTTATAACCATTATAAAACGATGAAATTATTAAAAACCAATAATTTGCATATAATGAAATTGATCAAATATATCTAAGTAATGTCATGCTTAATGCAAAGTTTATTTTCATTTAATAATAATAACACTTATAATTATCATCCATGAAAATAAACATACATATTCATTTTCATTAAAAATAATATAACAACTATATTATTACTAATGAAAAAATTCACATACTATCATACTAGATAACAATTTTATTCTAGTATGATGTATGAGCATGCTTAATTAATCATGCAACCATATAATATAATACTTATATTGACAAAGATACATGAAACATGTTTATTCTAAGGAGAGATTTTCAACTATATGACACACATTATGCATTCACTTTGATATTGACCCATACAAACACTTGGCACCCATATGTGTGTCATACTAATTTAATTTACTAATTAATCATACATCACATGCAAAATTAAATTAAATAGCAAAATAGACCGAATTTGACACCCATAAAATTTTTTAATTAAATTAATGTAACTAATTCATATTAATCTAATTAATTAAAATAAAATAAAATAAAATAAACAAGAAAATTCCCTGCGTAAACCCATAGGAAGACTCAAACCTGCAACCGCTTAGACGAACTACCACGCGTATGCCTCGCTCAGAGTGTCGTGATGCTACAAAAAATCCTCACGTTCCACTTCGCGTTGGAGAGTCACAGCCCAATGGTACAACATCGTGATGCTGCATCATAGAATGTACAATTTGCTTCGAAATTGCACCAAAATCTCCATTTTTCATCACAATCATCAACAACACTTGCAAAATTTGTGACCCAAACTTACAAACTCAATTACTAAATTAAATGCCTAAAAACAATGGGCCCTTACATGATCAAATAAAGTAAAAATGGTAATCTAAAGTGACAAATTCAAAAACGTTTATTTGCATACCCACATTCATAATGCAGAGAAAACAACCCCCATTTTTCTCTAATTTTTACTTTTAAAAACTAAAAATCAAAGTTGCAAAAATTGGGTTCTGATACCAATTGAAGGAAATTCAATTCTCGTGGAAGCGTATGATCGCCTTACAATTTTGAAAAACGATTTTGTGAGAAACTAAAATCAGTAAGTTCATGGAAATATTCAAAGGATAAACATACAAAATGACCTAATCATGCTTCTAATGAAGAATAAGGGAAGAAATGAACTCACCCTTGTGGATTCTTTTCCTTCTTCACGTTTTCTCCTCCAAAGGTCACCAACAATCTCGAGCTTCTCCACAAATAAGAATACCACCTCTAAGGCTACCTTATTATTCTCTTGGAATAAAAAAAGAATTGAAAGTGTGGGCTCCAAAACCTTTTGATGGAGGAATTTTAGAGAGAAATTCTTTTTAGAGAAGAGAGATTAGAGAGGAATGGTGGAGGTTGTTGACAAATTTAATCTAAGCTACAAGTCCATGTTCCCATTACCAGTTCCCCGGCAACGGCGCCATAAATTTGTTACGCAGAAATTGAATATGAATGATCTTATGTCATACAATGCATGGATGATTGCAATGATATGCGATACTACTTCTAGATATGTGTTATTAATGAATGTTCTTATAGTATGCTGTGCATTGTCACAAGTTTCCTTGTGTTGAAACCAAGTATAATTTCACCACAAGTTTCTCGGTGTGATCCGAGGTCGAACACAGGGATTGTTTTAGGTTAATTGCGTTATATTTGTGATATATGCAACCAGGGGATTTTCAATTTAATAAAAGTATTGTTTGTACATGCGATAAAGTAAATTGTGCAGTAAAGTAAAGATACGTGATAAAAATGCGATAATAAAGTAAATTGCGATGAAAGTAAAATGCGATAAAATAAACCTAAGCTATGATGATACAAGATACAGGTTACATGATACAAGATATCGAGGTTGAGACTGACTGTGAAGAATATACAAAGATCGTGTTGTATGGTGACAAGGCTTATGTGCGAAATAGAAAGAGAAAGGATAATTAATATAAACAACGCAAGTTTCTTAATTGCGTTAAAGATATTTCTTTGGCGTACACCTCTCGGTGATCGGCCGTGTTTCCCACATCTCTATGGTGAAATAGAGACGAACGTAGTGAACGCAAGGTGGCTTCCATCTCTGGATGTACTTCTTGTTTTAGTTAACGCATTCTTCTAACCTTCTCTCGACAGATTAGAATTGCATCTTCGCTTCTGCTCTCACAGGTGAAGATGTCGTCTAGCATGCTTTAGCTAAACATCTTTATTTCTTTAGCACAGATTAAGTTACTTGTTTAATTCATATTAATCACCAAGGGATTAAGAAAACATCATGGAGAAAGTGATTAATGGAGGAACGGAAATAGACAGAAATGTGGAAATGAAAGTGATCATGACATTTAATTATAAAATCAAGTGTCTGGTACATGGTTGTGAATGATTTAGACTAAGAAGATGAATTACAATTGATGAATAAGAGTTAAAAACAGATACAGAAGAGTGTCAATGCCTTGACACCGACCTGGATGGAGAGATTGCTTGCCGACGTAGATGGAGTAAATGGAAGGATGAGCTTCCCTCTCAAGCTTGCTCAACCGGTAGAGTTGTTCTAAGTACAGAGCTTCACGGCGAGGATTTGGAACGATTCGCCCTGAGACTCACCTCTCGGCCTTGTCTCTTTTCTTCCCCGATCTTCTCCGATCAACACTCAGATCAGCCTCTCTTTCAATAGCCTCGTATCAATTATCCTGTGTATCAAGTCTATCTTTTTAGTGAATTCTTTAAGGGTATTTATAGATGAAAGCTTTGACTCTCTGACTTGTGGTCCCCACTGTATTGTTATGGAAATTTCGAGAATGGTGGAATAAATATTTCTTCTGTTATGCAATCAGTCCGTTGAAAATGCACAACGGTTAGTTGTACACGTGTCAAAATCCTCCGTGATTGTGCTGCTCATTTGCATCTTCGATCATGTGCCCGCATGCGGTGTTGTTTTTATTACCGCATGTGGTTGAAGTTCAGCTCTAGATCGATTGATGCATGCGCCATCATTGCGTTAATTGTCTATTCATTCCTGACTGATGGGCACAATGCGACGTAGATGTGTTAATCTTTCTCTCTTGAGCCATGAGTTCATACGGTGACTGGATTTCTTGCAAAACAGACTTGAAATATTCTTTTCTACCATCTCAATGGTGTTAGTGGGTGTATTGACAATAATTTATAATTATTGTATTTCTTAGCTAATTTCTATAAAATTGACGCAACTTTCCTCTCTTTTTGCCACAATATCTAAATAAAGCAGTATAAATAACTTGTATTTCTACAAGTTATCAGAGGTTAGGTCATTTTTCAAATAAACAAACTTTATACTAAAAAGGGTTATAATAGTATATTTATAGGGAGAAAGGGTAACCATTCTCCGAGCTTTTCCACTTTCCTCCTTTTAGCTAATTAATTAATTAACTATTATTTAGTTAATTAGAATACAAATTAAATAACTATATACTAAATCAAATTTAATATAAAATTAATTAATAAATTGACATACAAATATCAAATATTTATATGCATATATCTCTTTATGAATCCAATTCATACAATCTAATATTTGAATCTCAATCAAATACATCTATCTTATAATATAATTTGGATTATAGACCATCTTTATCAGAATTCACTATACTTTATATTAATCATATTAATATAAAATTCTTTTAATTAATTTGAAAAATTCAAATCATTCCTTTTAACTATCCTTAGCAAGCTAACAAAGAACCTTATGGACCTACAGATTAGAAGTTTCAATGATCTGAGATTAATTTAACTAAACTCTTTTAATTAAAATAATCAATATTCATTAACTATCGATCACTCCACTAAAGATCGAAAGTTACACCCTTCGCACTATAGATGTATTTTTGTGTCCATGGATATAAGAAATCATCTGCAAGTCGAACCTTTACAAATTTGTCAAGACTACAACTGGGTCAAAATATCGTTTTACCCTTATAGTTACATCTAACTCCTTAAGTACCACTAATTCTTCTAATGAACAAATAGTTTATAGTCCAACTATAAACTAATACCTCTCAGGCCAGTGAGAGGTTGAGATCTCATTATTCAAGATCCAAAATCAGCTGTTACAGGAGAAATTTATCTAATTTCCCTATCATCAAGAAGGAGTGAATTATTTCTTATGTAGGCTTGTTGAGTCGACTAACATGGTCACTCTCACCCATACAGATCAAAGGATTGCTGTAACGACCGAATCCTTACATATTATGGTCCAACTGCTACGACATGCGTACTTAGACTTTTCTATTATGAGATGAATTTTGGTAAAAATCTCAAAAGAACATATCTAAGATTTTATTAATTAGGTAGAAAACTATATAAAAAGTTTATTTTACAAAACACTAGGATCCATAAAACATTAGCATAGTGATACAAAAATGCATATGCCTATAATAATGAGTTTAATGGTTGGCCATTTGAGCGACGTCCAGTTCTGCCACCTACACTGTGTCCTTACCTACAAAGTCTGTAAAAATAGAATGAGTATATAATATACCCAGTAAGTTGTTCTCACATAGGGTAGTGACCAAATGCACAATCACATGCAACATGTTCTGAAAACATATGATTAGGACCGAAAACATATAATAACATGTGGTGGTTGGTTATGCTTCTAACGTAAATTTCTCCGCACTGATAGGAAGATGAGAACTTAGGCGGAAACTAACCCATCTGATGACTAGCGGGTCATGCAGTCAGTAGGGCCAGAGTCGCATCCAACATCTACCATTAACATAAACGTAAGATTGGACTAGAGGGGTGCAACCATACATACCCTGTTAGTCCCTAGCATAAACTTGACATAGGATTGGATCTAGAGAGGTGCAACCATACATGCCCTGCTAGCCCTAGAAGCATAACCTTTATCTCATTAAAATTTAATCTTATGAACAAACATAATGCATGAGGTCTCTTGTCGATAAACGTATTTTAAACATGTAATGTAACATAACAATAACATAATTATGCAACATATTAAAGGTACACTACCATGAAACACTTAAAGAGAGGGTGAGATAACTACTTACCTTGACTACGATCCTAGTTATTCCTTATTATTCTTTATGGTTTAATCAGTAGAGCTTTCCCTCTTAAATTAGAAGGAAATTTGGGCAACACTTCCCTTGTGTTTCCTCCTTCTAACTAACAGAATTACTTCACCCTTTTCACACGATTTTTACTACTGAGTTTTGTTTGAGAATCCGTTTAACTTCCAGCCTAAAGCCTCCTATTTATAGCCGTTTCCATCTCTTCTCTGTGTGACAACTCATCCTACACCTGGCTTCTTTAAAATTACTTAGGTTTAAGAATTTCTCTTAATAAGACACCTAATTTTGGCTAACGTTTTTCCTTATGTCATCCATCTTTGTTTGTATTCCATTTTAGGGTTCTCCATGTATAATCTATAAGATTGTGGCCAAATTCAATGCATAATCCACGCTTCTATCCAAATCTCGCTCTTTCTGTTCTCAGAATCTCGCTCTCTCCAACTTTCTCGCTGGTTTGGCTCTCGTGACTCTCGCTCTCGCTCTCGCTGGTTTGGCTCTCGTGGCTCTCGCTCTCTCCCATTGTCTCGCTGAGAATCTCACTCTCTCCACTCTCACTCTCTCCACTCTCACTCTCTCCAATTTCCTCTCCAATCCCGCTCTCTCCACTCTCACTCTCTCCAATCTCGCTAGTTTTCACGCGTGGGTTGCCTTCACTGCTTGTGGACTCCACTTCCCCTTTTTAACTCTTTCAAATTTTAAGTGTATATAGGCAATTAATTCACCTCCGATTCTTCCAATGAGCAGTGCCCAAACAAAAAGTTATCTACTGCCCTTTGTCTCCTGAATTAGTTAGCGTCCAACTTCTAATTAATCCTCTCTGATTCTGCTTCCTTATTCATTATTTTTGTATAATTAATAAATTTCTTATTTTTTTCCAATTCTAAATTTTCACCCGATTTTCCTATTAAGTTTATATATTTTTCATTCTTAATTATATATTTTATTTATTTTTTTGCTTTCTAAATTAAGGTTAGTGTATTACATTTACCACCCCTTTAAATAAATTTTCGTCCTGCTTAACATTTGACATTTAATTTCCTGTAGTGTATGCGTACAAATTTGGGTTGTTACAATTGCCCTTATAAATAGGAGTTCATAACTCACTTAGGATTAAGATCAAGTCACATATGGTCATCCTTATGAAATATTGGTTTCTTCAAGTAATGATGTTATAAAGAGAAACCAATCATTTCGTGATCTAGTCTTTATATACTTTTTATACAGGATACCTCCACTCACATGTCTCCACATGAACAATATAGCTTATATTGTCTGTAACATTTACAACTCATGTAACAATTACAAAGTGGGTCGTATCCATAATATCAGGATAAGACATCTAACCTTATCTATTTACTGCAGACATTTTAGGTTATAACTTGAACATGAACCACTTGTATGTCTTCCACATATTGTTCAAGTGACATCACATAATCTTGGATCTTATTTTATTGAAATGTATTAATGCAGTCTGAATGTCAAATAAAATATCTTTTATTTTATTAAATAAATAATTTATTCTTTTAAAATATAAACTACAAGATATACGAGATTTAGGATACTAAATCCAACACTACTGACTAAAAAGTGTAGAAAAGATGAGAATAATCATGTGGGAGTCGGTTGGTTCACAAAAATTTGACCTAATTCGCAAAAATCCTATTTATGAAAGTGGCAGAGCATTGCAATGCTGGATGCACCATTGTGATGCTCTTGTGTAGCGTAATGACTCAACGTTGCAACACTGATCGTTACACTCAAGCAATCTGCGCACACCTCTTGTCCGTCAATGTTCGTAGCATTGCAACACTGATGCCAATGTTACGACGCTCTTTTAATCTTCAACTACTGCCTTGCAGCATAACATAAGGGCATAAAGTGAGCATTACGAGGTTGTTGGATATGTGTTTAATCTGTCTTTGAGCGTAGCTCTACGTTTGATAGAGGGTTCCAACACTCGGCATAGGGGCATTTTGATAATTTTCCTCCTTTGAAGCCCGAAGGCTCAAATTAACTCCAAACTACTTCAACGTAACCTCAGATGGCTCCAAGTGGTCTATTGTACCTCTTGAGCGCTTAATACCTATAAAATGGCATAATAAACATTTAAAATCCATAAACAAATCTAAATTAAGCTAAGGAAAATAGTATTTTTATGGTGTTATCAAATTGTTTGTGCATATAACTTGAACTTACATATAATTGGGAAATTGATAACTTAGTAAATGATGATAACCTCTAAGGCTGGGTTGAGTGGGATGCTAGTCCTAATTGACTAAGTACCTCATAAGTGAGTTGTAGCCTCTTGTGAACCATACTAAGTAGGAAGGTAGGATATTAATTATAGTTATTGATTCAACTAGGGGACACTGTTGAAGCATTGTCATATGTCGATTATACCTTAGTTGGAGCCTCTAAAGATGGTAAGTGTAGTTGTAGCCTATCCCTCTTGAAGAGTATCCCGTAAGTTCATTGATGTGGCTTAAGCCTTATTGCTTAAGTATGGGTTGGGTATCATAAAAGTTGTGGATTTAACTAGGTTATGGTTTTGTGAACTCATTATCGTTGGTCAATGGATATCGGTTCTTAAGCTCCGTGGACTGGGGCTTTTCATTTGTGCTTAAGGTCATGTGTGTATTGTTTGTTGCATGCATGAGATGATATGTGAATGGAAGTTGACATAACCTTAGTTATGTTGATGTTTTTAAGGTTAGGAAGTGTAATTGATGCCTATCCCTGGTGGCGTGTTGTGTGGTTGGTCAATCGATATCGGTTCTAGGGCTCCACAGGCTCATCATTTGCATATCATGATATGATTGTTTTCTTATAGTTTTCTTTAGGATTATAACTTTTTTCGTTTTGCATGAAAAATACTTTGGCATGAGATCAAATATTATGCTTTGTTGTTATCTAATTTTTGAAGCGTGATGCATGATATCATCGGATAGCTTATTAGGTTTGAGCTACTTACCAGTACCATCAGTGTATTAATGACCACACAGATGGTGCAGCTAATTTTGATGAGAAAGTGGATCATGGTGATACCTAGAGGAATGCTTGAGAAGAACTATTGTGGAATCGAGGATCTTTAAACTTGTTTTGTTAGTTTACTTTATTGTTTTAATTATTGGCTTTTGTTTTACAAGTCTTTCGTATAGTGAGAATAGTTAGTTTTCCTCTTAAAACTTAAGTTTTATTTTAATTAAATTGAGTTTTCCTATATGTTTTCTTTATTAATAAATTTAATATTTTTAAAAGGGTTTGAACATAACGGCCCTATAATTAGGTTAAAATTTGGGGTTGTTACAAAATCTCCTCGAGATGTCTTCCTCTAAATTCCCTAACTACAAAACTTTTTCTCAACTTTACCCCTTTGGGTTTTTAGATGTTGCTTCTTTGTTCACAATCATTCTTCTCATTGATCCAACCTTGATCGAAAATCCATCAAGTGCATTTTTATAGGTTATTCATCACATTAAAATGGGTACAAATGTTATTCTCCAAATACTAGAAAAATGTACACTTCTATGGATGCTACCTTCTTCGAAAATGAATCTTTTTTTACCAAGTCCCAAATTCAGGGGGAAAATGTGAGAGAATTTGAGCCATGAGAAGTTCGAATCTTCTTGTCCCATACATTCTACTCACATCATGGTTGAACTCTTAGCTCCTCGTCTAAGTGAGCTTCCTATTTTCATGTTGATCCCTCCTATTGTTTTTGGACTTGAAATCTCACAAGTTTCTGAACCTTTAGTCTCATAAAGCCGAACTCCAAAAGTTTACTCGAGAAGAAAAAGGGCTACCTTACAAGACTCTGAATGTCAACCATCTGAACCAGAACATTTTCTTTGAATTCCACTTGTGAGAACATTACTTCTATGGTGCCCTTGATTGATGATGCAGCACTACCGATAGCTCAACGAAAAGAAGTTAGAAGTTGAACTAGTCATCAAATTGAAAAATATGTGACATACAGAAAAAGTATTTGTCTTATAAACCTTTTTGACTCAATTCAACAATATTCAAATCCCACATAATATTCAAGATGTACTCAAAGATCCTAAGTGAAAAAGGGTTATACATAAAGAAATTAAAGCTCTTGAGAGTAATAGAACATGGACTCTCACAATACTTCCTCTTGCAAAGAATTTCATTGACTGTAAGTGGATGTTTACAGTGAAATACAAGTCAGATGGAAGTATTGAATGCAAAGCAAGACTTGTGGCTAAAGACTTCATTCAATTATACGGTATCGACTATGAGGAGACTTTTGCTCCCATTGCTAAATTAAGAATTGTTTGTGCCCTCTTATCTTTAGTTGTAAAACTAGATTAGTCTCTTCATCAACCTTGAATGGTGATCTCAAAGAAGAAGTTTATATGTGGGTTCCTCCTACAATGAAAAATGAGTCCAATAGATACTTCCCAAGTTGAAAAAATCTTTATACAAATTAAAATAGTCTCCTCGTGCTTGATTTGATAGATTTGATAAAGTTATGATTAAAACTGGTTATCATCAATGTCAAGTTGATCCTGCTCTATTTGTGAAATCTCCAAATAACAAAATTGCAATCCTAATTGTATATGTAGACAATATTATCATCACAAGAGATGATCTATGGGAGATCCTTAATTTGAAAAAGATGCATGCAACTGAGTTTAAGATTCTTTTAGGAAAGAGGTGGTGAGATCTGAAGATGACATTGTAATTTCTCAACAATATATTCTAGATTTTCTAAAGGAGACTAAAAATCTTGGGTGCAGACCGTGCCTATGGATCTAAATCTAGGCCAAGATCAAAGTGAAAGGATTAGTCCTGTTGACAACGGCATGTATTAAAGGCTTGTGGGAAAGTTAATTTACTTGGCACATACCATACTAAACATATCATATTCTATAAGCATTATTAATCAGCACATGAACAGTCCAAATGAATATCATTTTAGGGTTGCTAACAGTATAATGAGATACTTGAAAGGTACTTCAAGTCATGGATTATTGTTTAAAAAAATCAACAAATAGAATGGTGGAACTTTATATTGATGCTAGTTAGGTTGGAGAATTAACTAATTGAAGATCTACATTTAGATATTGCTCTTATGTTTGAGACAACTTAGTCACTTGGAGAGACAAAAAACAAATAGTTGTAGCCAAAAGACGTGTAGAGGCTGAATATCAAGCTCTAGCTTTGGGAATTTGTGAATGGATGTGGATTAGAAACTTTTGGAGAACTAAGGATAGAAACTCAAAATTCATTCAAAATACTTTGTGACAGTCAAGAAGCAATTAGCATAACAAAGAACCTCGTCCATTAAGACAGAATGAAACACATGCACATAGATCGACATTTCATATCTAAGAAGATCAACAAGAACATAGTGGAACTAAAATATGTTCCATCTTGCCATCAAATTGCCGAAATTCTCACCATAGCTTTACCGAAGAGAAATTTTCATAAATTCAATTCCAAGCTTGGATTGTATTCTATATACAACTCTGCTTGAGGGGGAATGTAGATTTGTATATAAAATAGTTGCCTTAGTTGTTATGTCAATTATTTTTGTAGATATCTTCCTTTTATATTTAGTGACCTTAGATAGGATTTCTCTTGTACTATTTTTACCAATTATTGGGTCAATTTCAGTAATACAATACTTCACTAAAATCTTCAGGTTTTAACAGGTTTTAACAGTGCTTTGTTGTTTTTATTTGTTGTTCCTGTAGGAAGTGGTTTCGAAGAAAATTAAACTGAAGTGATTATGAAGAAAATATAGCCTTAGAAGGGTGAAATTGAGCCTAAGCCATGAAAATAGGCAAAAAAAAGAAAAAAAAAAGTTGAAAAATGTATGCATCGAGCGGTGTAATGCTCAAACAAGCGTTGCTCAACGCTTCGACCCAAGAGCAATGCTTGTAGGCAATGTCACAACACCATGTATTGCGATAAAAGCTACCATTTCATATTTATATCATAATTTTTAGAGTCAGTGGCTATTTTAGGTGAATAACCACTCCTTTTCTTCGTACTTTTACCTTTTTATGCATCTATAATCTTATTTTTCATAGGTTGGATGTAGAATTTTAATGTCTTGGGAGAACAAGATCGATTTTTATAGTTTTTTAGGCTGAGAGAGACCGATATGAAGAGATTCCAAAAGGTTTTCAAGTTGTAGATGACTGGAGAGCGATCAAGGGGTAGTTTCATCCTGGAGATACAGTGAATTGATCGATAACTCTTCATTCCTTTCTTTTGTCCTTAATTTTTCTCTCAATTTTTGTAATGATATTATGGTTTTGTATATGGAAGCCATGATTGGTTGATTCTTGTAATTTTAGGGCTTCCAATTTAGTTATGGATGGATTGTGGATTCAATTATGTACCTTAAATTTGATTGGCATCAATTTCATTTTAGCATGTTCGTGTTTGATGTTGTTTGCATTTGGTCATCGTTAAACAAATTTTATGGTTTACTATCTTGCTCTTATGAGAGAATTTTAAGCGAGATCTTGCATGTTAGACTATCAATCGAGTATATGAACGTAATAGGATAACAATATCGTGACGAATGGTTATATTGCCTTGCTTAATTATGTAATTTCAAAGAGATTTGAGAATTAATAATTAGGTGAGAGAAAAGGTTGATCACAAGAGAAAACTTCGAGATCTAGGTATTTGGTGTTAATTAGTTTAAGAATTAATCAGTTGAGTTTATTAGGTTCATTGACGAAATCGGTACCTTAGGTTGTTTCTTTATTTGGATTTAATTGCTTTATTTAATTTAGGATTTTATTTTGTTTGGTCATAAATAAAATTGGAATAGTCTCTACAATAGCTAAAATAATTGATAACCCAATATTCAGAGGATGATATAATTTGAGGTGTGTGCTTACCCATATAACCATATAAAGTTTTTGCACTTAGCTTTGTTTCAATCTCTTTCAAGTGAATCCAGCCTTTGCACTTAGATCTTTCAACCTTAAGTGCTTAAATAATGATTTCTATCCTTAGACCCTGTGGATACATAATTGAAAATGCAGGAAATAAAATGGAAGTAAAGTACAAAGTAAAATCTAAATTCTAAGAATCATAGAAATGTAAAGTGCTATGAATCTTCAAGTTGTGTCTTTTGTTAAGGCTTGAGGCTCTATATATAGGCATGGAAAGTCTTCAATTAGCCTTCAAAAGGTAAGATTTTTTTCCTTCAATCTAAGCACAAATGAAGCAATCAAATCAAATCTGGAAATCATAATTTGTCAATTTTTTTTTTTTTTATTTCATCAATCTATTGAAGGGGTCCAGATGAGGACAATGTTTTTGCATGTGGCTTCTTCGCGCAGACAGTTTCAACTTCTTGGGCCGCTTTGCGAGTGCAATCCTAGTCGTATGTTTGGGCTCAACTTTTGCATTATTCACAATGCTTGAAATAGCCTCAGATTACTTTGCGATCGCAACCTTGGGGTTGTACTATATAGTTGCCTGCTTTCAATTTAACAATTGCAAGGCTGATTGTTGGTGCAATCAAGGGCGCAATTAAAGGATTTTCAGCCTTCTTCTTAATTCTTAGACCTAGCATACAAAGGACTTTGACCTAGACACTTCGTTTTTGCTCCAAATGCTTTGTTTAAGCATAGTTTCGTTATGATAAACACTATATCTTTCTAATCAATTATCTCACTCTTGTGTGAATCAAATAGAATACTAATCAACTAGAAACAACTATAATAATCAAGTAAGGACACAAGGAATTTTAACGTGGAAAAACCTCCTCAATGTAAGGAGAAAAACCCATGGACCAAAGTCAAATCTTCATTGTAGTCAAATAATGGATACAAACAAGTTCTCCCTAGTCACAACGAGATGCATATACAAATGTATCTCAAGATTAACAATCTTGACAACAAACGTCAACAAATAGAGAAGAATAATATTAAAAATGTCTCACTTGAAGTGGCAATCAACAACCCACTGTATTTACTATGAATAGCTCCAAATGAAATTTTCATCGTCCATATTGAAGACCATTGTGTCAAGAACACACTCACGATGACTGAAAAATGATGCTGGTCGGAATGAACCTTTCTTCAATTTTCTCTTTCTTCTTCTCTGCGTGTAATACGCCAAAAGTGACTACTTTGTTGTTTATTTAAAAATAACCTAATTTGCCCAAATTTGGGCCTTTATTGGGCTTCACTAAAGTGAAATAAACCCAAAAAATCTCCTCTTATTTCACTTTACGAAGGAACTTGTCATTCCCATGGCGGAATGACAAAACTCAAGTTTCTCTCTTGGTAGATTCTTCATCAGCATGTCAAATACATTATGATTAGTATGTATCTTCTCAAGTTCAAATAGTTCATTATTTAAAGCATCTCTCATCCAATGATACCTCACATCCTTATGCTTTGTTTTAGAATGAAATGTAGCATTCTTATCAAGATGAACAGTACTTGGATTATCACAGTATATCACATATCGATGTTGCTTGAAGCCGAGCTACTGTATAAATTGTTTCATCCACAAGATCTCTTTATAAGCCTCTGTTGCTGCAATATAGTCTATTCCAGTTGTAGAAAGTGCAACACACATCTACAACCTTGACTGCCAAGACACTGCACCACCTGCAATCAAGTAACCAGAAGTAGAAATTTTATTGTCTAGATCTTCTGCCATATCTGAATCAGTGTAGCCAAGAAATAGTGACTTTCCACCTTCAAATGTGAGCTTCAATTGGAAATTCCTCACAAATATTTCATGATGCACTTGACTACCTCCCAATGTTGTTTTCTTGGATTTGATATAAAACGGCAAAAAACACCAACAACATGAGAAATATCAGGTCGAGTAAATACCATAACATACACAAGCTCCCAATTGCTAAAACATATATTTATAGAAGGACTTTGTTTGCTACTCACCTAGAAGTGATTGGATAAATGAGAATTGTCCAGTTTCACTTTACTCATGTTAAAAGGCTCAAGCACCTTCTCCACGTATTACTCCTGTGACATATACAACTTCTTGGATGCTTTGTCTCGAACTATTCGAATTCAAAGAATTTTCTTTGTTAGCCCCAAATCCTTCATGGCAAAGGATTTGCTCAACTATTTCTTCAACCTTTCTATTCTCAAAACATTCCTTCCAACAATCAAAATGTCGTAAACATAAAGCAATAATATAATAAATCATCATCATAAAATTTTTGAACAAAAGTGCAATGATCAGAAGTAGTCTTTTTGTAGCCTTGCTCCCCAATGACTGATTCAAACTTCTTATACCACTGCCTCAATGTCTGTTTCAACCCATAAAGACTTTTCTTCAATTTATATACCAGATGCTCTTTGCCTTTCTGTTTAAAACCTTTTGGTTATTCCATATAGATTTCTTTATTTAACTCTCCATGAAGAAATGCAATCGTAACATCCATTTGCTCAACCTCTAAGTCAAAACTAGCTGTCAAACCCAAAACTATATGTATAGAAGACATCTTGACAACTAAAACAAAAATTTTATCAGAGTCAACATCTTTATTCTGACCGAATCCTTTGACGATCAATCTCACTTTTTAACGTGGCTTTGAGGTATGTTCTTCCTATTTCACTCTATAAACCCACTTATTTTTTAGTGTAGCTTTTCCTTTGGGAAATTTCACAAGCTCAAAAGTGTGGTTTTCATGTAAAGACTTCATCTCATCTTTCATGACATCAAATCACTCTCTTTTGTGCTCATCTTCTATGGTCTCTTCTTAACTCTTAGGCTCTCCCCCATCCATCAATAATAAATATTCATTAGCTGAATATCTTATTGAGGAACATCGATCTCTGACAGATCTCTTGAGTATAACGTCTATAGGAACTTCTGTTTCTAACAACTGTTCCTAAACACTGTCATTTTTCTCAACCTGCTCATAACTCTCATTTGTATCAATAAACTATTCATCCTAAACCTCATCTTTTATTTGTGTAAAAGTCTATGTCTAAGAAACTGAACTCAAATTAATCAGATCATCATTGTGCTCCGACTCTGTTTTATCTATCTTCTCAATGTCTATATTGTTTGATCTTCTGCAAGCACAACATCTCGACTTCTTGTAAGCTTCTTCTGTATTGGATCATACAATCTGTAACTGAACTCATCTTCACCAAAGCCAATAAATACACATAGTCTTGTCTTTGCATCAAGCTTTGATCTCTCGTCTTCAAGAATATGAACAAAAGCTTTACAACCAAAGACACATAGATGATCATAAGATATAGCCTTATTTGACCATATTCTGTTTGGAACTTTTTATCCTAAAGGAACATATGGTGTGAGATTCAAAACATATACAACTATATTTAATTCTTCATTTCATAATGATTGTGATAATTGTGACTCAGAAAGCAAGCATCTCATTCTTCCAACTAATGTTCTGTTCATTCTCTAAGCTATCCCATTTAATTGAAGAGTCTTAAGAGGTGTCTGTTGATGTCGAATACCATGATTTCTGCAATACTCATCAAAAGGTCCACTATTCATCACCATTATCAGTCCTAATACACTTACACTTTTTACCGGTTTCTCTATCAACTACAACATGAAAATGTTTAAATCCTTGTAACACTTGATCTTTAGTCTTCAAGGTGTAAACCCACGTTTTCCTTGAATAGTCATCGATAGACATCACAAAATATGATGCATCTCCATGTGTTTTTATTTTCATGGGACCACACACATTAGAATGTACCAAGTCTAGTACATTTGATTTTCTTGAATGTTGAGATGACTTAAAGTAACTCTAGTTTGCTTTCTTGCCAAACAGTGAGGATACGTTTTTAGGGGTGCACTCTTTATATCAGGAATATAGTTTTTCTTGGCTAAAATCTTCAAACCCTTCTCAATCAAGTGACTGAGTCTTTTATGCCAAAGCTCAACACTTGCTTTATCATCCACTGTATTTCTATCACAATCGGTGATCTTAGCCTCCATATAATACAGTGAGGAATATTTCTCTCCCTTAGCTACCACCATAGAGCCTTTAATAAGCTTCCATTTACAATAATAGATGGTATTGCAAAAACCTTCATCATCAAGCTTACCTGTAGAAAATAAAATTCATGTGAATATCAGGAATGTGCTTCACATTCTTCAAAATCAGCATAGAATCATTTTTGTTCTCTAAGTGTACATCTTCGATGCCAACTGTTTTTGTTGATCCATCCTTACCCATCCCAACACTATCAAAATAACTAGGTGTATAGGATGCAAAGAACTCCCTCTTTAATGTAGCGTGAACTGAGGCACCACTATCAATCACCCAACTACTTTGTTTGTATAGCAAGGTTTATAACATCACCATCAAATAAGATGTAAAAATCTTCAGTGGCTACAATAATTGTGTGTGCATTACTATCATTGTCATTCTTCTTTTCCTTGTCATTTTTCTTCTCGGTTGGAATGAAGCCTTCCTCAAATTTCTCTACCATATTTCTTCTTCACGGTCTGCATGTAACAAACCAAATTGGCTGCTTTATTGGTTATTTAGGGCCCATTTGATAATGTTATCGTTTACTATTTCTGTTTTTGTTTCTCATTTTTTAAGAAATTGACCTATTTGATAATCAATCATGTTTCTTGTTTCTAAAATTTGAGAAACGTTCCTAAAAATGAGGGCAAAACTGAGGAACGACAAAAGGTAATTTCTCCTATTTCGTTTCTATTTTATTTAAAGTTGATTCTAGAATATATTGGTCTTGGGACAAATCTTACATGCGATTTCTTTATTTTATTTCCTTTTTCTTTATATTTTGTTTAATATTTCTTTTATAATTATTTCTTTCTTTTATTAATATTGTTTTCTTTATTAATTTTTTATATCAAAAATTTAATTTAACTTTGTATTTTGAATTTTCAAATATTTATATTTATATATTATTTTGATTTTCAAATTTTCAATTTTCAATAGTGTTGTTTTAAAAAATAGAAAAATAAACCAAAGTATTTATAAATATAGCAAAATTAATTTTGAATTTTCAAATATTTAGATTTACATATTATTTTGATTTTCAAATTTCAAATTTTCAATAGAGTTGTTTTCAAATATAAGAAAATGAACCAAATATTTATAAATATAGCAAAACTTCACTGTCTATCTGTGATAGTCTGTGATAGACTTGTATCTATGTCTATCTATGTCATGATAGACACAAATAACGATAGACTGTGATATTTTGCTATTATTCATTACTATTTTCAATAATTTTGTTGTTTAAAATAATTTCCCTTTTCAATATGTATATATAAATATTTTTTGAATTTTGAATTTTAAATTTTTAAATATGAATTTTTATGTATTTTTTAAATTCATTTTTTTATTTGTCTTACCTATGAAACCAATTACAATTTTACAATCTATAAATTTTGTTTACTAAGATATTCATTTAGGTTCATTTTATATTTTACAACTACAACATTTACTTAATAATATAATTGAGTTAGATTTGAGTCTACATCATTTAAAATTTAAAACAAATGACTTGAGTGAGAAAAAATATTGTAAATCAAATTTTAACAACATATAAATGATAGAAAAATTGTATTATTATTATTAATTTTACATCGGAACTTATGTATATTTGATAATTTAAATATTTAATCATTATTTTTTATATTTTAATGCATGCTTTATTTTTATTTTATATAATTAGATTATATTTCAACTATAAAATATGGAAAAAAATATAAGAAACGAGAAACAATAATAGTTATTAAATAAGTTTTTGTTCTTGTTTTTTTTTTTTTTATTTAAGAAACAAGAAATAGAAATAATTACCAAATATATTCATGTTTTTTGTTCCAAAAAAAGAGGAAACAGGAAACAAGAAAAAGGTAACAAAAAAACAGAAATGTTATCAAACGAACTCTTAAAAATAATCTAAATAGCCCAAATTTGGGCCTTTATTGGGCTTCACTAAAAGTGAAATAAACCCAACAAGCTTTGTCCAAACGCTCAAATCTAACTCTTGGGTGTTCGTACCTATAAAATCATAGATTAAAGACATTAAACCACACAATAAATTACTCGAATTAAGTTGAGTGAGATGACAGATTTTAAATGCTATCAAGATGACTATCAAAAATTCCTCTCAACAATACTTCGGGTTCTTTTTAATATGCACAGAATCTAAACTATCTTTTTATTTTCACAAGACTTATACTTTATATTTTAGATATTGACTAAATTGTCTTTTAAGTTATAAAGTTTATAAACTAAATTGTTATTTATTAAATTTCAGATTAATTATTATAATTTTAGAAGTATATAGACTAGACACGAACTAAGTTTTTACTTTTTTGAAAGTTGAAAGCCAAAATTGTTTTTAAACCAAAAACATTTGACTAACCTGGTCGACATAAAAATATTGATTGTCTTGTCATTGTCAACGGTCTATTTAAATAGTTAAAATGACACCACATGAGAACCAAGATTCCATTTTGTTAATACTTTTGCTAACAAATGTGAAACGGTTTGTTGGGTTCATTGCATATATTTTTAATATATCATTAACTCATCATTCTTGAAATATATAAATAAATATAATGTTGATGCAGAAACTCGAATAGGCTTTCTGGAGCGTTCCTCCAACCCACTCTTCTACTTTTATCATGTTGTTGGAGTTGACCTATAAAAGTATTCACTCAGGTACGATGTCGAGCCGAATACACTTCGATGTCTAAATTAGTACACGAAATATTTAGCTTGACTAAGTACGGAGAGAATTGCTTGCCCTTTTAAGCTATTGATATGAGACTATTTATAATGCCCCATCTTCTGACTCTTGCTTGGAATATGTATAACATCGACAATGTCAAAGTAGATGTGACTCTCGAAGTTGTAGAGTGTCAATGACAAGTTCGACTTGATCATTTCTCTTTTCGTGAAACTTAATGAGTTTAGTTGGTCGATCCAAAATCTAAAGACTTGACAACTTTTCTTTTGAGACGTGTGGACCTATGTGTAGGCTTCAAAACTATCTTGGATTTAGACCTGTTTTGGACAACCTCAATAAAATTAATCCACATTTTCCAATTTCGCTCTCCCTTGTCTTATTTTATTGTACAACTTTTTTTTAGTCTTTTTATTTTATTTCTCTTCCTTGATTTTTGCTTCTTCCCTCCCTGTTTTCATTTTTTCATTTTATTTTCTTTCTTAGTTTTTGCTTCTTCTTTTTTGTTTTTTTCATTTATCCGATTTTTGCTTCTTTCCTTTATTTTTTTTTATTTTCTTTCGTTTCCTTCTTTTTTTCTTTCTTTTTTTCTTTCTTTTTTTTTTCTTTTTTTTGATTTTCTTTTCTTTCTTCAATTTTTATTATTCTTTTTTTTCTTTTATTTTCTTTCTTCAGCTCTTACTTATTCCTTTTTTTAATTTTTATTTTCTTCCATTTCTCCGATTTTTGCTTCTTCCCTTGTCTTTTTTTATTATTTTATTTTCTTGTCTTTCTCCAATTTTTTGCTTCTTCTCTTTCTTTCTTTTTTCTTTTTTAGTTTTTCTTTCATTTTTCCAATTTTTGCTTCCTTTTTTCTATTTAATTTTCTTTCTTTTTCTTCAGTTTTTGCTTCTTCTCTTTCTCTTATTTTTAATTTTTTTTTCCTTTATTTGAATTTTTTCTTCTTCCCATTTTTTTCACAAGAATTATGAGGCTGAGTTCCATACGCATTACTTGAAAGTATTCAATTCATAAGTGAGTTAATACCAACAAACCAATCATCAAGTTTGATTATTATAACAAATAATAAATATAAATAGCAAATGAAAATCTATCAGTGATAGCCATTAATATTTTCTATCATTGATAGCTTAATCTCTGATTATATTTTCGTAGTTAATAGCCACTTGTAGAAATCTATCATTGATAGCCAACTTAGTGAATTTAATTAATAAAGTTGAATCTCGAACTAAAATGTAAGTGGAATGCCTAGAAGTCATCACTAATAGAATGTTTATCAGTGATAGAAGCTATCATCGAAAAGAAAAGAGACTTATAAATGTTTGGGAATGACAAGAAAGAGGCAAAAATATGTTCAGTGGTTATGATTGATAGAAACTACTACTAATAGCATGTTACCAATGATAGAAGCTAATACTAATAGCATGTTATCGATGATAGAAGTTATCTGATAACACGTTATCGGTGATAGAAGCTACCACTTATAGCATGTTATTAATGATAGAGAACTATCACTGATAGCATGATATCAGTGAGATCGTTGATAGCATGTTATTAGCATGTTCAAGGTTGATTCTAATTGATGAAAGTCTATCAGTGATAATGACTGATAGCTGCTATCAATGATAGCCATGATAAAAGATTATTTGTGATAACTACTAGGGTAATCAAAGTTGTTGGTCTTCTTTCAAAGTTTATCACTATTTATAAATCTATCATTGATAGCCACTGATAGCCTTAAGTAGTAATATTTCAACGTTGATTCCAATTGATGAAAGTGAATCAATGATAGCTAATAATAATTGATAGCAAATTAAAAGTTAATATTTCAATATTGTATTAATTTTTCTAAAATTGAAAGCTATCGCTGATAGCAACTATCATCGATAGTAATTGATAGAATCTATCAGTGATAGCAGCTATCAGTAGTTATCACTGATAGCTGCTATCAGTGATAGTTTTTAATTTGAGAAAACCGGGAAGAAGCGAAAAAAATGGTGGTTAGACATGAGTTTTTTAGTCTTTTACCATTTTTTGATCTATATATGCAATTATTTTATCCTTGTACTACATATTCTATTATTTTGGACTTAAATTCTATTTATGCAACTAGCCCTAAATTATATTCATTCTGGCTTTACAATTTCAATGGTACTAACCAAAATATTATTTGAATTTAAACACTCATTTTCTCTCTTCTTTTATGCCGTCCACATGATCTAAAATGGAGACATTATCCTTATGAAGATGAATCTTCCTTTATTTCCTAGTTGAAGTGAGATATTCTTTACATTTTTAATATAATTTTTTTTATTTCAAAACTTTCAAGAATTTTGTTTAATTATTGTTTAAAAAAAAGGTTTATTTTGTTTTATCACTATGCATTTAAAATATCTATTTTAACTTTAATTTAAAATAAAACATATATTCATTTTGTCTTATATCAATATCTTGTTGTCAATATAAATCTCACTTAATACAAATTAAATTATTATTGAACTCAAAAACTTTAATAAATTCAATTTTTACGATTTACAAATATAGTAAAATGTCACTATTTGTCATTGATAGACACGATAAATACTGATAGACTACTATCATCTATCCGTGATAGACACTGATAGACTGTTATCATCTATCCGTGATAGACACTGATTACTGATCAATATCTATTAATATCGATCACTGGTATATTATGATATTTTTTATTTAAAATAATTACCTATTTTTTATCAATATTTAAACATTTTTCTTTACTCGTGGGCTTAGAATATTTCCACAAGATCTCAAAATAAAAAATTTAAATACAAAATCTCTAGTTAAATCATGAGCAAACCAAAAACATTATTTTTCTTACTAGTATTGAAGGTTTCAATAGATGTTCCAAAGGGTAGGTTATTTGTTAATATATTTGCTTAAAAAATTGAGGGAAAAAGAAAATTTGATAGATAATAGGGATATGGGTTGACATTTGACAAAATGTCTATTACAAAAGCAACCGAACCGTTGTGTAAATGTCGGAGACGATTTTTCGTCGGTGTCTGAAATTCCGCCGCCGCCGTCGGTGATGAATTTGAGACGACCGACGTGCCGCTACATTTTGAGTTTGACCCAAATGCTCTTATTTTGTTATGATATGAAGATTTTCCTTATTTTATGTACAAAACAAACGTTGGGTCACATCCATAATTTTCATCTTTCACTATATTGGTTTCAATTCATAGTTGGATGAAACTGAAAGTCCACTAACCATTTCTTTTCTTTTATTTTTTTTTTAAAAAAAAAAAATTACAGAAATCTCAAATAGACTATCAAGTTTGTTACAATCACATCTATAAACTTTTAATTTGATCCATCACTTTCTAAACTATGTGGCTTCAAAATTATTAATTCTATCAATTTTTCCACCGTAGTTAGTTAATTGTTGCAGTCAACCATGTTGATATTGGTATTGATATTTTTTTTCTTTTTTGACAATATGTGGAGTAAAGGATCATATTTCTGATCTCGAGGTTGATAATATGGACTAAATATTAGTTGAGCTATGCTTATTTCAGAGTTATCGACATATTTATATGATTAAAATTTTGATATCAATATTGGTATCAATATTTTTAACCCTTGATATTGAATGCTCCTAATAGTGATGTCAAACTAATCAATTTAATGCAGGTCAATATTTTAACTCTTTAATTAATGTTGTTTTATTATTGATTAATTAGAGTTTTCAATTTATTTTTACATTGTATTTCAATTCATTTTGTCAATTTTCTTTATGAACATTAAATTCTATTGAATGTTACCTCAATAAAAAAAATTAAATATATTCATAATTCACAAATAAGACTAAATATCTGACTCAAGGTTTAAATGGGTTTAGGGCGAAGTGAGCCGGAGTTGAGGCCCATGAAGAGTCACCCTCGATCTCGACCAGGGATTAGATCAATGATTGTATTCTTCACCATTTTAGTCTATATTAATGCACTCAAACTTGTATTTGAAGGTGGAGACTACTATGGGTTAAGAAGGTAAGTTCTAGCTTGTGTTATAGGATTTCCTCTTTAGTAAACTCTTGAGATTGCTCATCTGTAGGTTCTCATCTTTGATGTACATTTATGGTTGTGTTTCTTTTAGAATGTCAAACAAACTAGGTAAAGTTACATAATCGATTGCTTTGTATTAATTATTAGTCCCATAATCTTTAAGACCCTTAATCACCTAGTAGTAAACTTTAAGTCAAATTTGTGGATTGTGTGACCTATTCGATTAAGCATTGTTTGATTAACTTAGATGAAAATCGTATTTAGTGGCTAGTGAGGCGTTATCTACTCGTCGTTCATCTTAGCTTATTTCCCAAATCTTACTACGGTTAGTTAATATGTTTAGCATGCTTTACATCTAGACTTGTTGGTTCATTAAGTATTTTGGACTTTCATTTAACATAACTAAATGAGTTGGCTAAGCTTACACAAGAAATAGAAATAAATCTATAAAAATTCAATGATCAAGTGAACAATTGAGGATATCTCAAAAGTCTGAAGTAAACATCCAAACAATAGTTATTTTTACACTCTCTAAATATTTCCATCATTGCATATATTTAGTTTTCACGCACTCTTACATTTCAAGCATATTTTACATTTACATCCCCTCTTGCTGTTACATTGAAACCATAAGCATTATCTTTTAGAAATTCATCCGTTCTCTATAGACCAATCCGTATCGCTTTAACTACAAATTTAATAGGCACGGAATTCATTTGGTTATGGAAATTTAACAAACCTTTCCGTCCAATATTTGATACTTTTAAGTACTAAATTTGCTATTCAACCTAAACTCTTATTTTTGTTGTAGAAAATTGTTTTAATTTACTTAATGTTAAATTAATATCTAGTGTTTTGTTTTAATTCCCGTTGTCAAGCTTCTCTAAATTCCTAGTGGTGTAGCCATCAACACCATGGGAGAGAGATTTTCAACTTTCCATGATTGGAATTTCCTTTTCCAATCCTCTCACAAATTTCTTTTAAGGCCATCATTTTATAGTCTAAATTAAGGGCTTTACATTCGACACCACCACCCATTTTCTTGATCTCTCTTTTTCATTCGGTCATTTCTTTATCATCAAAGTGAAATTTTTCATGCCTATTCCCTTCCTCCTCTGATCCTATAGGACATTAAATCAAGTAGGCTGCCTAACTCATTCCATTCTCTAATCCATTAAATTAGTGCAACTCCTATGTCATCCCCTCATATATTTAAATAAGACCCTAAAATCTCGATATTGACAAAATTATATGGGATTTTCGAAAATAGAAAAATAAGAAAAAATAATTACACAAATAACAAATTTTAATTATAGTTGTGATAGACACCGTTATCAATTTCTATCATAGATAATCGTTAATAGAAGTCTATCAGCATCTATCAGTGATAGAAACTGATATAAGTCTATCACTGATAGATGCTGATAGAAGTCTATCATGTCTATCAGTGATAGAAACTTATAGAAATATATCATTGATACTATCAATGACAGAAACTTATACAAGTCGTGTATCATTGATAGAGGTTGATATAAGTCTATTGATGTCGTTCAGTATTTTTTTTTTTTTTTTTGCTATTTCTGTAAATAGTTTGGCATAGGAATTTTTTTCCTATCTATGAAAATTTCTCACAAAAAAAAATATAGAAAGAGAGGCCATGGAATATTGATGATGACTAATATTTCGTCAAT